>NC_041004.1:39547270-40158677 GCF_004193775.1 Glycine soja | reverse complement strand
GTTTCTGTGCATTAATTCGGATTGTTGGAAAGCATGCATAGTTACAAGGCTACATTGTGTCCTTGTCTGCTTTGCTGGATTTGCAGGAAATCAAGGTTGATGAGTATATTACCCATACTTTGACCCTTTCGGAGATCAACAAGGCTTTTGATCTTTTGCATGAAGGGGGATGTCTTCGTTGTGTGCTTTCAACACAAGAATGAGGTTATCTATGCTAGCCTGGCTACTTTCGTGAGGAATGGATGTGTTGGGTTGCTTTTCCCCTCTTTTAGTGGTTGTAGTTTGAACTTGAAATAAATCTCGAGTGGTTATAGTTTGTAAGTAAGATCATTTTGGTCTATAATATGGATGTTATCTTTCGAATCTTTTGGCAAACTTGTGATCAGAAAGAATGAATACTTAAAAGCATCCTTTTTGAGTTATGATGACTATGGTATTCTTCTAATTTTATCTGTCAAGAATCATATATCATCACCTTTCCATCCTTTGGGTGGCACACACAATAGCTGTTTTCACTTTTGATATGTTATGGTGCTGTCAATAAGTTCCGAAGCCAGGTTGTGCAATTTTCAACGAATCTGTTTCGTATACCCTCTATCCAATTCTTTACATGTCACTAGTATTTTTTTAAGAAATAGGATCCGTATTTGTAAGTATTGAGGCTTAGGTCGCATGAGGCTGGCATGTCATGGATAATGGTGAAGCTGAACGTTAGCATCGGAAACAATCTATTTAACAATTTAAGGTAAGTAGCTATTATATTATCATACTCCATGTTATATTTTTAAGGTAAGTACCTTAAAAATATAATATTTAACAAGTAATATTCCTTAATTACAATGGGACCTTAAATTGTTAAATAGATTGTTATATTTGTTACAACTATAATAAAAATATTATAGTTGTAACAAATATAACACGTAAGTGGCTAACACATATTAATAAAAATATTATATTATCATGATTCACGTTCCCTCATATTAGGATACATGCCAAAATTAGTGTTTAGGTAAAATAAAACGGGGGCGGGACTAATAATAATATATTATTACATTATTATTATTGAGAGCTAACTTCTGTTAGATGGATAGCTAAACTTTTTTTTTAATAAAAAAATTGAATAAAAATATTAAAGTGTTAATTTTAAAGAAAAATATCATATAAATAACTGTTTGCGTGCTGATATGTCTGCTTATCAAAGTGGATCACGATGCTTGAATTTATTTTAGCTTTTTTTTTTTTTCCTTTGGTATCTTTCAAATAAATTCGGTTTGAATATGACAATGCTAATAAAATGATATTACACCTATCTTAGGTCTGTTTGAGTGTCAATAGAGGGAAAAGAAACATAGAGAAGTGAGATAAGATGAAATATCAATTTATTATTTATTTGAAAATAAATTTAAGATTTTTGTTGTTTTTCTAAAGTTAAATAGTTTTTTATAACAAAATAATTTATTTTAAAAATAACATGATAGATGGTTTAATTTTTTTAGTTAAATTTATTTATTTATTTATTTCTATCAATTTCTTACTCATCTAAATAAATAACAAAAGAAAAGTTTCAAACATTTTTCTTTTTTAATTTGTCTTTTACTTTTATTCATATTTCTTTATTTTCCTCTAATCGGACTGCCTACCAAAGTTCCATTTCACTTTTTTGTTTTCAAATTAGATGCATAAGATATTTTAATTAATTTTTTCTGTGAGTCTATGTAATATATTAACATCCACCAGGAAACTTTTTTTTTTCTTTTTTTCCACAAAGTAATGTCTGATTAACTGTGGATTTAATTATTGAGCGGGGGGTTGTTCCTCTACTCTCGAGATTTGATCAAACCAATTGTAATACCCGTGTGTTAATCTAATAATTCGCTTAAATCTTTTTCATCTTTTGGTTAAATAAAACGATTTTCAAATAAAAATAACTTTGAGATTTTTATTTGAAAATCGTTTTATTTTTCAGATTTAGTTTTTGTATGAAAAAACTTTATAAATATCTATTAACAAAAAAATAATTTTCAAATGATATTTGTTGCATTTCACTTTATAAAGTCACCGGAGTAAATTTGATGTGCTTAACGAAATTTTTATGACCTTTCTAGTGTGTAAAAAAGCTTTACACATTTTTTTTTTCATTTTGATTTTTATGCAGAACATACTTTTTAATTTTAGACTTTATATAAAAAATATTTTATATTAATCTCTATACATATCAACACAGTCCTAAAACAAAGAAAAAACACAACACAACCGAAGGAAAAACAAGAAATTCACCATATTGTACATTAGAATTTGTAGTGTGGGTCCAATAAGATAAGAGAGTGGATAGGACTGGGTGTGTGTGTATCAAATATAGGAGGCATATTATCTAAAAGATTCGAACTAATTGAACTTAACTCTTCTATGCTTATATACATTTTAACTTGTCTTTGTTTGTAGGATGCGATATTTTAGTTCTCCAGGTCGTTTCTTCAGTCCAACTAGATTGGTCTCGCTGGGACTTGTGTGAAATCATTTTGTAGACTGTTTTTTTTTTTTAAATTAAAAAAAACTTGAGCTGCTTCTACATCATTCTAGACTTGTACGAAAGTCAGCCTCAAAGGCATCATGCTTGAATTTTTTTCTTGTTTGCTGCCTAGGTTTGTGCTTCAATCTTAGAGGACATTTCTTTTTATCTATTTTTTCCTAATTTTTTGGACTAGTATATATTATTATATCATGTCACATTATTTTCTTATTTTGATGTTTGTCAGAAAATCTTATTTATCATTTTTAGTGAATCTTTCTTTTTAATCATATTTTTCATCACAAGATTTAAATTTAAAATCTTACTTAATGAATTTAATTTTAGTTTCATTCAGATCATTAATGAATTTAATTTCAGTTTATTCAGACCAAAATTAATTGGTACGTTGATATAAACTTTAGCTTATCATTTATTAGACTTTATAAAGAAATAGAACTAAAATAGTTACCTCCGCTTTCTAAACAATCATGGTTTTGATGCTCAAAAGTCAGTTCACAGAACAAAATCACAACATTCTCTTTCCCAACTCTCATACACCATCTTCTCATAATCAATCTCAATACCTATCTCAAGCTACAAGCCTACAACAACCTTATTTAAAGTCAATAAGTCACTTCTTATAGCATATGATGAATCACTATAACTATCAAGTAAAATATGTCAAACCTCTTCAATCTTCCTACAGTGATCTTTAACAAGGTTGCACCTTTATTTCTCAATCACCTACACCATGAAATTACCATGTATTACTATTTAGTATTTAGTTCGACCACATCGAAACCAACAAATGCAACCTAGCCACCACATCCGACACAAATTTGCCATATGCATTCATCTCCCAACAATAATCTCTTACCAAACTTCCAAACAATATTAATCTTGATTGCATCTATTTTTCTCCCATAGCAAGATGTATCATCTTAGTTATTTCTTATGTGAGTTGGGTGAGACTATAGATTTAAATGAAATTTTGTTATGAAATTAAGTGTTTACTTGGTTGTAACTTATAATCCTAATAATAAAGATAAAGGGATTTTTTTTTGGAACTGTATTGATTTGGAGCATTTGAAGTAATTTAATTGTAAACAAGTGCCTCCGTTATTTTCAAGGACATGTTTTGTTTTTTGTATTAGAATTAAAATAAACAGAAAAACTATGTAAAAAGACTATAATGAGAAAATGTACAAAACGAAATCACATGTGAGAAACAATGTCAGATATCCATTAACTACATCAGATTAGCTTTCACAGCATCAGGACATAAGATAACGGTAATGGTGATATCTTTTTTTTTTTTTGTCAAGGACTTGTTTACAAACATTGTCATATAGAAAAACTAAAAAAAGAATATCGTGTAAAGAAAAAATAATATTTATGTTAATAATGAGTCTATTCTGTGCTCATGCAAAACCACCCCATGCCAAGTCTATACAATATGAAACAGTGTCATTAAAGACAAAACAACAAATAATTAGATTATTTGTAAAGACACATAATTGCTTTTAACTTGTGAGGCAAAATTAATCACAATTAAATATTTTTATAAACTCGTGACACTATTAATCATATATCAATAATTGCAATGTTCATTTATCCTTAACTACTTGTGCTACAGGGACAGGGCAAATAGTCTGTGTGTACTCACATTACTCAATTACAAAACGTGCAGCTAAACCCAATAACATATCCCTCAATAAAAAAATAGGGACAGTGATTCCTTCCTCTGGGTTAGCACAGTGACTTAGTACATGGCATTTGCAGTCTATTACTATCAACATTATACAAAAAATTTTAACCCACATTTCTACTTACTATGTCATTCCAAACCTTGGATTCTTTGGATTAGCAAAGTTTCATCTGGACTGGAGGTCTTCCCCAATGAAATCAACAACTATATCTTCCTCAGTGCCATCAAACATGTATAACAGATGAATTGCACCATTTGGTCTAAAATAATGTGACATGATGGGACTATGACTCACCACTCTCAAAGCTTGACAAACGAGAGTCTGATAAAACAGTGAAGAGCTGTGTATCTACAAATAGCTGCAAAGCCAATGATTCAAAATCAATAGCTTTCAAACAGTAATTAGTAAAGAGCTCTGCCTTGCTTGAATAAACGTCCCCATAAAAACAGAACTAACTACGAAGACAATCTTCACAAAAAAAATAGGAAGATAAAATAAATTAAGTTTCTCCTAAAAGCTAAAATAAAGTGATGCACTTCAGTTTTTAGAGAAGTTAGGTGAGAGAAATTTTATAAAAGTTAAGTGCTTAAGTTGATTTTAGATTATGAAAGTACTTTAATTCATTTACCTTCTTATTTTATCATCCAATAAGTGCTCATCATGGAGAAGTTTATCAAAACACCAATCTCACTAGGAATATAAGTGAAAATAAAATAAATTCCAATGTGCCTATTCTGAAGGAATATTTAATGTACCCCTCTCCCCAATGATGTTAACAATTCTTACTTTTTCTGCAGCTTAAGCGAAATTAATATATACAATCAAATTTTATTCTAAACTAGGATGGCAACAAGACAATTATATGTAACAATCATTTCAATGCTTGTGTAGAACGAAAATTTCCTATGGTTTTCCTTAAAAGAATAAGGTTGTTACCTTAATGAATGGCTGGTCCCTTGCAGGAAATGAATCAATGAAGCTATCTTTAAGAAGTAAAGAAACCTGAACAAATTAATCCAGGATGAGCTAGGAAAAAGAAGGCAAACTACCAATTCTTGATTATTTGAGAACTTCCAAAAATCAATATCACAATAACTTAGTCATCTTACCCTGTCGTTATTTGATTGTACACTAGTGATCGTGTGAGATTTCAGATCTGAACAAAGTGACTCCAAATAGTGCCACATTATATTCAAAAACTGAGTTGAAGCTTCAGCCTGAAAACAAGTAAAAATTAGCAGTTGCCACTAATGGGAGGAGCATCAGAAGCTAGAAGCTGAAAAGGTGCTAGTTGATTATACATAGATAAGAAATACTAATATGTATTTTTCCAAAATAGTGTGTGTGTGAGAGAGAGATCTAATTAAGTATGAGAACTAAAAAAACCTGGACTTCGTTGCACCTATGTACAGGATGCTTTCTAGCAATTGATCTTTCATTTGAAAGTCTAGCATGAATTGGAGTCAACTGAGAGAGAAGCTCTCTATGTCGTGGAAGTCTTGGTAAGTGACACATTGTAACCTACACAAGAAAAAATTTGAAGAGAAACATGACCGAAAAATTCTGCATGGTACAGTATATGCTATCTTCTGGTTAGAAAACATTTTAGAAATAGTCAAAGATATGACAAAGTAAATTAAGTGTGACTAGTTCCAACAGACACCCCACATATCTTGTGGAATAACTTGTAATTATCTTTAAAACATTATTACAAACCTGATCCTTTGGCATATTAACAAGAACAAGATTCTTAGTTTTCATATTCAAGTCATCAGGTTTATGTTGTATGCCAACCTGCACGAACAAAAGAAAATTGGATAAACAATGAGACCATTCTTTAAAATTTTAAAAAACTTATTCATGAAAAAGAAAAAGAGCTAAATTCACAAATGACAGATAACCATGGTGATAAAATTTTCGGTTTGAAGTTATAATTCATGTATGAACACTTAAAAAAGAAAAAATTTCTAATCTGATCTTTCTCTTCCTCTCTCCAACCCTAATTTTGGTCTCATTTTTTAATTCAAATTTCAGAACAGGGCATCATTCTCACATATTGACAGAACAGTAGCATTATTAACACAAACATACTAATCCTCAATGCAAAGGCATTATCAATTCAAAATGGAATTGGAAGTAAGCACGCATCCTACAAACTAAAAAGCAACAAAGACATTGATATTGAAAAAAATTAACTGTGATCACTGGAATTAAAGTACATCTCCACATAATGATATTAACCCACTGCCTGTGTAAGATGAAAAACATGCTGTAGGTCAATTTCTAGATTACACAAATGCAAACATAAATGCTACATCTTAAGTTTCATATGAATTAATTTCTCAAAGCAAAAACCTAGAAAATCAATCATTAACCCTGGTAAGGGAGAATCCAATTGCTTTGTAATTCTGTTTTGCTTATTCACACACACACACACACACACACACATATATATGTTCTGAGTTGGATCTGTTTGGAGTTGAGAGATTGGGGTGCCAACATAGTTAGGATGCCAATCTCTTTTTCTCCAAGATTCAGCTCCCTTTTGCCAAAAAAAAAAAAAAACTGGTAAAGGAGAATATTATGAATGAATGAAGAATATATACTAATGTAATAGTTAACACAAAGCAACACTGAATACTACACTAAAGTACTAGCTTACAAAACAAATATAATTTGAGACAACATATTTTGTAAACATTAAAGAAAATGAAACTCACAATATATGGAACTGGGGCATCAAGAAAATCAATCATTTTCCCAGGTAAAACCTGAAAAGCAAAGCTAACATATTGTTAGACCTACGTGACATTGACAATGCCACAAGGAAAATCTGAAACCATGGCTTGTTGAATCCATTGACTCACCGGGAGCAATAAACTCTGCCACTGAAATGGACGAATCATGGGAATCAGAGAAAGCACTGTGGCAGATAGAACACCCTGCATTATGTCAAAATTTGCCAAAATGAAAGTTGGGTTATAATCCCCTCTGCATCAATCCAAATCAATCAGCAACAGCAACTAAGTAATAAGCTACAACATTGTAAGGAAAATCGATGGGCATCAATTACTATGATTGTTTTAAAGACTTACCAGATTTGGACACATTATTACCACCTGTTTTTCCAACAACACTCCTGTAATTAATGCCATCACCTACCAGAAACATCGTGGATAAATGGAATGAGTCAAAATCTTCAATAGGAAGTGGAAAGGCAGGGGCCATAGGTAACAGTCCACATGATGCAAAGAAAATGCAGTAAAGCATCTTCTTTGACAAATTGTTTCTGCTAGTGGTAAGGAATAATGCTAGCAGCACCATTCCTTTTCTGATTATGGAATAATTCATAATATAGAATCACAAGGAATCTGCTTATTTATGTGAATGAAAAACATAGGGAAAATGGAAATGTTCAGGGAGATATAAATGATATATTTTTCTTTCTTTTCTTTACCTTTATATATTCGGGTTCATTTTAGTTAGAGGATGTAAATAGTTGTTGGGTTTGGTTTGAACCAAAGTATACCCCTAAACTACACATAGTAATTTAGGAACTGATGATGCAAGCTATAATTCAATAATGTTATCCAGTATAAGAACTAGGATAACTAAACAGCAAAAAAAAAAAAAAGAACACCAGCAACAGGAAAAGGAAACATGAGAGACGAGCAAAATCAATCTGAAAATCATTTTCTGCATAAAAGATCAGTAAAATAGAAATTAGAGGAAAAATAATAGCTTTAAAAGATTTTCTGCTTGCAGGAAATGGTTTCTATAAAGAACTTCTGAGTTCAGACAAACATTAACACTGTTGAATGTCAACTGGAATATGTGCTTACACTATCAAGGGACAGAACTCGACAAGTAGTTGCCATTGTCCATACTGATAATGACAGGGCTTCCTCAGCAGCTGCCAGCTTTGCATTGTCCTTTAACCAAGTATAGTTGTAAGGAGTGTACATAATTTTTGGATAAGTATTGTGTTAAAAATCAATTAAAAAATTACCAGAGCTGGTTCAGAACAATTTGAACAATCATCCCCGAAGCCAAGTGAAGCAACTGAATGTCGTATGTACTGAATAGCCTGTAGATGTTCGAGAGGGTGGAAGACAAATTCACTTCCTCGAGGTGGAATAGGTTCAGCATGATATCTACACACTATCTGTAGCAAATCATTCTTATTTTCCTATCAAATCCATTCACAAAAAAAGAAAACTTGTAAAATGCCAATCAAACATCTCCTCAATTTAATCAATGCAAAACAAATTGACAACCATTTTACACTAACCATGGCCCATTCTATTAACAATTCGTCCCCGTAATCTCTTTCATTGTTTGAGAAAAAATCGTCCTCATCTTCTGATGCCATGCTTCTAACTGGACTGCCAATGAAAACAATATGGTATTGAAATTGAATAAGAATTAAACATTAAATGTCATAAAAAGAAGAAGAAAAACACACCAACAAAGTAGACAGATGGATGAACCATATCAAAACTGAAAAAGTTTCGTTCCATAATTGCTATAAGTGTAGCACAATAAATTGAAGGAAAAAAAGTGATGACAGTCTATCCAAAAGTAAAATCGAAACGAATATTGTAATTATAAATTTATTACCTGAAAAGTGATTCGGAACTTCCAAGACGCTCCAAGACACGATTCTGAGCAGAAAAAGGTGTTCCAACTTTCGGAGAAACTTGGTCATTTTTGTAATTTCCATGCATTCTTTCTATAGAACCAAGAGTTTCTGGTGCCCCAAAAGTACAATTATCATGATCTTGTAGATTCTTCCTGCCATCCTTATCTATATCCCTGACCTGCCAATGATCTGAAGCATCACTGGCGGTCACACTTACAGGAGATTGACAGCGAGAATCCCATCTTTTAGGGGACAACTGTATGATTTCATCATCAGATATAATCCCCGCAGCAGCAGCAGTAATAACAGCTGCAGCATCAAGGGGTATTGCACAATCCATCCAGTCACTGAATGACTCCCTATCCGGGGAGTTAGCATTTGAACTCATTTGATCATCTAATTTGGGTGTTGATGGAGTGCTGCCAGTGAGAGTCACCTCATTTATAAACTGAGTTATCCGATTCAGGCGCTCTTGTGCAATGAGACTGCATCCAAGTAAGGCATAGTAAGTTCTACTGGATGTAGGGAAAACCAAAGGATATCAAGCATGTCTTTTCCCTGAAAAGTAAGTCAGTACATGCCAATAATGCTAACCTGTTTAACATCTCAAAGTGTAACTCAAAGAAAGGAACTTTAGTTAGAAGACAGTAACAGCGAGGTGCAGAAACCAGAAAGCGGCTGCATGCCCCAGAGGGATGAGAAAAAGGAGATGATATGCCTAAGATACCAGGGGGCCTCTGAACAATTTCAGGCACATGTAAGCAAACTCCATAAAGTGTTGCATTGTCTGCTGCCTGATCAAGACATCAAGGTACACATAAAAGTGTTTCAGCAATATTACTGTAAGAAATAAATGAGAATCAAGGTATGCAGTAAGTTTATGTTTAATCCATCCTGTCCGGCCCTATTTGTTTGTCCATAAGGGACCATGTTACAAATTTCAAGTTTATTTTTGGTTCTCCTGTTCTCACTCGCAGCTTGAGCTATAACAACAGGATGCTCTTTAGCATCTCAAATGTTCTGAGGAATCTGAACCATTGAGACAATTGTTAGAAATATACTTCTGAAGTTTTATCTCACAGAAAAATACTAAGTAGCTAAGAAAAAATTTATACTGTAAGATAAGTTACCCCCTCCCCCCCTGGCTCACTCTACAATTCTCAAAAAAGAAATTCAAAATAGTAATATGCAGAAACTGTACACAGACACAGAATCTTGCATAATCTGATCTAGCATAAGTGAACCAGGGTACAAGTAAAATAAGAGTTCAACAGAACAATCACTAACCATATCAAGCTAACAGACTAAAGTCGATAGATGATATCAATACAAAAATTACCTTGATTGTAAAGACAAATGAAAGATCATCTTTTCCTAAATGCTCCTGTAGAGAATAACAGCCAAAAAGAAAAAAGAATAAATATTATCTTTGGTTGCAAAGGTATTAGGTGCTCAATGGAAGGTTAATTATACAATAAAAATTGGATTGAGTCAATGCTTCTCTACAACAAAAATGAAAGATCATGAAATGTAGCATTCTCAATATTTCTCTGCATATGCATGCCATGGCACTTAGACTAAGTAATAAGTTATGCTTACGTAGTATAAATTTATTATCTAAAACACTACATGATAAATTGCTTTAACTAGCTTGTAAAAAAGCAAAAACATTTTTTTTTCATGAAAAAGAACTATGAGATCGATGTGGCATACCTGTCCATAGACAAGTTCATTTAGTTCGCTTAGAGATGGAGTCCTCTCCAACAACCATGCCTGTAAATCAGCACTTAAACAAATGAAACAGTTGTGGAAAATCAGATTTTATAACTTAACTAGACCTATTGTTTAGCAAAAATGTTATTTTTATCTTAGTAACAAAATGCCAAATTCTACCAAAAATAAAAGATGGGAAATTTTTATTTATAATTAAGAAATCATACAAATTAAAAGCAATAAGATCAGTCAATCATAATAAGCTAAACCTATGAATGTAAGTCAATATAGTGAGATTTCTCTAGATTCAATAGACTTGGAGCAACTTTATTGCAGATACTGTTCCTTAGTTTCTTTCTCCTTATGACCCCACTTTTCAACTTTAAACTTGCTAAACAATGTTGCTTGTAAAGGCAACTGCATCTTTGAATTCCTTGTCTCTCTCTTGCCATATCATCATAATATTGAATAAGCAACTACTGTTTAAGTTGCTCTTACTATGTCACATACGGGAATGGTATAAATTATGTTCATATGCTGCAGTGTAATGATAAAAAAGATAACAGAAATTTCTAACTCCAAGATAAATCAAACAATTTATTCATTGAGAAATCAAATAATTTTGTTTTGTCATTTACATATCATGGAAAGGGCAAGGGCAACATGCAATGATGGTAGGACCAATTTTTGTAGCTCCAAATGCAAACAATTGTAAGACAGTGTTTAAAAAAGAAAAAAAAACAATTGACAGCTCTGAGTATGTAAAATAGCATCAAACCGACCTTAACACCTTCAGGAAAGCAAAAGGGAGCTAAATCCTTCTTACTCATTGTTAGCTTCTTTGCAGGAGGATATTTGAACAGTAACTGCATGTTTGCAAAAAGGTATCAGCTGCAAAGAATCTATTGATCCATAGCAATAAACTAAATTGTGAATATAAAAAAGGAAGAGTCAGTTACAGTTTGTTTGCTCGGAAATTTTACGATCAAATTATTTGATTGCAGAGATTATTTGTATGGTAACTCAAATAATTCCCGTTCACCATCAAAATACAGATATAATATTCCTAAACATCTTTCATAAATGCTGGGAACCAGACACCAGATATGCACAACACCTATTAGCCTATAACACTCTTGAGAATTTAACCTTAAAAACTTATCTATAGAGAATAACAGACAAATTTAAATTTAAATTTCTGTTTCTGAAATGCAGAGACTGGACAGCCAGTTATCTCTTTTATTCCAAGTTTCCTTCTATTTCCTCTGTTTTGGAGGATATCTTATCCTTCCCTTAATTATACTTTCTTTCTTTTCTCATAAAATTTCCTTTTCAATCAAATGTGAGTGTTGAAAGGAATCTCATGGTAAATAATATTCTTAAAATCTTGGTTTTTGACCAAGCCTGATGGCATCATTATGTGACCCATGTGGATGACCTCATCTAGTGGAATAAAGCTATTGTTGTATAAAATGAATGTGTTACTGATATCTAACAAACCTGAGGTTCCAAAGTTGGTTCCGGTGGCCTTTGTTGCTGTAACATTTTGTAATCTAGAGATGCAGGTTTTTCCTTTTCCCACTTTTTCCTTCTTGCAAATGCATGCTCCACGGCTTCCAAATTAGCATCTGGATGCAGCCCCACAATCACAAAATGTTCAAAGAGCGATTCTGGCTCCTTATAATTTACACAATCCTACAGTAATATTCACAGTGGCTTACTTATACAAAATGATAAGCTTACATTTCTGACAAATATGTGTATGGTACACAAAGACACATCCTACAAGTTAGTGCAATAATGCATCATTGTTAACATTTCAAGTCTAAATGAAGAACCTTCAAAATAACTTTTAGCATTAACAGTATAGCCATTACTCATAAACCAGTATGGCATGGTTCACTATACGAATATAAGAAAAATCAAAACCCTCAATGGCTCAATGCTCATGCTCTAATTTCTTTCTGATAGGGCTAGATTATATAGAGAGACAACTGCTACCAATTCCCTTAGGTGATGTATATTTGACATCAAAATATTGCATGCAGAAATATTATATTTCCTAAAACATGCAAAAGAATGGTTAAATTTCCTAGAGGACAAAGAAGTTGTCTAAACAAAGTAGTAGATTTTGTTGATTAAACAATGATGAACAAGTAATTGAAGGGAGGAAACTGATTTTCTAATCTGAGGTGAAACATGAAGTAACCCGACTTATTGAAAAATTTATCATCATTGATAGCACTGTACTACTGTATTGTACAATATAGAACATTACTATTTGCAGATCAGTCAGTCAGGCAAGGAATATTTTCAAAAATAAATATAGTACATGAAGGGATTCTAAAAATTAAATACCAGATTTTTAGGATGAAGCCGATACCACTGCCGTTTCTGGTTGGCCATGACCTCAGGGTTGAAACTCGCCGGTGAAACTTCTTCGCGGAATCTGCCACCCCACCGCCAAGCCTTGTGCACATGAGATCTTAATTTCTGAAAGCTATTATTACGCTGAACTCCTTCTCTAGTAACAAGTTCACTTTGACATCGTCTATGTGCACCAGGCCCCATTTGTGGCATACTTGACCCACCACCAGAATACATATTGTGAAATGCTTCCCCAGCAACTCTGAATGCCCCTTCAGATAACTGCTGCAGGACCCGCATTGGCGATGTTGGCCTATCCTCATGATGTTCGGCCTCTTCTTTTGAGTCCATATTTTGATAAGCACCTAGCTCATCATCATGCTCTCAATTTTCACTTCAATAATCAAATTACAGCCTCCACACCATTTCTCTACCACCACCCTTTTGGATCATTGCACTGAATTTGATGATTCTACCACATTTTGATTCCAATGAGAATGCCCCAGATGGACATTATCACCAAGTTTATTCCAGGGATCCTTCTTTCTCTTTCTCACAAAAAAAAGTTTTTTTTATATGATTTAACGATCAAAACATCAACTGATTCCTCTGGGCAGGTAGATTCCACTTTTAATTTTTTTTTCCTTTTAAACTTTCAAACTTTTCCACCCGAACAATAATGGGCACCAACCTGCTGGTTCTAAAACATAGAACAATGATATTCTTCTCATTAATGATGGAACTGCCGGTATTATTCTCATTAATGGCAAAAGAATGCGCAGAATGAAAGAGGCAAATGAAAAAGTATAACCCTCCAACGCATATTGCTTGTAACGGAAACAAGAGCGAGTAAATGCATGGAAAATTCAAAAGGCAAGATCAATATTGCAGGTGGTTTTTGGTGTGACAAACACGCATGTACCTGTGTTTTCGTGGTTCCTGAGGAGGCTCGGTCCTTGTCCTAGATAGAACAGAGCGAGAGAGAGGGGAGAGAGAGAAGAGTTGCTAAATATATATAGAAATGGAAGAGAAAGGAAGGAAGATGAAAGAAAGAACCTTTGGAGTTTGAACAAAAAGCAGAGAATGGAAAAAAAAAAAAAAACTACTCGTGTCATGTCAACAAAAACACATAACATAACATAATAACATATGAGAATATATTTACGAGCATGGTCCTCAACTTGAATTAATTGTGATCGGACACTGCTCCATTTGTTTCCCAGTTTTGCCAAACTTGTCGGGGCTCTTATAGAAATCCCCGAGCACGCAAGCCAACTTTAATTAATTCATCGGACCAAGTGTTATGGCCACTGCATGTGCATGATAATAAAGGATTTTTATTTTATTTTTATTTTTTGGGGCGTGATAAACTATTTAAATCTTCTAAGGTAAGAAAAGATAATAATAAGATATTAGAAAATATATGATTTATTATATATGTTTAGCACCTATTTTTTGGGAGCATAATATTTAAACAACCAAATAAGATGCCATATGATTCATAGTAGATAATCTTATCATTTAAATATATCATCATAATTTGATTATTGATTCAAGCATATGATAAATCATATGTTGAGAGAGGTTAATCCTTTAAATAAAATTTAGTACACATAGGATGAAAAAATAAAGTTTGTGTAATGTTAGGGACCAAAAGGAATTTAAAAATGTTTGATTGGAGATTAAAATGAATTATTTTTAGCATATGGGTCAAAAAGTAAATTTTGTGCTATTGCAGAAACCAAATAAATAATTTTCTTAAAAATAAAAAGTAAGAGACTTGGACAACATTTATCAACCTATGTGTACATCTCAAAAGATAAGATAGAGGATGAAACATGAATCCATTTTATGTTAAATACTTACACAGTTAAATAAAAGTTTTTATTTAGTTTTTTAATTACAATAAAGGAAAAAATAAAACAAGCAGGTTTTTAATAAATATTTCCACTTATTTTT
This sequence comes from Glycine soja, assembly GCF_004193775.1. Classification (NCBI taxonomy): domain Eukaryota; kingdom Viridiplantae; phylum Streptophyta; class Magnoliopsida; order Fabales; family Fabaceae; genus Glycine; species Glycine soja. The sequence continues at coordinate 40,143,778 of NC_041004.1, read as the reverse complement.
AAATTCTTAAATAAAATAAGCTATTTCAATTTTTCTATCATTAGTTTCACTTTTCATGGTTCAGTTTGTTTAAATTTCAAAAATATGATTTTAAAAAGTATTTTCCTAAGAAGCACATGAGAGTTGCTTCTTAAATATATATATTTTTTTTAAAAAAAATAAAGTTCAGACAAACATATAGAAAAAATTAGAAACTACTTATGTTATTAAAAAATATTTTTTAAAAAAAGCATAAAGAAACAAGCTCAATATATTAGTTTTTTAAATTTATTCTTGTAATAATAATACATACATACATAAAAATCGAATACAAATCCCTTGATATTTTACGAATAAAAAAGGAAACACGATATATATATAGGTTGAAAGTTTTTTTTTAATAAAAAAAATCAACTTAAATAAAGTTAAAACATAAGAATTATCAATAAAAGTTACAAATTATAAATGGACCTGTACTACACCCTCAAGCCCACATAGGCCCACACTGGCTTACCCTACTTATAAAAAGATCACACCTGAGATTTGATTTTCCACGAGTTGTTAGCTTCGTTCAGAGACTAGAGAGAAAGAGAGAGTAAACCCAAGCAAGAATCAACGGTGCGTTCGTCATAATTTGGGGTGTTTTGGCACGAATGTTTTGACAGTGTTTTCATTTGCGACAATAATATGATATGTTATCATTCTTGATTATTCAAGAACATTAAATTTTTCATGAATGACATAATGACCCTAAATTTTGTGGTTATATGGATTCTATATTTCAAAATTTTGAATTCTTTATGAGTTCAAACCCTAATGACCTTTTGTGATCCTAGTTGGAGCTATGATTTGAATTTTAGTTCATAATTGTGAATACAATTGAAAATTCTTTATGAATTCAAGAATGATACTCAATGATCCTAGTCAGAGCTACTTGTTTATAGTTTGAACATAATTTATAATATTCTGTGTGAATTCAGGAATGACCCCGACCATCCTATTCGGAGCTACGATTTCCCCCCCTCATAATTTCCAATAGAATTTAGAATTCTGTGAATTATGACCCTGGATGACCCTATTTAGAGTTACCACGATTTGAGTTTTTGTTTATAATTTTGAACAGAATGTTGAATTCTTTGTGAATTCAGTATTGATTCTCGGTGATCCTAGTCTAAAGTATAATGTGAAATTTGTTTATAATTTTGAACAATTTTTTTGAATTCGTTATTATGAATTCAAATTGATCCTTGGTGACCCAACTTGCGGTGAATCTAATCTGAATTGTAATGTGAAATTTGATTCTGAAATTTGAATTTTTATGGTTGTCGATGACCCTTAATCTGAATTAAAATTTGACTCTCGGCAGTTCGAATGACCCTAATCGAAACTATAATGTGAATTTTTGTTCATAATTTTGTATTGGATTTGGTGACCCTTAATACAATTCAATATTGCAACATGAATTGAATTCTTTATTTCAAAATTTTAAATCCGGATAGGAGGATATTTGATGGCTCTCAATGACGCTCAATGTAACATTCGATATGAAATCTCTTCTTACAATATGAACTTTTTGTTCAGAATTTTGATTTGGGATTAGCGACCCTTAGAAATTGCAGGATGAATGAAATTCTTTATTTCGAAATATGACCCTTGATGCTACTTTGCTAAATGCTGTGTTTATTCATGATGTTGAATTTTAAGCTTTGACGACCTTATATTCAATTGAAAATATGAATTATATTTTCATAATGTGAAAGTTGGGAAGGTATATTTTCAGCCTCGATGACCCTAAATACAATGTAAATTGCTTCCAGGATGGCATACTTAGTTTTGATGACCCTAAATTTAAGAAAAAAACCAACAGTTACAACAAGTCCAGTTTATGTGTGGGATAACTCATTGATCAAGATGTTGTATGATCAATGAGTATCATTATATGCTTAAAGTGCATTTCCTCATTATAAATAGAATGATTGAACTTGCGATTTATTTTAAATGGAGTATTATACCCAATTCTTCCAAGTCTATTGAATCTATATCACGGATTATATATTTTCAAGAAGAAACAACAGTGAAAATTTTCTCTTAAAAGGGGTTTATGTTTGAATCACCTCAACAGTTAATCACGTTACAATTGTGTCCATGTTGACAGTGGACAACTTATTTTGGCAATTAGATCTTTATTCATCATGTAAAATGGGATGGTATCTTGTGTCTTGATGATCCGCAGTGCAATTACCCATACATGACCTTGGTCAATTTGAATGGTCATGAGCTGCAGGCTATTGTTAGTAATTTTTTAGCACAATTTGGAGAACATGACTTTCAAAAATTAAGGTTGTCCCTAATAATATTTGCAAACTGATCCATGTGATCTCCAATGTTTATGACACTATTGTCTGGAATGACAAAACAGATGCCGCTTTAAATATGGGCTTGGCATATGCAGGTATTTCGGAGAAGGATAGTCTTTAGATTAAATAAATTGTAATTTTTTTTAATTTTACACTCTTTGATTATTTTAACAAATTGAAACATTTATAATTTAAAAAATTAATTTTTCAATTTCTAATTAAACAGACTACCCAACCCAATGCTGGGTCTATAATGAATTGGGTCAAAAAAAATTTAATTTAGGCTTAAATGAAACTCAAACCCTTGAAAAGTCTAATTTGTTTAAGGTTAAATCATACATTTTCATCGGGTCGGCCCGACTACCTCGACCCATTTTACAACTTCTATGTTTTTAGCTTTCAGTCAATTTTTTACTAATTTTATTAAACATAATCTTACTTTTTTCCCCTAAAGTTACGCTTGTAGTTTTATGTTCTATAACTAAAGAGTACTAGATATTCTTATATATATTGTTTAAATTATAGGAATTATAAAGTTGTCTTGATAGTTGAAGAAAAAATAGAGAAAATTCTTAAATTCAAATTCCTTCCTTCCACTAACATAATAACAAAACTAACAACTAATATTTATAGATTATTTTCTTTATATAAATTATCAATTATGTATTTATGTTTTGAAATCAGCATAAATCTCGTGAGATTTTTTTTTAATTTGATATGATATAAAATTATTTTTTAATCAAAATAGACACTTTTTTATTAATTTGAATATTTAAATCATAAAAAAATACTGGTAATAATTACCTTAATAATTATAATTATGTCTTTTTATGAATATAAAATAAAATGGCATTGTATTATTTAACAAAAAAAATTAATTTAAGGAAATAGAATAATAGAATGTTATTGATTAACATGTAATTAACTATTATTAAGTTAACATTTACCCTTATTTGTTATATTTCCTCCGTCCAAATATGACAACGATTTTAGTTTTTCAAAAAAATATTTAAAATTGACTGAAATTCTCACTTTTTTAATGAGATATTAAAAAATATCTACTCTAATTTTATTGTATTGAAAAACTTAATAATATATTTATTGAAATTAAAAAAATAAAATATTATATTCAAATTGTTTTCTAATAAATACTATTATCTATTTTTCTTTATTAGTGTGAAAAAATCTTAAACTTTAGTCCCTGGGGATAGAGAGAGTAATAGCTTTCTTTTGTTGGTGAAAGGAGGGAGTAGTGGTATATTTGTATTACAACAAGTTATTATAAAATCCTGATTCGGAGGCTTGTAATTTTTTTTACTAACTTATAAGGTATTTTGACCGAATTATGATATATTTAGTATAAACTCTTTGCTTACTAGTTACTATAATTAAAAATAATAATATATTTATATAAATTAAAAATAATAATGAAATTGCAATTCAGACAAAAGTTAAATTAAATTTCCATTTTTTAATATTTAACCATTTTCTTATTTTTTTTCATATAGCACCAAAAAGAGGATACTATCTGACGCAAAGGATTGCCATAGTAATATAATATTCTGTTGCCTTCACATAAGTGAAATTTAACCTGAGAACCAGTGTATTATAATATCTCAACCGCAGTTACACACCGCAAACAAGATTAATGGGTTCAGAGACACTTGTGATTTTTGACTAAAAAAAGTTCTACATTATTTTCTCGACCTTTTTGGCCTTGCATGCATTCCTTTTTTTAAATTATGAACATTTCTTAAAATTTTCAATTTTTATTTTTTCATTTCTGTGTAACTTTGGCAAAAAATAAATAACTAGATGATACTCTCGACTGATTATTTTCTGGTCTTTTACCAAAAGTTTGATTTAGATCATTAGATGTATTGGTAAGTGGGAAGTATTGTAATGTGTTTTCATTTTCTTCGTTTTCCATGCCTTGGGCATGAAATGTTTTGGTGAAATTCATATGTGAGTTGAGCGAGTTTCGTTTTTCATTTTGTGGATTTCATTCCCAAAGTAGTGGGATCCATAAGAATTTCAAGCAATGAAGGAAAACGTGTTTTGAAAGAGTGTTAGTGAATGGATTCATATTGTAAGATTGAAATTGGAATATCTGATCCTTATTAAGATTCTAGGAGGTATGAGTCAATGTTTTTAACTCTGTTTGGTCGAAAGCATAGCCAGAGTGGATCCTCTGTATAAGTATACTCTATGCTACATTGCAAGGTCATGGTGGTTACTTATGTATGATTCAGATGTATTTACCATCTGATGAAGTTATGTAACTTCTAGAAGTATTTTTGTGAACGCAATACTTGTTTGCAGCAGAGATTAAGGCCTTAGTTGAGGCATTTACTTTTGCTGCAGCATTTCTGTTTGCTCATTTTATTTTATTCTATTTTTTTATTTTCTGGCCTAAGTTTACTTTGTTTTTCATATATGATTTTGTTTTGTCAAAACTACAATTTTCATACTTTCTTTGCTTATGATTGAAGATGTATCTATACCATTTTAAATGTGGATGTTCCTTTTTCTTCTACCTCCCATGAGAAACACCGTGACAAAGTAAAGTTCATAATTTGTTGCTTAAGGCTATGTCAGAATTTAGACTTACGTACGAGCTGGTTAAATTATAATATATTTTTTTTCTTTCATGCCACCAATAAATATAAGACATGGAGAACTCAGGAAAAAATTCAAGCTGGGCAAGGCTGATCCGTTACCGGTTTCAACCAATTGTAGTACATTGAGTGATGTCGTGAATTTCCCACAGAATCAAATTAAGCCTCATGGTGCTATGCTATTGTCTCCAAATTCCATGTTGCCGAATCAGAGATCAATGCCAACTGCAACACATACGTGGTAGATAAAGAGGACTAGTTAAAAATTAAAATTAACTACAAGGCAATATTTTCGCTCCAATTATACTACTGCTCATAAAACCCAAGTATCTTACCAATCAATTGGAAGCCCGAACTTTTATGCATATTCTGTAACGATGATCCTTCGAGTAATGTGGCTGGCTTGAGTAGAAATGAAAATGCTTGTGGAAATGTAGCCCAAAGTGGAACTACAAGGCAATTTTCTTGCCAACAGAAATCTCATGATGCGAGTCTAATTGAATCTGCACATGTTACAGCCGTTGAGTTAAGATCGAGGATACAAAAGCCTCAACACCAAGACCACTTGTTAACCGGAACAATCTCACTCAAATAGGATTGAGGATATCAAGGTCTCCAGAACAAGATGATTGGTTAAGCTGAAACAATCTTACTTAAGTAAGATCGAGGATACTAAGGATTTCAACTCAAGATTACTAATAAAACTGAAACAATTTGACATTAGTTTATTTACACATTTAGTGGTCTAATGCATTAAGAGAAATAACAGGTTAATTTTAAAGGTTTTACGGATTTAAAAAAATTATGTAAAAATATTATGATTTATTAGATTTTAAAAAAAAACTTTTATGATTGAGATTTTTTAGTTTTGATTTCAATGGATTTGTATCCCTAGAGTTTAAATGCCCTTAATTTTCTCGTAAAAGTAATTGGCTCTGAATTTTTTTCAATATTCCCCTACGATATTATGAGATTACAAATCCTTCACATCTTTCTAACTAGGCCAAACAAATACTCATTTTCAAAAACTAAGTGAGAACAAGTACTTCCTTAAAAAAAAGTGAGAACAAATACTACTAGTCCGTAGTGGTTAAATTATCTCTTATTTTATTAGTTTTATCTATTTCTATTTAATAATTTTTTATTAAATCAATTTTCCATTTTTTTTTGCAATACACCTATTTATATCTTATATAAAAAAGACACTTAATACATTTGTATTCATAATAATGTTATTTTCTCTTTTTTTTATCAAAAAATTAATAGTATATTATTATTTTTATTACTATTATTATTATTAAGAGAGAGAAAATATACCGTGATAGTGTAAATTTTTTACACAAATTATATAATAACAATAATGATAATAATTAATGTCATAGAAATTGAAATCTATTATTAAATTGTTTAAAGATAAATAATAATATATAAATAGGTATTATAAATATGTACAAAAACTATATAAATAGATTTTAAAAAATTATATATATATATAAGATTTAATTATCTATTTAGTTCTTATAGTTTTCAAACTTATCAATTTTAGTCCTTATAGTTAATAAGTGGTTTTTTTAGTCCCTATAGTTAATAAGTGGTTTTTTTAGTTCATGTAATTCCCGATAAGTCCCTACCATTAAAATTGCTTAACACCATTAAATTATTGTTGCCGACATCCTTCCCCAAAGCTTCCTCTCTTCCGAGAGGCCCTCGCCTTGCAACGGATACTGCACTTCCACCCCCATCCTCACTGCCGGCGCTGCAAAATTGCCGTCGCCGTCAACCTCTCAACCACTCCTCAACCACGTATAAACCTCGAGTCCTTATTTGATTCCAACGACAACAACAACCACGGGTTCAGACTCATAATTGACGGCAACAACTACGGGTTTAGATTCATCATCGTTGAGTGTTATGTCTCAAATGGAAAAGCCCGCCATACACCGTGCCGTCAAAATCTTCCTCTCCATTTCTCGCCTTTGCATGTGTCGGAGAGGTCGACGGCGACGCCGATTTTGCAGTGAGCACGACAGTAAGGGTGGGGGTGGAAGTGTAATATCCGTTGCAAGGCGGGAGCCTCCCGGAAGAGAGGGAGCTCCGAGGAAGGACGACCGATAACAATAATTTAACGGTGTTAAATAATTTTAACGGTAGGAACCTATCGAAAATTAAAAAAGTCACTTATTAATTATAAGGACTAAAATGAATAAGTTTAAAAACTATAGGAACTAAATGGGTAATTAAACCTATATATAAATAGATATTTTAGCATGATATATTTATTAGTTGTATAAAAAAAATTGTATAATAAAATAATTAATGTGAGCTATTTAATCCTCCAACAATGTTATATTTAATTGATTCAAATCAACAGTTATTATGGAGTTTTGTTTTTTTATCAACGGTCAATTTTCATGTTTCAAATTATTTTCTCACAAATAAATGATTATTATAAAGTGTAAGTTTAGATTTACTTGTTATAAAAGTTTTAAGTGAAGTTTACTTATATTATATATATATATATATATATATATATATTTAAATTTTAAAATTGATACACATTTAAGTAATTCTTATTTTAAAAAATTTAAAATTTAACTTTATATAGCAAATTCAAATCTAAATTCTATTTTTTAAAATTATTAAGTAAATTAGTCCACGACACATATTACTTATAATAAACGGATTTAAAAATATAGGAATTAAGCTTTCAGCAATTACATTCATAGACTAAAGAGGCTATTTATCTAATTTAGTAATTCAATACTAAAAAGAATGTTTGTTTTTTTTTTTTTTACTTTTTGATATATTAATTTTAAACAATTTATGTTTCATTAGCTTAGAAATTCACGAAAACCTATGTTTATGGTAGTTGTCAGTTGGCACAGATACATAGATGGGCATGGGGATGAATGAATTTCGTAGTAGGCAGTAGGCAAGTAGGCTTCATTTTGATTTGCAACTTCCACTTCAACTTGCAGTTGGTAACGCACAAACAACACCTTCCACGCGCCCCAATCACTCCTAACTTACGTGTGCAACCGGTTTTCCCTCTTTTTTTTAAGAAAGAAAATAAACGGAAATGACCTCCTCAAATTCCCCCCAAACATCTTTCTTTATTCTTCTGTCATAAATTAATTTCACCTTTTTTTAGTATTTGACCTTTGCCTAGTTTTCTCACCTAGCAGTAGCAAAGAGTACACTTTGTGGCCCTGCAATTTAAAATTTTAAATCTTTCCTTTTTTTTAAATTCTGAATATCTCTCTCCTCTGGCTAACGTTAACGTCGAAGCGGTTATTTATTTATTTAAAAATATTTATATATTTATAATTATTACTACTGTTCTGGCACTCGTTGTCTTTTGCGCTTCTCATATGTTATTCAGTTTTTATTCCACCCCACTGCGGCAACACTGTTCCAAAAACTCCATCTTTTTGAGGTTGTTTTTTTCGGGGATTTGAACTCTGTTCTATACTTTGTTCAGTATGGAACCCGTGCCGGTTCTGTTGTATGTGAGTTCGGACGAAGAAGAGGAAGTGCCTTGTTTGGAAGAGAACAGAGGGAGGAACAGGATCATTGACTTTGACTGGGTGAAGGAGTTTCTTGACATTTCGGACGAGGAATCGAACGAGGTGAGCAAACATGAACACAAGTCGAAGTCGAATTCTTCTTTGATATCGACGCCAAGCGTGGAGGATGATGATGATTGCGTAGTTCTGGATGTTGATCCTGAAAGCCGAGTCACCACCGTGGATGGTGACTCGCCAACTGAGTCAGACGAGTTGGTTGTTGTTGGCGAGAAGGGTCAGGTATTTTATTTTCTCCAAATTTTCAAAATAAATTTCTTATTTTTATATAATTGTTAGTGGGAAAGAAAGGACTAAATGATACTCTCTCAAATATCGTGCATGTGATTTTTTTTTTTTTGGTGTTTTGCTAAAAGTTTGATTTGGATGTATTGGTAACTGGGAAGTACCGTAATGTGCTTTCAATTTTCTTAGTTTTCAATTCCTTGAGCATGAACTGTTTGGCTGAAATTCTAATGGTTCTTACTGAACATGTGAGTCTGGTGGGTCTCATTTTCCATTTTTGTGGATTTCATTTCCAAACTAGTGGGATGCATATGAATTTCAAGCAATGAAAGAAAATGTGTTTTTTTTAAAGAGTGTTAGTGAATGGATTCATATCCTAAGATTGAAATTGGAATATCTGATTAAGATTCTCGGAGGGATGAGTAAATGTTTTTAACTCTGTTTGGAAGACAGCATAGCCAGAGTGGATCCTCTGTAATCTGTACAAGTATACTTTATGCTACATTGCAATGTCATGGTGGTTACTTATGATTCAGATGTATTTAACTTCTGATCAAGTTATATAACTTCTAGAAGTATGCTTGAGAATGCAATACTTGTATTTAATTGCGGAATTTACTTTTCCTGCGGCATTTTTATTTGCGTGCAGTAGAAATGCTACAGAATGCAATACTTATTTGCTCATTTTACTTTTTTGATTTTGTTTTCTCTAAACTACAATTTTCATACTTTCTTTGCTTATGATTGAAGATGTATCTATATCATTTTAAATGTGGAGGTTCTTTTTTTGTTTTTGACTTGCAGATTGCATGCAGAGACTATCCTCATCCCCGGCATCTTTGTGTCATATTTCCTTATTCTTCCACCCCCCATGAGAAACACTGTTACCAGGTAAAGTTCATAATTTGTTGCTTAAGGCTATGTCAGAATTTAGACTTATGCATGAGCCGGTGTAATTATATTAGTTTTTTTTTCTTCATGTTATTAGCTGTTTGATATTATCCTTCTATTACTATGACCTTTTTTTTTTATGACATGCAGTGCTACTGTTATGTGTGTGATTCTGTAGCACCATGTCCGAAATGGGTCACTGGCCTTTTAGGTATGGATCATTGTCATGCAACCGATGAATCCGAGACATGGAGAACACGGAGGAAAATTTTCAAGCTGGGCAAGACTGCTCCATTACCGTCTTCAACCAATTATAGTACTTTGAGTGATGTCACGAATGCCCAACAGAACAATATTCTGCCTTTTCGTGTGATGTCTCCATATTCCATGTTGCCGAATCAGACATCAATGTCAACTGCAACACATACATGCTCCCCAGTCAATTCCATACCTCAAAATCAATCCTCTTCGCCAATTACAATGCGTACGTGCTCCTCGATACATTCTAGCTTCCAGAACCAGGTATCCTGGCCAAATAATGTCCCCTCCATTGCCACCAACTTTACAATCCCGTCTGGTACAAACCGTGGTAGATATCCAGAGTCAGGATCTACTTTGGCGAGAAACAGATACCAGTCTCAATCCATTCCACAGCACTCGCTAGGCAATCGTGCAATCCAAAGGGTGCGACAACATGGAGTTAGCACTTTAGTGCCTCAGTTCCATTCTCATACATTGTTTAACGGTTTAGGCAGTGTTGGTGTTGGGAGCACCATGCCAATGAACCATTCTACTCATGATGCTTCTGGTGGCTTCAGTAATCATGTGAATCTAGCACAGCAATTTGCCGGATATCATGCTGCAACAGGATTTTCAAATGATAACAGAACTTCTTACGGACAAAATGCTTATGTCCCCCAAAATTTATGGTACCCTAATCCTTGCTCTCAACCGAATAACCTCAGCTCTGTCAGCAATTACGCTACTGCTCATGAAACCCAAGTATCATACCAATCAAATGGTAGCCAGAATTTTTATGCTGTTCAAGGTAACAATGCTCCTTCAAGTAATAATGTGGCTGGTCTGAGTAGAAATGAAAATGTTTGTGGAAATGTAACCCAAAGTGGAACTACAAGGCAATATTCTTGCCAACAGAAACCTCATGATGTGAGTCTAATTGAATCTGCATTGAAGGCAGATAGGATTGAGCATAGCAAACAAAGCATTCCTTATCAGCAAAGTTCAGGATCTACGAACACCTGTCTTGGCTCAGTCGATGATATCAAGCGCTGGCTTTTTGGCGATGAAAACTCTTTCCTGGTTGGAGCCGATGATGCTTTAGCATCATCATCAGCTCCATCCGGTCTTGGCTCAGTCGATGATATCAAGCGCTGGCTTTTTAGCGATGAAAACACTGTCCCGGTTGGAGCTGATGATGCTTTGGCGTCTGAACTCAATACGCCATCTCCTGATCTTAGCACATTTGATGGGGGCTCATTCTTTGATTTTGAATCCTCTTGGGAATGTCGTGCTCGTGTCTAGTTATCGATGATGATGAATCTTCAAGGTAACGAGACAAGAGTTCTGCTGCTTGCTTTATAAATGGAAGAACTCGGAACCTGCTAGTGTTAGATATCAGTGGCTATTGGCTACATATTTGTCAATACTTATGACTTACTGACTCTGAGGATCTCATAAGTGATTAGATTTTTTATCTCGTTCCCATTGCAGATAAGTTTCATGCATTACAGGTTTAATCTTCGAGCTTAGAATGCTGACATAAGTAGGAAGTGAGTGAAAGTACAACAATTGACAAGCGTTGCTTTGTCCATTTTGTTTTCAGTTAATGCTGATTATGTTTAAGATTTATTTATAACATTTTTAAAAAAATTATCGAAATTTTGTATATAACAGCGTATCTAATTTTATTCAAATGGAAAGAATCTGATCATATATGATCTCTGTGCATGAGTGGTACATCTTTACACGCGTAACAATATTTTTTTAAAAAAAGATTTTCCCCATAATATTAAAATATCACTATTCTCTGTCACAAGTGACAATTTATTCGTTGACCCTTTTTTTTCGAAATAGTGCAACACTAGATAAAATGAACACCATTTAATGAACAAACATGTTGAATGCTAACGCTCATGTTAACCTATTCTTATATAGAGGTGTTGTAAATGGTATGGGAAGGGTATATAATTGGTAGAGGTGGTTTATCTCTAGTTACCAAAAAAGTACTAGTATAAATTGATAGGTGGATGGGGTTGAATTTTTTGTTTAGGGTAATTTTGGGGAGAAATTACTAGGTGGGAGAGAAGTGTGAAAGAGGCCAAGCTTTTCTTTTGTTTGAGAAGGGAGGGAAGTGGCCAAGTGAGGCAATAGAAACAAGTTTGGTGAGATTCAATAAAAATAATTCTCTCAAAGTGAAGAGATTTGGGTATAATATTTTCTTAATTTTCAATCTTAAGTCACATCAAAACAAGTGAGCAATACTCATAAATCCTGATTGGCATTTGGTCTGAAATCAATTTTATAAACACTTGACATCAACACCAACAAAGTATTATGGTTTATATAAAATAATTAATAAGCATGTTTTTCTTTTTAGTTTTATTTATTTCCTACCTTAAATTATGTTTCCTAAATAAAATAATTAACATTTTGATTATCAAATTATAATTATTTTCATAAAAATCAATGCAAACATTTTTATCCAATATTTTTTTTTATCAATGGCCCCCTAATAGCCAAGTCTGGCTCCGTCCCTGTATCACGTGCAACACAATCCAAAAATCTTTTAAAATGTCTACAACTGGAATGTTGTCAATTCACCTGATGACTTCTTGAAAGTTTAAAAGAATTCAATATAATAATAATGAAATAAAAATAAACAAATAATATAATAATATATATAATAATTGTTAAATATAATATGTAACCGTTAAAAAAATAATGATATATATATATATATATATATATATATATATATATATATATATATATATATATATCATCATTAGACAAATCAGAGTGTTGTAAATTTTCTTCTTTTTACGAATAAAAAATATATTAATTATTGTTTTAAGTCAAATATATTAATGTTGAATACTTAATAAATATAAACGCATATATATAATATAATTGTAATTTATAATTATGTAAAGTATTAATTATAGAATTCAATGTCTATATATTAATAGTATAAAATTTTACATAATTTTTTTCTCTTAATTATATAATGTATTTATTATTATATTAAAAGTTAATTATGTTAAATGTTATTAAGAAAAAGATATGAGTATTTACCGATATGCATTAAGATATCAAATTTTATTATGATTAATGTTAGTCTGAGTGAGATCTTTTTTCTCATTCACATTTTTTTTATTTATAAAATTTGAACTCAAGACTTCATTTAAGGAAGAAGCGAACTTAAGACCACTCGGATCAATGACTTGTTGGTGGAAAAAGTCCTTTAGGAATACAATATTCTTTTCATTTGTTTATCAATGAAAAAATTACTCATTTTTTTTTATTTGTAAGAAAAGGAAAAGGCAACAAAGAAACAACTAAATCCTTTGGGTTGTGACACCATGGCATCACCAAGGTAAGCTTGGTATATGGCAGAGGGATAATGATCAAGAATAATCAAATCCTGTTGAGAAGAGTTTCCTGTCTTTGCAAGCCAATCTGCACATTTGTTCCCTTCACGGTACACGTGCAAAAAGGTCACCTCCCAATCCATCTCTGCTTCAATGAATGGATCAGCATGATGGTAGGGAAATATTGATGAAACATGTTGATATTTCTCCAGTGATTAGGTCCAAAGCAAGCTTTGAATCTGATTCGTAGATCAATCTTCCAATTCTTGTCTCTAGCTATCTTCAAACCATGATAGATGGCGAGTAACTCTGCATGAACTGAAGTTGCAAAGCCACAGGATCCCATGAAACCTGTGTGACACAGTTCCCAAGACTATCCATTGTGATTCCGGCAAATCCTGCTTGTCCCGGGTTTCCAAAAGCGCTCCCATCAGTATTAAGCTTCATGACATCACCGGGAGGAGCAATCCAACACACTTGCATAGGAGAAGGCTGTTGCAATGATTGAGTAACGTCCTTAAAGATAATGTTGTCGAGAGTGTGAATCTGGTTTAGCAATGTGCCACACCGGTTTAACATTATCATTGAAAATTTCTTCATTCCTAGACCTCCAGATAAACCAGCAAGTTTTGGAAAAGAGAAGACCTTTATCTCCTTTAATGTTGTTCTGAATCCAATCTTTTGAGTTTTTATGATGAGAAGCATGCTGTCTGGCGGCCACCTTTCATCTCAATTCAAATAGTTACCCAAACTTAACTTTGTAGTACCTAGTACTGACACAAACCTTCACTTTTAGTCATGTACAAGCACTTTCATATTATTTTTAGCCCTTCTCGTTATAAAATGTACCAAAGATCAAAATAGCTTAAAAAATACTTATATAAACTGAGTCACTTTAAAAGGTAAAGTCTATGTAACTATAAAGATAGAATGAGCAATTTTTTCATTATTAGTTATATGAACGGAATATTTGTGGTGAGTTTTAAATCACAATCTTCGTTAATACGACACTCTTTTCACATGTTTATTAATTGTATGACTAGTACATTTGTCATGATTTTACCACTATCATTGTATAGGGTGTTCGGTTGTGGATCCGTGGGCTGCAATCATATGTGGGTTCGTGGCTGCTTGGGTGCTCACTGGGTGCAACTTGCTGGCGGAGAAGTTGAAGTACGATGACCCTCTTGAGGCTGCACAGCTTCAAGGTGGGTGTGGCACGTGGGGGATTATCTTCACTGATTTGTTTGCTAAGAAAGAGTATGTGAATGAAGTGTATCCGGGGCTACCTTATAGGCCTTATGGGTAGTTAATGGGAGGGGGTGGAAAGCTCTTGGCTGCACATGTTGTTCAGATTTTGGCCATCACGGCTTGGGTGAGTGTTCTTTGTGTTGCATAAACTGGATCTTCTGAGGACCTCACCTGATTAAGGAATCAATTGGCTGGAGGTTAGGCAATGGTAAGACAATCAGGTTCTGGGTGAATAATTAGATCCTGACCGTAGGGTCTCTTATTTGTCATGCACTCATGAGTCGTCTCACCAACTTCCAGAGGCTTAGAAGGGGCATAACAGATTCTGATCTCTGACCTATATGCAACTCTCACAGCGAGACAAGTCTTCATGAATGGTTCCAAGAGTTTTGCCATCTATTGGATCATATTTGGAACTGAAGGAATAAAAAGATTTTTAATATTTCCTGGTCAAACAACTCCATGATTTTGATGGAACAGCAATGCCATGTTCAGGACTTGAAGCACATGCAAGAGATGTACCCAATTCTTCACACAAGAGTTTCACGTTGATACCTCCCATCTGTTAACTGTGATGGAGACTATTCCATTTTTGGTCCTTCAGCTTCTTGCCAAGGCTTTCTAAAAAAATGATGTTTATACAGTATGTGAAGATCCGATGGATAAACTTATCCAAGAATACTTTTTAAGAGAAAAAAATGAAATAAACTTCTCTATAAACTAAAATTAACTTGTGCACAACTTAAAATCATTTATGACAAAACTTCTATAAATTAACTTATGCACAAGTTAGTTTTTGCTTATGACAAATCTTTATTTTATTTGTCTCTTACCCAAATCATTGAAAACAGGAATAAGAAAATGAATACAAAGTGAAGGTAAAAATAAAAAATGAAAAAAAATCTAAAATTAAAAATGCCCTTAACTTTCACATGTTTCTAAGATAACCCTTTTCTTCTTGCAGGAAACTGGGATATTCTTCTATATAATCATCCAATAAATGCACTGATTTCCTATCTCTACAAAGGTAATTGTTACCCCCATCCAAAACAACATGCTAACTAGTAATAAGCAATCCCAAATAAGTCAATTACCGGGAGGTAACCCAGGCTTCTACAGGGAACTAAGCTACATTTTCAAACTGCTACATGATACTCATCTACAGTTTGTTTTATAGCATCCAACTGGGACATAATAAATTCCACTTTCTTGTGAAAAATCTCATTGGCTATTCTCGAACCATAATCACATTTCTCAAATGGACGATATTCACAAGCACTTTTGATTTCATCACGCAATGCAACCTGAATGTCCTGAAAGATTTGAAAAGAAAACAAATGAAATTAAAGATATTTACAAAACTACAGCACAAGTTTGAGCATTAACATGATGATGAACTTTAAGTAATAGGCTGATCTACTTGTTGTTCACACATGTTTAGATCGATCATCATTATTTAAGACATTTATGTATGGCAATAACACAGATTCAGAGTTCAAATTCCAGCTCAGAGAAATGCTGGCTGCAAGTACGTGGTGTTAGAACAAGAGGTTAGAAAAGCCAATGAGACTGGATTTCTGCTAATTAAGGGAGTTAGGGTTATTGCTTAGTTAAAATTCTAATGAAATTTGGCAAATATAGGCTATTATGAGATAGGGAGAGAAAGATTAGAGGTATGTTGTTAAGTTAGAGATTGATTATGAAGGAGTGATCTCGTGTTCTTGAAATCAGAGAACAACTTTTATTTTTCTCTTCCTAACCAGGGTACTTAATACTGATTCAAGGCTAATGGATATTTTGTCAATAAAATCCTATCTTTTCTTTCATGATTTTGCTAATTTCTGGACCAGTACCTAACAAAAGATTAATGTAAAGTAAATAAAATATGGTTACACAATGGCTGTTAATCTTATATAACATTAGGTATTATTTAAATGAGACCACTTAAATTAGACTAATGCAGTTTTGGTAGTGTGCGCTCTTTTTGGGACTTGCACCCATAATGCCACCCTCTTAATATACACGAATAGACAAAAGAATAAATTCATTTCTGGGAGACAAGGACCTTGATTAATTGCATGAACTCAAGGCAGTGGTTTTGGACCACATCCTTCCTAGGACCAACAGGGCTTGCAAGCTCATCCATGACTCCTCCTGCAAGCTCCAAAACCTTCACAATTCTCTACACATGACCAGCAGAAAGGAGAAAAAAATCAGTCGAACAAACTAGATATTCTGTCACTTTCAGGACATTTTTTTTAACATGGTTTCAATATATTACCTTTTCTACATTCTGAAGTCTCTGCAATGAAGTTGTCTGGCCCTGTGAATCCATGGATGTTGATTTCTTGTGTTCCTTCTCTAATTCAAGTCTATGCTATAAATCATTCTGAAGACAAAAAAATTATCTAAGACTGGATAACCATCAAATGCACAACTAACAATTTCATAATCACATAGTAGCAACAATAGAGTTGAGATGCATAAGATGGTAAGAATTTATTAGTAAATAGAGCGCTCAATATGGCCCATCAAGACAAGCCCAGCCTTAGTGCATATGGGTCAGGGCCAATGCCAACTCATGGGCCAAGTTGTCAATTAAAAAAAACTAAAGCTGGATATTAGGCCTAGGGACAGGGCCAACCCGGTATGTCTTTGGGCTTTTTAGACTAATAATAAAAATCTAACAATTCATCAAATTATTAGTTTTATTGTAAATAATTCAATCTATATAATTGAGCACAAATTATATGAACTAAAAGCAGAGATTCACATCTGCAAACAGATAACAAATACCAAGCCAAGTTCATTTTGTAGAAAAAATTGTAAGATAGAAAACATCCACAATTCATTTTGATGTAATCAGAGAAGATGCAAACATCACTAATATACATACGTCACTCAGTTTCTCTCTTTCAGTGGAAGCTATTTGTCTAAGAAGCTGCCAATATTCTAAAGGTTGGTTAGTGGTTACATAAGAACAAAATCGAAGTCAAAAAGCAAAACTGGTTTCTGGCTTGTAATTGGTTACTAGGCAATCTCCAATAAGGGTTCTTGCAAGTAGATCTTAGCCTCAAGATCTGATCTTGCTAAGATCCATTATTGGAGCATTTTGTTGGATCTCCACGTGGAGATCCACTTCTTCTACCAGAACATCTGCAACAATTTTTTTAAAAATTGATATTTTCCTCTCTCTCTCTCTCTCCACAACATTCCAGCGGGAAGCAACTGCTAGCAACAGGAAGAAAATAAAATGGAGATTCGAGGAGGAGAAGAACAACCAGATACACAACAACACTAACACAGACTCAAATCATGAACGATTAAAAACGAAAAAAATAAACAGATCTGGAGAGGAACGTCACCGTCTTCGAACGAACGGAGGAGCGCGCAGAGAGGAGAGCAGCACGCGGAGAGGGGAGCAGCGCGAGGAGAGGGGAGGTGGGTGGCGGAAGAAGGAAGGGTGGGGGGAGGGTGAGGACCTGGAACCAAAAAAGGGAGGGAGAAGAGGGTTGGGCCGGAGAAAGAAAGCAAAAAAAAAAAAAAAAAAACGAGAGGAGAGAGGAGAGAGGGTGGGGGTGAAGGAAGAAAAATAAAAAATAATTGAAAATCTCAAAATATAGTTTATTAAAATAATAAACATTTTTTTTAAAAGTAGCATGACACCGTACAATTCATAAGAAAAATAACTAGCATCTCAAAAAAAATCTTAGGCTATTGTCTCTACATTCACTCTCATCTCATGTCCAACCACCCAAACATACTACACCTTGTAATGGGTTGCTGAACCATGCTTCATACAATGTATATATCAAGAAAGACCAAATTCAGCCCTAAAAAAATAAAATAAATCATTCTCATTAACATTATTTCAGTTTTATTCTAGGCGTGTAGGAGGGTCAATGTATAATGTAAGGGGTCATCCTTAACATTATTTTTCTGGACATAATATTATTGCTTTAATTCCCTCTTATACAGCATAGCGAAATTCACAGGCCCACTGTGATGAACAATTGTTTTTTTTTAATGTTTTTTACTTCAATTCATTCATGATACTTTCTTGATAAATTTGTTAGATGACTTCAACTAATGATAATATGGATGAAGAGATCAGATCGAGCATGAAAAATCTTTATGTGAACTTTACATCAAGTTCATTAGGAAGAATGAGAGTGTAGCGTTTCAATTGGAAGACATTAACCAAGAATTTGAAGTCATGATGAACCAAGAGGCATTCCCTGGAAGAGGAGGAGATAGAAGGAAGGTCGTTGGCGGTTTTGGGATTGGAATTGGAACGACGTGTCGCAGTGTGGATGGCTTCAAGAGGGGTTTGAGGCTTCGATTGCTTCCCGAATGAGATAGGGAACTGAGCTGGAGCACCGTCGTATATGTCACCTTCCTCCTCCATTCTTCTTTACACAAGCTGCATTTCATTTTCATCATATTACACAAGCTCCATTCTTCTTTACACAAGCCCCTATTCCCTTCTGTTTTATTCGGACCCGACCCTTTTTCTTTGTTCTCTTCAGCCCAACTCTTATTCGAGAATCAAACAGGTCCACAATAATTTAGTTTTTGTATTATAAAACAGTTTGGTTTTTCTGATGAATTGTTAGCTATTTTTATACTGTTAATTACCTTAACATTACCTTCAATGCGATTTTTAAAATAATTGTTAAAAATTACTGATTTTAAGAATACAATAAATCGAATTAAAAATTATTATTGTTAACTGTTTGTATCTCTTAATTAAGTGATTTATGATTTGAATTTTTAATTGACACTTGAATATGAAATAAATTGTATTGGAAGAAAAATATTCATGATCTTGAATGAAAATTAAATTAGAAAATCACTTCATACTAATACTATGACCAATAAAAAATATAAAAAATGATATATCTTTTAGGTAACTTTTTTAATTAACTAAATTAATTTGTTATTATTTTTTTGAGACCAAACCCAAAGTTAGGAACGACATCATCGCCATCTTCTTTTTTGTTATTTATTTTTCTTCTCCTTCTGGTCCGGAATGACAAAAGACACCATCTAATTTCAAGCAACTCCACAGCACCAATATAAAAGTTATAATGTTTTACTCTTGACATTTCAATATAATATTTCATACACAAATGGTATTTTCTTTATCAATCACAAATGGTAATTTGATGGGTGTGTATCTGTTTTTAATTTTTAATTTTGAGAGTAAGGGAAGACCATCAATGAAGTCGCCATTCCCATTTGTTTAATGGAGAAATAATGGCAGGTGATAACTGATAATTGTCTAATTGAGGCTGTAAGCAGTAGGGACACCGGCTAGTAGAATGAGGGGAAGAAAATCATAAAAAGGTGATGTTTGCTTACTATCAGTTTAGCAAGACTGAAAGAGAGTAAAACCTCATCATAATACATAAGACCAAATGTATACGATGCACTATAAATTTCTTTTTGAATTAATTATAAGTATTTACTATCTTGGTTGTTTCTATCAAATCTAAGTAAATATTAAATAATATGAATATAGCTAAGTATTAGTATTTTTTTTAAAATTTATAGTCTTAAATATGTTTTTAATTTTAAAAAAAAATCATAAGTTTTTCTCTTCATAAACTTTAAACTGTTTAAAAATGTGGTTTTTGTCAATATTTAACGTGGTAATATAGGATTAGTTTGTTTAAATTTATTTTTTTCAATCTTTTTAGAAAATATACATTTTTATGTTGTTTTATATGTTTATCTATTTTTTAAAAATTAAGTATTTTTTTTTAATTTTTTAAGAAATAAATCATAATTTTTTTTTCTTAAAAACCACTTTTTTAGAATAACTTTTTTTTATCCATAATTAAGATTCATCAAACCATGTCATGTTAGCCATCATTCCGATGTAACATGTGACTTGACATGTTTAAATTGATGTTATCAGTTATGTACAACTAATGAAGCCTAAAGTGCTCAAAGAAATTAAGGTCATCCAAAGTTTGGACACATACCTCGCATAACATTTATTACATATCATATTTTGATTATTTTCTTTCTTTCTGTCTTTTAGTTATACAATTGAGACTCGTAAGTGATGATATCACCCTTTGCTCATTCATTTGTTTAAAGAGGCGATATGATACGTACGCTGTTTTGTTTATTCCTCGAATGAAGTAGTAAAGTGGAAATGAAAGTGCTGAGCTACAGGAAGCATATAATCGAGCACTTGAAAATCTTCTGTACCCGTCATCAGTGTCAACTTTGCTTGATAAGCCGCCATGTGGTCGTACACATCCCTATCTATACCTATATATAAAAGGTAAATAACAAAATTCGTGCTGGAAAGCATTTTGAAATGATAAATGGGTAGACAAATTAAAAACTAATTTCACAAATTAATCCTTCAATATCTAAAAAATTAGACAAATTAGTTTTGCAGTTAAATTTGAGAGACTATTTTATCAAATGTTTAAAAATTAATTTAATAATAAATTATATTTTTTGAAAATTAATTTGACACTGAAATGTAAAATTTATAAACCAATTTGTTATTATATTATTTGTAGACTAAATTTATTATCCTTTTTATATATTTAAAGATTAAATTTAAAAAATTTATGAGTGCCTTGGACAAATTTCTTGGCTTACATTCAACTAAACACAGACTAAGGACCTTGTCCAGTTACCATAAACTAAACTGAGAAATTATTTGCATTGCCTTTTTCTTTATTACTACTCTTTGATTCTTGAAGGTCGAAACTTTTGAGCTTTGATTATTCGTTGGAAAGGGAGGATGGGGGTAGTGTCCAAGCAGCAGGCAGTACTACTATGAGTAGTTTCAGGATTGGGAGTAGATCAGTTCGGAGCAACAGTGGTGTGGAAATCTTTGCCAACTCCTCTTTCCACCAAGAAGACCACGAAGAGGCACGTTTGAGGACCGGCTTGCTGACTTCGCCTGAAGGGGTTGCCAGTGAGGTCGATGTTCATCAACTTGGGTTGCAATAAAGGCGAGGTTTGCTTGAGAGACCGGTAGAATCGCCGAAGAGGACAATGAGAAGTTCATGCTCGATCAAGCTTAGGGATCGCATTGATAGATGAGTGTGTGTCTCAGTGTCATTTTTCTTGATTTTAACTAAGCTGCATGCAACCGACTAGGGTCGGTCTAATAGTAGAGATTTGGATAGTTTTCATGAAGTCTTAAATTCAAATCTCATTGTCACCATATTACATAAAAGACTATTTATGGCTTCTTTTTCGGATTGGATGGATGGTGTCAGAGTCGCAATTGCCATTCCTACAATAGAGGTCCGATTTGAGAACATGAACATTGGAGCAGAAGTTCATGTAGGAAGTAGAGCTTTGCCCATTTTCACAAACTACATGGTTAATAAGATAGAGGTAAGAGTACCACGTACCAACCTTGTAAGTATAGAGATTTCTATATTAATCTCTTTGAAAGAGATATTAATATATCTTTTTTTTTGGTTGGTTTTCTATGACAAGTGTACCAATTTTCACAAACTAAAGGTTCAGACATTTATTTAATTGTTAAATGATGCTATGATGTTTGTGCTCATATTTTCCATTATTGGATTTGTAGCTAATTAGGTTTGGCTTCTTGATCAGTTCACTGGAAAGGTGACTTATAATGGTCATGGGATGAATGAGTTTGTAAGTCAAAATGATCTTCATATTGGAGAAATGACAGTCAGAGAAACCCTGGCCTTCTCAGCATGAGTCCAAGGAGTTGGGCCTCCTTATGGTTAGCCCACAGAGCTGCAATTTGGAAATCGAGCCAAAATTCATATGAAAAATCAAGTTTTAACTAAAATTATTTCACATTCTGTAGATTTGCTAGCAGAGGTGTTCAGAAGAGAAAAAGAAGCAAATATTACACCTGATCCAGATATAGATGTCTACATGAAGGTAAGATAGAAATATTTGTCTACTAGGGATATGTTTTACCTGCATCTCTTGAACTTCCTTTCATACTTTTTGAGAGATAGAAAGATAAGCTTTAAAACTAATAAAAGAAAAATGATTGCTTTTCAATTGTAACAGCATATTTGTTGAAATTTGGGAATTCTATTTCTACCCATAAGCAAAGGAATTTCCTTTCAGGAAGACATATGCTCTGAACACATTTGCTAAATCTTCTTTACTTTTATATTTTTATTGTATATTTGTATTGAAGTTGAAGGCACCATCTATTTATCCCTATTTCTTAAAATTAAATGGAATGATTGATAATAAGTGGTTGAACTTGTGATTTGTAATGCTCACGCTGTAGCAACTGAAGGCCAGAAAGCAAATTTTTTCACAGATTATATTCTAAGGGTAAAAATTGCTGCACTCAAAGTTAATTATTTTTCTTTCTAATCAGTGATTGGTAAAGTTTGTATATTTGGCACCAATAAAATGGTTACCTAAAAATAAGTTATAAGCATTTCATTATTTAATATTATTATTAGAGATTTTTTTGGTGAATCATTATTATTAGAGATATTATATTCATATATATATATATATATATATATATATATATTAATTTGTAATAATTATTTTTATTTAATGATGAATTTTAGTGTATGTATACAAGTATTAATGTTTACCAACATAATGTTGGTCTGTGAGAGACTGAGTTTAGATTACTTAAATGAGGCAGTTAGTTAGGTTCTTGCCAAAAAATAGTTGTCAACAAAGTCCAAAGATACCAAGCATCACCAACATGCTAATAAAAAAACAAAATGTTGCATGGAAGTTTAGATTCAAGTGCATACTAACATGTATGTGTCTAGAGATGATAGAGAACCTACCTTACAAATGGAGTGTGTGTAGAGATATGGTAGAGAACCTACCTAACACATGGAATGTGTATGTGTGTTATGATTATTTATAATGTGTTTATTTATCCATTTATATATTTGTAATACCCATTTTCATTTGGCTAAATGTCTTAGAAGTTTTTTTAATATTTCTAAATTAACTTAATAATTTAAAGGAAGAATATCTTTAGCTAAAAAACATAAGCTTATATTGCATTAGAGGTTTGCATTGTACATGTTCATGATTGCTAGAGAGATCCACCACTCTAAGATAATATTTCATCTTTTGTTATTATATATAACACTCAATTATCTAATTCTTCAAAATTATATTTTTTTCCAAAATTATTCTTATCATTAATATTTCTCTCTCTTCTAATGGTTTGTCGATTGATAATTGTAAATAGGTATATTTTGTGATTAAGTCATAAAAATTGTTGAATTTTCCCTCTGATATTGTTTCTTTTTGTGTGAATAATTAGAATTTTAATATCATTCAAGTTTTTGTCTAGTAGATGTTTAAACCGATAAATTTATAGTGCTTGAGTGTTATATTTGCTGTAGGAACACATAATAAAGTTTGAAAGAGAAGTTGAAGATTTGAAGACTCTTGCTTAGCTTGTTATACGCGACGCAATCGCTTAGCTGACAACATTCGCTTAGCGCATAGAAGTTACATTAAGAAGTCTGATATCATGTGAAGGCGCGACTCACGCTAAGCGCGCAACCACCGACTCACTCGCTTAACGTGGAGAAGTCGCACTTAGCCCGAGCTTGCGTAAAATTTAAGCAGGTTGCGCCTTTAAAAGAGGAAGGGAAAGAGAAAAATTATTGATTCGTTCTATCATTATTTAGTTCTCACGAAAAGTAGAAATCATCCCACAGAGAGCTAAGGAAAGGGTTTGTGCAGGAATAGGGGGAATCAACCATT
Organism: Glycine soja; assembly: GCF_004193775.1. Taxonomy (NCBI): domain Eukaryota; kingdom Viridiplantae; phylum Streptophyta; class Magnoliopsida; order Fabales; family Fabaceae; genus Glycine; species Glycine soja. The sequence goes on along the minus strand of NC_041004.1, from coordinate 40,119,527 downwards.
AGGAGTCATCCCTTTCCTCATCTCCATTCTTCTTCCCTTCCCATCACCCTCTTGCAATTGTAAAGTTTCTTATGACAATGAGAGGCTAAACCCTCTTGTTGGGAGTCTAACAACCAAACCCTTTGGATGTAATAATTTCTACTATCTCTTTAAATGCTATTTCAATTTCATTGTCTCTTTTATGTGCTAAATTTTATTAATTGTGATTTGATCACCCATATTCATGGTATGTTTTAGGATTTAGGCATTGAAAAATGCTTATTTTTTAAGAATTGGAAAAAGACATCTAAATAATTCATATCTAGGGATAAAATAATTTTGTTTAGTCTGTTTTATACATCTTTGTTTATAATGCATTTTGACTAGTTTATTCTCTTAAAGGATTAGGAGAGGAATTAAGTAAATTAGGTTGTTTCATATGCGGGATCATAGTTAGAGCATATGAGTAGATGCAAGTGATAATTGAAATAATATCGAATAGAGAAAAATTATTAACATTATTACATCAAGAGTAATTTTGGTATGTTAAGCTCAACACCTCTATATTCTGGATCAACCTCCGCTTCATCGCTCTTAGTGTTTGTTTTTCTTCCCTGGCATGTTTTAGATAATTAGTTTACATTTATGTCAATTTGCTTTTAAATTTTCTATCTCTCAACTCCTTAATTCCATTCATTACTTGAAAAATTGAATAAGCACAACTCTGAGTATAAACAAAGTCTTTATGAACTCGATACTTGGACTTTTATTTTACTTTACTACTTGGGATAATTTTAACTTGTCAAAACTATTCTTATTATTAATATTTCTCTCTTCTAATGATTTGTCAATAATTTTCTTCTTTTTAATGAGGAATATTTCTAGTTTAAAAATAATTAATACAAAAACATTATAGTCTTATTAAAAAAAACAAACATCATTTTAAACTTGAGTCTTATAAACAGAAATGAGGGAGTATACTATACAATTTGTCTATTTAATGATTGTATTTATTTCTCTAAACTTCAACCCATCAATTGCACATCTTCAACCACTATAACTTCCAAGAAAGTGATTCAACTATTATATGAAAGTCTCCTCTTGCATTCGCTGCCTAAAGATTGACTGCGTAGGGTATTTCCATTTTACGATACATGTTTTTAATCCTTCTTAAAAAAGATAACAGAGAGAATTATTCCATCATATATATATATATATATATATCATTAGAACGATTAGTTTAAGTTTTGGAACTTATTTAGTGTTTATTTTGTGAATACTCATTTAGTGTTTTAATGGTATAATTTGTGAAAATTTGGCAGAATTAGTTACATAATTGTAGAAGTCAAGCAAACGAGGTTAGAGACACCCACCACCACTCACACAAAGTTAATTATATTTTAGCTACATCTTGGCCCTACCTAGACTTATTTCATGGAGCAAAATAAGTTCTGGTGAAAAATTAAGTTATTAATTAAACGCCATAAAAAAACAAAAGACAAACAATGAAGTGTGAGATAGTGATGGAACTTGGTTCTTGGGTCTGCACATTGGGAAACAAAAGGAGAGTGTAAGGAATTTGTGGAGATAATCGGTGCGGATGAAAGGGACCACAAATGTGGAAGGTGTTGGTCAACTCAATTTATAGAAGTCTAGGTTGGTGGGAAGCCTTGCAACGTGCAATATGCTGCCCTAGATTATTAGGTGTCTTATTTCCTTCTAAAATTTAGGTGAGTGAATCAGCTAGCCATGCTATGCTTTAAATTTATGATCGGCCTTTTAATTTTTGACACTTAGAAAGGCTAGTTAGAATCTTATTTGAAGTGGTAAAAATGTTTACTTATTTGTATCATCAGTATCAATAATTAATTAGCATAGTTTGGTTCAGTTATAACCAAATGGTGCTAGTTTGGGTTTACATACATATTTGGTTTTGTTGTAATTAATTGGACATTAATTAAAATGAAGTCTAGTAAGGTGTTATGATTGTCTCTTCTCCAGAAAAATTACTCTTATTAATTAAAATAGATCGAAAATGATTCTTCCATACATATAAAAAGAGAGAGAAAGAGACTCTACCATGCTCTTATAGATTAATCAACTAACAATTTTTTTTGGGTACAGAAATAACTAACTATTGATGTCAGATTCACTTTCATTGTTGGGAAATATATTTGAATAATTTTAGTAATATTAAGTCTCTCAAATATAAACAACACATAAAAGTAATCCCTTTTAATCTTTAAAAACATACTTGGTATATATTGTGAAAAAAATCAATTAAAACTATTGTTAATTATGTAAATGTTTACAAATTAAACAAATACTTTGGGTTTTCTAAATAAATGATCATTTTATATTTTAAAAATATATAATAATTTAAATAATATCAACTTAATTAATATTATAGAACAACTAAATGGATATATTTTTTTAGTCCCTCTCAACTCCGAGTCCTAAATTTTGGTCCCTCTGACGATTTCAAATAAATAATGGAATCATTTAATTATAGTGTAATATACACTTACAAATTATAATGCATATTGGTATACATGCTTAATTTTCTTTTAAGTATTTTTTTTGGGATATAAGACTGCTCGAAAAAACTTTAAAATGCATATGTAAAAAATAATAAAATAATAGTATATAATAACTTTAAAATGCATATGTAAAAAATAATAAAATAATAGTATATCAAACTGGTAAAAATTACAAGATGAGAGGGCAAAAAAATATTTTAGTAAAATAATTACAAAAAAAGACTAGTATTTGTTACTAAGTTGTATCTAGATTGACACATGACCATGATTTTTTCGATTTATGAACAAGAGTTAAAGACTTGTGAAAATTGGTCTAGACCTTGTAATTTCACCTGATCAACCCATATGTCCCCTAGGCAATAGGTTTTATAGACATCTTTATATATCAACACTGCATCTATACCTATAAAGCCTATGCTTTTTTTTTCCTCGTCCCCTCTAGCTGTTAAATAGGGTTTGGTGACACAACTGTTCTGTCTTAATTCATGTTTGGCTCGAGGGGAGTAATAAAGTAGGATTGTATCTTCACCGTGTGGAGCTGGCAACATGGTTGTCATCCGGCTACTGTTTTCGACGTATCCACCAGTTAAGGAACATTGCAAAACATGCACAGCGACGATGTTGACACTTCAAAACCCGCCAGACATATTTGACTCGACTCAAAATGTCTGTCCTTTCTTCCTCAAACTCAATGTATATATATAATTCAGCCAGAGGGAAGTAACAGTCGACACCACGTACACAAAACATAAGCAAAATAAAGTGAGAGAAATTAGTTTTTTGTTTCCGGGAAACAGTTACTACGTACTTACTAGGTTTAGTAGGGGTTGCATTAAGGTTAAAACTTCTTCTGTTATCTGGTGGCATGGAGGGTGGGAGTAGTTTCAGGATTGGTAGTTCATCCATTTGGAGGGTCGACAGTGACACGAATATCTTCTCAAACTCTTTCCACCAAGAAGATGATGAAGAGGCTCTCAAATGGGCTGCCATTCAGAAACTTCCTACCGTTGCACGCTTGAGGAAAGCTTTGCTGACTTCATCCGAAGGGGAAATCAGCGAGATCGATGTGAAGAAACTTGGGTTGCAAGAAAGGAGAGCTTTACTTGAAAGGCTGGTGAGAACTGTTGAAGATGACAATGAGAAGTTTTTGCTCAAGCTCAGGAACCGAATTGATAGGTTAGACTCCCACTCTCATTTCTTCTTGTTGATTCTAATTAGAGATGTCTAATTTGATGGAAATGCACTGATGGATGGTTTCTTCTCCTCCTCATTTTGTTCTTCGGATTGGATGATATCAGAGTTGGAATCCATCTTCCTACTGTAGAGGTTCGGTTTGAGAACTTGAACGTGGAAGCAGAAGTTCATGTCGGAACTAGAGCCTCACCTACCTTCTTTAACTTTATGTTTAATATAGTGGAGGTAACTGGTACCAAATGCCAACTTTCATAAATAGTAGAACTTGATATGTGATCTTATTGAAGTACTGATTTCGTTACAATTTTTTAAGGGTTTGTTGAACTTTCTTCATATTCTTCCAAGTAGAAAACAACATATAACTATTATCCGGGATGTTAGTGGAATAATAAAGCCTGGCAGGTACCAATGCATTAGTGCAAATGAAGTTCTATTTATTCATATACTACTAATACTAGACCATGATTAACTAGCTAACACCTTTGGAGCCAGTATAACGCTTCCATTAATTTCCTCCGGTTCAGAATGACATTGCTTTTGGGCCCTCCAAGTTCAGGAAAAACAACGCTGTTGTTGGCGTTGGCTGCAAAACTTGATCCAAAATTAAAGGTTAGAGCATTAGTAAGGAAAAAATTAATTTTCTTATCAATATTTTCATATGTTTTTGCTCTCTATATTTTTTTCAATCTTGGATATCTAGCTAATATAGGGCGTGGCTTCTTGATCAGTTCTCTGGAAAGGTGACTTACAATGGTCATGAGATGAATGAGTTTGTACCCCAAAGAACTGCTGCTTATGTCAATCAAAATGATCATCATGTTGCAGAATTGACAGTCAGAGAGACCTTGGCCTTCTCAGCTAGAGTCCAAGGAGTTGGAACTCACTATGGTTAGTCTACATGAATGACTTAAAGCTCTATCTTGCATGCACACAATTGATGAAAAAATACATACATAAAAGTGGAATTCTATATAAACTTGAATAAATTGTATAAATGATAAAAATAAAAATAATTAAGTATAATTTAAAACAAAAAAGAAGATTAAATTCTTCAACATGCATACAAAAAAAACTTATAATAAAAAACTATAATACATAAATGTTCATCAATCACACATGACTGTGATATCACACTTTAAGAATTTCAATCTCATTATTTCCCGGACACCAATGAAAATAATCATTCCTAAATCTGGTTTGTCTAGAGAAAGAGTAACAACTTCAAGAATGATCAGTTCCTTCAGATGAATTTATCTATAATAGTATCCCACGTTTTGCTCTCACCCTCATTATAAGGTTACCAAGTCTTTGGGTACAGGCTTGAACCTAAATAGTACTCATATATGTACCCAACTTTTTTTTTAATGTGTTTGGAACGTAACCGGTGTATACCCATGAGGATCCAACATGTACCAAGTACAGGTATGTACCTGGTATGTGTACGACATGACTTTAGGAGGACCCGAGCTTATAGGCATTTAGCTTATATTCATTGTTAAATTCAATATTAAAATCATATGCTTCCATTTAAGATGAAATCTAAGTTTTGGCTATGTGAAAATGTGTAATATTTTGGCTTTCTGCAGATTTGCTTGCAGAATTATCTAGAAGAGAAAAAGAGGCAAATATCAGGCCTGATCCAGATATTGATGTCTACATGAAGGTAACACAAAGGCCATTGCTTGTCTGGGATGTGTTTTTCCCATTTAGCTTGCATGCCTCCCTTAACCTTCCCTTTATATATTGTTGAGTAGCTGCATGATAGCCTTTCAAACCAAAGAGAAAATTAAATATGGCAACTTAACAATTGTATATCTGTTCAGTTTTGGATATTCCTTTATTCTTCAACCTTTTGCTATTGATTTCAAATTTCTCACCCAAAAGAAATTTATAAAGTAGGTGGCATATTAGTGTAAAGGCAAACAGTGATAATTAGTGTATCAGCCATTTCCTATCCATACAGATATAAACAACTGATTATAAAGTGGCTGTCCTTTTGACTGACAATGATCAGGCTGTAGCAACTGAAGGCCAGAAGGCAAATTTGATAACAGATTATGTCCTCAGGGTAAAATCTATTCTTCTAAATTAAACCATCTCTCATCATCATGAATTCATCAGACTTTTGACAAAAATAGGTAAAAATAAAAAACTATTAACGTAAAAGGTGTAGTATAGAAACTATTTACATGACATGGATGATGTTGCTTTTATACACGGTTATCTCCTCAACTTCCATGTTGTGTAAGTTTTCATACTACAACTTTTATGTACATAATTTTTTATTTTTTATCTACTTTCGTAAAAAAATCGAATTCATTATAATAGTTTGTGTTAAGTTTCTTGTTTTTTTGCTATTCATTTGCAGATTTTGGGACTGGAGACCTGTGCTGATACTATTATAGGAAATGAAATGTTAAGAGGGATCTCTGGTGGACAAAAGAAACGCCTTACAACAGGTAAAACAAAACTCATTTCCATCTTGAAGTGTATCCCGTTTACTCAACTCAATATTTTTTATATGTGATCACCTTCAATAGTAATAAACCTTTAAATGCAGGAGAAATGCTGGTTGGACCAACTAAAGCTCTATTCATGGATGAAATATCTACTGGTTTGGATAGCTCAACAACTTTCCAAATTGTGAATTCAGTCAAGCAATGTGTTCATATTCTCAAAGGAACCGCAGTCATCTCACTCCTGCAGCCCACACCAGAGACTTACAATCTTTTTGATGACATTATACTACTCTCTGATAGTCATATTGTGTACCAGGGTCCCCGCGAACATGTGCTGGAATTTTTCAAATCAATGGGTTTTAAATGTCCTGAGAGGAAAGGTGTGGCAGACTTTTTGCAAGAAGTAAGTGGTCTTGTGTTCTGTCCCAATAATTTAATCTGTCTGCACTGGTAAAAGAATGTTATATACATTTAATTTTGACCATTAATTATTATGTTATAGGTAACATCAAGGAAGGATCAGGAGCAGTACTGGGCAGACAAAGATCAGCCTTATAGATTTGTCACATCCAAAGAGTTCTCAGAGGCACATAGATCATTTCATGTTGGAAGAAGCCTTGTTGAAGAACTTGCTACTGAATTTGACAAGTCTAAGAGCCACCCAGCTGCTTTGACAACCAAAAAGTATGGAGTAGGAAAATGGGAACTGTTCAAAGCTTGTTTATCACGAGAATATTTACTTATCAAGCGCCATTCATTTGTTTACACCTTCAAGCTTAGTCAAGTAGGTTTGAAAATTGGAATGTTTCATTTTATTGTTGACTCATCTAATGCTATTATTGTCTTACTGATAGCTTCGCCCTCCTTTTAGCTTTCTGTAGCAGCATTTGTTGCCATGACTGTTTTCCTCCAGACTGAGATGCACAGAGATTCAGTGATTGATGGCGGAATATATGTGGGTGCATTGTTCTATGGCCTTGTTGTGATTATGTTCAATGGAATGCCTGAACTTTCCATGGCTGTTTCGAGGCTTCCTGTTTTTTACAAGGAAAGGGATAATCTATTTTTTCCTTCATGGGCATATGCTCTTCCTGCATGGCTCCTAAAAATCCTCATGAGTTTTGTGGAAGTGGGTGTTTGGGTATTCCTCACCTACTATGTCATTGGTTTTGATCCATATGTTGGAAGGTAAAAACTAAGTTTCTATACATACTAAGCAAACATGTGAACTGATCTTTCCTCCCCGTCTCATTTTCGATTTGAATTTTGCAAACAATTAATGAATGTATTTTTATATCTATCGAATGCAGATTTTTTAGGCAATATCTTGTTCTTGTACTAGTAAAGCAGATGGCTTCAGCATTATACCGATTTGTTGCAGCACTTGGGAGGGAATCGACAGTAGCTCTAACACTTGGGTCGGGTACAAATGCCACCCTTTTGGCTATGAGTGGTTTTGTCCTATCAAAAGGTACCATGAAAAAAAAGCAATCCCAATCGTTCTGTACTAACAATGCTACATATGTAGTTTAGAAAAGAGAATGATTTTTTTATTCATTGATTTACAAAGAGTTACAATGAGGGCAGAACTGGTTAGATAGATTCTGTAGCCAGTCTGATTACATAATAAATTAAATTAATCCTAGCAAAATATAGGATCAAATCAGACCTGATTATCAGATCAGAATCATACCTGATTCAAAGATAAATCATACCAGAATCAATATGATTTTATTCAAAGATAAATCCTACAAAGCTATATTCAGTTCTGAAAAATTATAACTATATCGACACTCCTTTGTTCCATAACTTTCATTTATGCCCACAGACAATATAAAAAAATGGTGGCTATGGGGCTTCTGGATGTCACCTACGATGTATGGACAGAATGCCATGGTAAATAATGAATTCCTTGGAAAGAGATGGAGACATGTAAGTTTATAACTAATCTACATTTTTATTTTTATGGCATCCTTATCATATAAATAATTTTACAATTGGATGTATTTTCTTATTATAGATTTTACCTAACTCGACGGAGCCGCTAGGCATTGAAGTTTTGAGATCCCGGGGATTCTTCACTCAGTCATACTGGTATTGGATAGGTGTTGGGGCGTTGATTGGATATACATTACTTTTCAATTTTGGATACATCCTTGCTCTCATGTACTTGAGTCGTAAGTGTCTTCAACTGAAGTGTATAATAAATAATCTAATGTAAACCTATGTATTAATATCACAAAATTGATTTTGCAGCACCCGGAAAGCACCGGGCTGTTTTATCAGAGGAACCTCAAAGCAATGAACAGAATGGTGGTAGCAAAAAAGGAACTAATGTGCTGAGGCACATAAAATATAGTTTATCTCAGCACTCCAATAAAGGTACATCATCTCGTAACATCTGATAACATGGTACGGTCTACGTGAGTAATAGTTGATTTTCAATTAACATTGGAACTACTTCACAGGGAGAAAAGGCAAAAGGGTAAGTGGAAGCACATCTTCTCATACTTTACCTGCTAGTGGAATGGTTCTTCCTTTTCAGCCACATTCTATCACCTTTGATGAAGTAACATATGCTGTGGACATGCCACAGGTAATGTAGAAACAAAATAAATAAATAAATGACTTAAATATGTTTTTGATCTCTGAAATTTTTTCAGATTTTGCATTAGGTCCCTGAAAAAAAAATATTTTTTGTTTTGTCTTTGGCATTATGTTGGTTTGTCCCTGGAATATTTCAGGAGTTTTCTTTCGGTCCCTGAATTTTTTTTTTATCAGAATCACCTGTATGTTTTCCTTCAGATGGTGATGTTTCAAGTTAATAGAGCCAATGTAATAATGGTGGGGAGGAAATACAATTATTTTTCTAGGGACCAAAAGTCAAGAAAAAAATATGATAATTTTTTAGGGACCAAAACATATTTTAGCTTAAATAAATTGAAAACACTTGCATTTTCAACTTTCAATGAATTATTGTGGATTAAAAATTATCACATACTTGCAGGAAATGAGGGACCAAGGTGTTGTCAAGGATAAATTGGTTCTTTTGAAGGGTGTCAGTGGAGCTTTTAGGCCAGGTGTTCTCACTGCTCTAATGGGTGTCACTGGTGCAGGCAAAACAACTCTGATGGATGTACTTGCTGGTAGAAAAACTGGAGGATATGTTGGAGGTAACATCAAAATCTCTGGGTATCGGAAGAAGCAAGAAACATTTGCAAGGATTTCTGGATACTGTGAGCAAAATGACATTCACTCTCCTCATGTTACTGTGTATGAATCCTTGCTTTATTCTTCTTGGCTCCGATTGTCTCCAGATATCAATGTTGAAACCAGGAAGGTTGGTGTCTGAATTCTATGCCTCTTACTGGCTTTCATGTTTACTGTTTTTAGTTTAACATAGGCTTTTAACCAGTTTGAACACTTGATTTAAGCATTTTAGTCATGCTGCATCCTTGTGCAATGTGGCTTATTCAAATATTGTAGGACTTCACTTTTCCGGATTGAGCTACTGTGACAAGTCCATACATGAGTTTGCAAGTAAATTTTCTCAGTAACTGCATGAGGTCTGTTGTGAAATTTGAGGGGAGTAAAACACCAGGGAAATATCCATTAATAGGCCATCAGTAAACCACACAAATAACCTAGAGGCCACATTCAACCCAAAACCTTAAGACATAAGGTTTGCAGGGCCATGCCACTTATATGTTGCTCAACATGCCCATCATTATATAATGTGCGACTTCTTACTCGCACTTGTACTCCAACATCACCAAAACTGAAGTTATTTACCATTCATGATTGGCATTATGTCAAAAGAATAACACAGGAAACAAATTTTTTAGTGTTACAGAAAAAAAACACTTGCATGTTTAGTCAATGATACTAAGTTTCAAACTGACTAATGGTTGCAGATGTTCATTGAGGAAGTCATGGAACTTGTGGAATTGAAACCACTAAGGCATGTATTAGTCGGATTTCCTGGTGTTACTGGTCTCTCAACAGAGCAAAGAAAAAGGTTGACTATTGCAGTTGAACTTGTAGCAAATCCTTCCATAATATTCATGGATGAGCCAACTTCTGGGTTAGATGCAAGAGCTGCTGCTATTGTCATGAGAATAGTTAGGAACACAGTAGACACAGGAAGAACAGTTGTTTGTACTATCCATCAGCCCAGCATGGACATATTTGAATCTTTTGATGAGGTGAAAAAAACAGAATCATGTAGCAATTTTAGTATGCTCTTGTCCATTGCTGAGTTTCTAATCTTTTTGTCACTAAGAAATGCAGCTTTTCCTAATGAAGCAAGGAGGGCAAGAGATTTATGTGGGACCACTTGGACACCATTCATCCCATTTAATTAGTTACTTTGAGGTAGAAAATATAAATTTTATAAAAAATAAGGAATACAGAATTTATGCTTTGCTTCAAATCATTATCTACATTTAAAAATTTCACTTATGTCACACTTTCACCTTGAAGGGAATCCAAGGTGTCAGTGAGATTAAAGCTGGCTACAATCCAGCAACATGGGTGTTGGAAGTTACAAATTCATCAAAAGAAATGGAACTGGGGATTGATTTTGCCGAGGTGTTCAAAAATTCAGAGTTATGCAGGTATATTCGGTAACACATCTAATAAAACTACAGAATAACAGAACTCTAAAGTGATATGCTAGAAAGCACTTAACCGCTAGAAGTGCAATAATTTATTTGTTATTATTATAATTATTTACAATGGTTACTGATAATGGTTTTCGGCATTCTGTCTCAGGAGAAACAAAGAACTTGTTAAAGAATTGAGTACTCCAGCCCCTGGTTCGAAAGACCTTTATTTTCCTTCACAATACTCAACTTCCTTCTTCATGCAATGCATGGCTTGCTTGTGGAAACAACATAGGTCTTATTGGCGCAATACTCGATACACTGCCCTATCATTTATTTACTCAACTACTTTAGCTGTTTTGTTAGGGAGTATGTTTTGGAACCTTGGCTCTAAAATGTAAGATCAAACAAGAAGCTTGCAAATGTTATTTTTAATCTCATTTGTTTTGTTGCTACTATTTGATCTAACAGGAAGCTTTCACGTCAATTATTGCAGTGAAAAGCAACAAGATCTTTTAAACGCCTTGGGCTCCATGTATGTTGCTGTCCTCCTTATTGGCATTAAGAATGCTTATTCAGTGCAGCCAGTGGTTGCTGCTGAGCGAATAGTCTTTTATAGGGAAAGAGCAGCTGGAATGTATTCTGCTTTACCATATGCTTTTGCTCAGGCAAGAAATTCCACATTTTAAATTCATGTCTTTTATTTGAGTAATACTATATATACACCCTCCTAAATCATAATCTCCCTTCTCCCTAAATCTCAATAATGATAAATAGATGCACTTGATAACTTAAATACATAAATCAATGAAGCTTGCTTGATTTAGTTATTTGGAAGATTATTATTGTTGGCACAAAATGTTTCTATAAAATCAGAAAAAATAATGCTCTCAAAAGACGCTTAAGGTTATTCTCTAGAGAGAAATCTGATATTCATTCATAGAACACAGCTGCAGTATGCTACCTGGTTTATTAATACAGCTTACAAAAGTCATAGCTGAAGTTGCTTCTACCAAACAGCTTAATAACTCATCTACCCATCATAAATTCAAAGTCTAATAACACACTCCAGCAAGTACTAGTAAACTGCATAAAGCGTAATAATAAATGCACATCACAAAGTGCAACAACTACATCAGAAATTTCAGTGCATTAACAATTCTGAGGATTTGAAATTTTTGCTTCTAGTTACTTCATTATGTGTAAATAATTTACGTCTGCGTTTTTTCTTTCTAATCTACATTTTCTGTTGCAGGTTCTGATTGAGATTCCATATGTACTTGTACAAGCTGTGGTCTATAGCCTTATAGTTTATGCAATGATTGGTTTTGAGTGGACTGTGGCTAAATTTTTCTGGTTCCTATTCTTCATGTACTTCAACTTCCTGTGCTTCACCTACTATGGCATGATGTCAATGGCAGTGACCCCAAACCAACACATTTCTTCTATAGTTTCAACTGGATTCTATTCAGCATGGAATATCTTCTCAGGGTTCATAATCCCACGGCCTGTAAGTTTTGTCCTTCTTTCTATGAAGTGCAATGTATATTCATACTTTCTAAGCATATAGGATGGTAAGTTTATTTCATTTTAATTTTGGCATGGTCTAACAGAGAATCCCAGTGTGGTGGAGGTGGTACAGTTGGGCAAATCCAATTGCTTGGAGCATGTATGGATTGGTGGCTTCACAATATGGAGATATAAAGGAAAACATCGAATCCACCGACGGGACAACAACAGTGGAAGACTTTGTAAGAAGTTACTTTGGTTACAAGCATGATTTTCTGGGAGTGGTTGCAACTGTGATTGCTGCATTTGCAGTAGTTTTTGCATTGGTCTTTGCCATATCAATGAAGATGTTTAATTTCCAAAGGCGTTAATAACGCAGTCACGTATTTTGTATAGGATGTTCCACGTATCATTTTGTAAGAAAATATCCACAAAGCTCTGTACTCGTTTATTTTTCAATAATGTGTATGGTAGTCCGACAATAGATAGTCTATGTAACACTAGATATTATTAATGAATGCACATGTCAAGGTTTCTTTACTTCTAATTTTGAGCATTATGGTGAGAAATTTTCAACATTAGTGAAAGGTTATATCCTTTCAGGGAAAATATTTGTCTCTTCATATTGTATTTTTTCGTGAAAGTAAAAAATTATTAGGGACTCAAGTCCCCCAAAAAAGTATTAGAGACCAATAACAAAATTTGTTAATTTTTTAGGAACCACATTAAAACATATTTAATCTTTTAAATGATTCTTAGATGATTTTCATGAAAAATGATTATTAGATTATAGATAATAGGTTTATTATGGAACAAATGAATGAAATAGAAAATATTATTACTGGGTTACTTTGGATTGTCTTATGTGACATTTCTATCCAATGAAATTTTAACCCTTAACATTTGATGAGTAAATCTTAGCCCTTAAGTCCTTAACTAAAAACAAGGCTGAGAAAATTTAAGGCAGAATTATAATTTTGCTCTCCTAACTTTTTAAATTTATGATTTTAGTCTCTTGGATTTTAATTTTTAATCCTCTAAGTCTTATAAATTGGCGATTTTGATCCTCCTGATAGATCATTAACAAATAATTTTGATGAGTTGAGTTATTAAGTTAACTATAAATTAATCAAAATCATTAATTATTAAAAAAATTGAATACAAAATTATTAATTATAATTTTTCACAATATGTGTTCATCTTCTTCTTTGCAAACATCTCTTTTATCTTTACTGCTGCAGGCAAGTCTAATCTTTTAATAATCTTTTATTAAAGTTTTTTATTAACACCGTATTAAGATTAATAATCTTTTATTAAAGTTTTTTTAATGATTAATAATTTTATGTAATTTATAATTAATTTAATATCTCTAATAATCACAATTATCTATTAATCATTTTTCAGAAAGACCAAAAATCTTAAATTTATAAAATTAGAGGGACCAAATATTATAATTAGAAATTAAGAAGACCAAAACAAAAAGTTAGAAAAACAGGATCAAAATTACAATTCAACTAAAATTTAAATAACGAAATAAGGGACTTGATCTGATTGCGGAGATTTTCTATATAAAAAAAAAAAATCTGATTGTGGGGATTTTTACTAGCGTCTTCTCCAACCTCTGAATTAAGAGGTGAAGGCTAACACTCACGCCAAGTTGAGTTGGTGACATACGAATGTTTTGATAAAAATAAAATATGGTTTTGCAATCAGTACGTCCATAGAATAAAAATTAATCTTTTATATATATATATATATATATATATATATATATATATATATGATTATAAAAATATAATAAATTAAAAAAATTAAATTTTAAATTATTTTCGTATAAAACTTATATTAATATTATATTTTACACTAAATATTTAAATGAATATTTAGGTGTAATGATAAAATAATGTGTTATGATCCAACCCAATTTGTTCAAACATACACCTGAAGTCCCCTAGCTACATAAAAAATGTCATTAAATCTTGCAAATTTCCTCATTATTCCTATGATAATTGTTTTGTAAAAAGAAAAAAAATCTTAAAACTGTGATTTTAACTTTTTAATATAATAATAATTAATACTTTTCTTCGCTTATATCATTTTAGCTTTATAATATTTATAACTAGCAACAAAAATTAAAAATAAATTAATGATGACAAGATTCCATTTATTATTATTTTTTCTTCCCTGTATAAAAAACAAAAAGACTTAGAACGTTATAGAACAACATAATGGGAGTAAAATATTAAAATACTGTCTTTATGATATATTTTTTTAAAAAAAAAATATTTTTTAACAAGAAAGGTCAACCGAACTTCTGATCCATCTAGATTCTAGACACTACCGTGTTTCCGGGACCAATATGTAGCCTAGGTAATACTTTTTCAAACAATATTTGACTCGTGGGAAGTAATAAAATAGTATCGTATCTTCATCATGTGGAGCTGGCATTGTAACATGGTCGTGATCTGGCTACCATTTTCGAAGTATCCCTCAGTTCAAAGGAACATAGCAAAACGTGTGCAGCTATGCCTTTGTTGGCACTTCAAAGCCGCCATATATCCTTATGTGATTCCACACAAAATGCATATTCTCTAGTATCTCTGTCAACGAGAGGGAAAGGACCCCACACAAAACAACGGCAAAACAAACTGATCAGAAAAAGTTTTTGTTTCTTATAGGTTTCAGCACGGATTGCATTAAGGTTTTGAAACTTCTTTTCTTTTTTTGTCTGGTGTCTGGTGGCATGCAAGGTGGCGGTAGTTTCCGGATTGGTAGTTCATCCATTTGGAGGGACAGTGACGCGAATATCTTCTCAAACTCTTTCCACCAAGAAGATGATGAAGAGGCTCTCAAATGGGCTGCCATTCAGAAACTTCCTACGGTTGCGCGCTTGAGGAAAGCTTTGCTCACTTCATCCGAAGGGGAAGTGTATGAGATTGATGTACAGAAACTTGGGTTGCAAGAAAGGAGAACTTTACTTGAAAGACTGGTGAGAACTCTTGAGGAGGACTGTAACAGCCGTAACTGTTAATAAATAAATAATACAGTAATAAGTTAATAAATAAATAAAATATAATTAGGTCATAAATCTCCACTATATAAATCAAATGTTAACCTAGAGCAGCTTTTATGTCCCTTTTCTTTTCTCACGCACAAGAACCTTAACAGAGTAACTAGAGGAGGAGCTCTAGAGAGCACCAGAGACGCCACCATTGCTAACAGAGAACATTTAAGCGACTACATCGAGGTAAGGGATGAGTTACTCACGCTTGGGGATTAGAATGAACATGTGTAGGGATTCCTAGAGGATCAATTTTTGGGTTATTTTGGGGTGTTTATGAATTTAATTATGTTTTCATGTTTAATCGCAGATTGAGTGTGCTTGATGAACCAATTGGTGTTGTGTTGCGAGTTTGTTGTAGAATTGATGTGTTCTGTTGCGAGTTTGTTGTAGAATTGATGTGTTCTGTTGCGAGTTTGTTGTAGGATTGATGTGTTCTTGTGTGAGGTGTGTACCTTAGGAATTAGAATTCTTTATAATTAGCATAAAAATTGTGTGGTGGTGATTTTGTTTATACCAGATATGTTGGCCTTTCAATCTTGTTCCTGTGCTAATGTATAATGTGTTCACATAATTATTTTTTTTACACCGCAGTGTATACGTGTACATATATATTGATACTGTTTTTTTTTTTTTACAAACTTTATATTTTATTTCACGTGGATGATTTCTCGCCATGAAATTCATAGGTGTAGGGATTGTTGGATAATTGAATTGGCTAAAATCATTTAAAGAAATTAACTAAAGTTGTATTCACATTGTAATTAGGCATTTTCTTGATGTTGGCAACTTAGTTGAAATATATTTAAAATATAGATATACATGTTGTTCATAGAAATCAATATGAATATATATTTTATTATTATATATAATTTGTATTTACTTAATGATATATTTGATATTATTGTCATTATTTTATATTAATATATATTTAATACTTTTTATATGTTATATATAATATGTACGTTTACGTTAATATATATTTTGTTATATATATATATATTTTGAATATAATATACTTATATATATATTTTACGTGTATTTTATAGTTATTTGTTTATAAGTCTTGAAGTTAAATATTGTATGTTATTATTATTATGATACATTGTTATTTAATTGTTGAGTATATTTTGTAATTAGTTAGAGTGTGAAATGTTAAACTGTAGACATGAAATATGGTTGTGAATGAGTGTGTGATTGATATTTATAGTGATATTACTTGTCATGTGAGTTATGAGTTATACAGTAACACGACCAGTGTTTACCTTGAGAGAACTTTTAT
The DNA here is from genome assembly GCF_004193775.1 of Glycine soja. NCBI lineage: Eukaryota > Viridiplantae > Streptophyta > Magnoliopsida > Fabales > Fabaceae > Glycine > Glycine soja. Next base: position 40,102,899 of record NC_041004.1, on the reverse strand, counting down.
GCGCAGTGTTAAAGGAAATTGTAGGATTCCTAGTTAGAATCCTGAAGGGTTAAACTATAGCGCAATTTGTTAAATATGTTTGAAATATAAGAGTGAGGTCGTGGGTATTATATAACTCATAAACAGTGTCTGCGTGCAAATAAAAAAAAATATTTTAGGGGTTGGACCTGAATCAGGAAGGTGAGGCCCAAACGGATTCTTTGGAGTCTAGGCCTTGGGGGTCAAGATACTCGGTTTGAGTGTTCCTTTAAGTCCATGTGGTTGGGGCATTCTCGCAAAACAGAGTAACCCTGACTGGTCACCTTATGATGTTACTTAGTGAGAGTGACCGAGTATACCCATTGTGTGGTGTGCTTTGTCATGTACTCCTAAGCGCCCCAGTGTTGTTTTTCACTGACATGGGCATATAGGCTTGAGTCTTAGTATAATTGTTGCATAACACTTGTGTTTGAATTTCATTGAGTTAACAATTGTGGTTGATGTTATTTTATGGAGTGTGTAAACTTGAATGGGTGTGAATAATGTGTGCGATTTTGTGTAATAATGTTATTTATATAAATTCAGCTTTAAGTATTATATGTTTCACATGCTCTAATGTTTTATTATATACGAATGTGATAACTCACTCCCGGTGTGTGTTTGTGTTTGGGCTGATTGCCACTTTGTTTCAGGTGAGCCTTTATATGATGAGTCACATGCTAGAGATGGAGAGACTTAATCTGTGATAGGGATTATGATTTAGTGAATGATATAATTGCGTTATACTTTTCTACTTTAGTTTCTTTTTATCATTTATTTAGAGTGGACAGCCTTGTTTTGAGCCGGGATAATCTTACATTTTATTAAAAAAAAAATATTCTATTATGTTTTCACTAAGTGGATGTGAACCTTTACCCTTTTTAATTGATTTAAATTAAATGTGTTTAAAAAGAAAAATTATTAATTAATTTTGCATTTTTTTTCTTCTTTTATTATGTGTTTATAATCTTTTAAATAAATTTTGTATGATTTATTTAATTAGTTAGTTATAATTGTAAGGGTAGAGGGTGTCACAAGGACAATGAAAAGTTTTTGCTCAAGCTCAAGGAACGAATTGATAGGTGAGACTCCCACTCTCATTTCATCTTCTAGATTCTAATGAAGGTGTCTTTGATCAAAAAACACTAACGGATGGCTTTTCCCCTAATGATATATCATGCAGAGTTGGAATTGATCTTCCCACTATAGAGGTTCGGTTTGAGAACTAGAGCTTTGCCTACCTTCACTAACTTCATGATTCATATAGTGGAGGTGAGTATTGCATCAACTTTCGTATATAGTAGAACATGATACATGATCTTACCAAAGGAGGTTCTAACTTGTCCATTTGGTTTCACTTTTTTCGTTAAAGGGTCTATTGAACTCTCTTCGTATACTTCAAAGTAGAAGACAACATATAAATATTCTCCAGGATGTTAGTGGAATAATAAATCCTGGCAGGTAACAGTACAACTGATGTTCTATATATTTGTTCATGGACTAGAATGTAATTAGCTAGAACCTTTGGAACCAATATAATGTTTCCATTTCCTCCTGTTAAGAATGACATTGCTTTTGGGCCCTCCAAGTTCCGGAAAAACCACCCTCTTGTTGGCCTTGGCTGCAAAACTTGATCCAAAATTAAAGGTAAGGACATTAAGGAGAAGAAATTCTTTTTTCATGAACAATATTTTCATGTTTTTGCTCTATGTTTCAATCTTTGATCTCTAGCTAATATAGTGTGGCTACTTCATCAGTTTTCTGGAAAGGTGATTTATAATGGTCATGGGATGGATGAGTTTGTACCCCAAAAAACGGCTGCTTATGCCAATCAAAATGATCTTCATGTTGCAGAGTTGACAGTCAGAGAAACCTTGGCCTTCTCAGCAAGAGTCCAAGGAGTTGGAACTCGTTATGGTTAGTCTACTGGAATGACTTTTGTTTATGTTCATTATTCTATATTCAATATTGAAAACGAATGCCAACAAATAGATGAAATTTAAGTTTTGACTGCGTAATATTTTTGGCTTTCTGCAGATTTGCTTGCAGAATTGTCCAGAAGAGAAAAAGAGACAAATATCAAGCCTAATCAAGATATTGATGTCTACATGAAGGTAACCAAGAGGCCATCACTTGAAGAGGATGTGTTTTTCCCATTTGCATGCATCCCTAAGCCTTTTATATTGTTGAATAACTGGTGACCATTCAAACCAAAAACAGAAAAATATGACAGCTTGACAATTACAATAGTATACCTGTTCAAAATAAATTTGTTATGAAGAAAAAGTAAGTAATATTTAGTTGTAACCACAAACAAAAGCAGTGAATAAAAATTTCAGTTACTATATTTTAGAAATAATAAGCAGAAGAGATCAAGAAAGTAGAAGAATGAACACGCATATTTAACGTGGAAAACTCTTCGCAGGTAAAAAAATAAAGGGTAGAGGAGAAACAGTTCATTATGTTGAAAATTGGTATCAGAGAGATACACAGAGTATTTGTAGCAGCCCTGTCATATTATTTCATATAAATCATAGCACGAGCACAAAAAAAAATTCTCAAAAATATTTAATCACCAAATTGGTTGGACGGCAAGCTTTCAGGCCAAGCCAAAAATTTGGGCCATCAACTCTAACAGTTACATTAGCATGTAGTTATAGGTGCATCAGCCATTTCATTTTTCCATACCGAGATTAAGTGGTTGTCCTTTTGACTCTTAATGCTCAGGCTTTAGCAAATGAAGGACAGAAGGCAAATTTGATGACAGATTATGTCTTAAGGGTAAAATCTGTACTTTCTAAACCTTCCCCAATCATCATAAATCCATTACAACATTTGGTCTTAATGTCTCATTTTTATGTGCTTTACATTTGCAGATTTTAGGACTGGAGGTCTGTGCTGACACTATTGTAGGAAATGCAATGTTAAGGGGGATATCTGGTGGACAAAGGAAACATGTTACAACAGGTAAAACAAATCTGATTTCAATCCTGAAACTGTATTACGTTTACCCCACCCAATAAAATGATTATCTGTGTGAACTTTAATAATTATAAATTTTTAAATGCAGGGGAGATGCTGGTTGGACCAGCTAATGCTTTATTCATGGATGAAATATCTACGGGTTTGGATAGCTCGACAACTTAACAAATTCTAAACTCGCTCAAGCAATGTGTTCACATTCTCAAAGGAATAGCAGTCATCTCACTCCTGCAGCCAGCACCAGAGACTTACAATCTTTTTGATGACATTATTCTACTCTCTGATAGTCACATTGTGTACCAGGGTCCCCGCGAATATGTGCTTCAATTTTTCGAATCAATAGGTTTTAAATGTCCTGAGAGGAAAGGTGTGGCAGACTTTTTGCAAGAAGTAGGCGTTAGTGTGTTTCCTCTCGATAATTTCATCGGCTAAAAGAGAGCTTTATACATTTAATTTTGACCATTAATGATATTGTTATAGGTAACATCAAGTAAGGATCAGGAGCAGTACTGGGCAGACAAAGATCAGCCTTATAGATTGTCACGGCCAAAGAGTTCTCGGAGGCATATAAGTCGTTTCATCTTGGGAGAAGCCTCGGTGAAGAACTTGCTACTGAATTTGACAAGTCTATGTTGGAGTACAAGTGTGAAGTGAAGTCACACATCAGGTAAAAGTAGAAAGGTTGAGCACCATATAAGTGAGAGAAGACCCATAAACCTGAACTTTAAGGTTTTGGGTTAGAGTGTGGTTTCTGGTTTCCTTATGTGGCAGCTCGTGGTCCGCACTTCCTGCATAGATCCTCACCTACTATGCCATTGGATTTGACCCATATATTGGAAGGTAAAAGAACTTTATTTTTACACATACTCATCAGCAAACTTGTTTATTGATCTTTTCTTGTCTCATTTTCTTTTTGAATCCTGTGAATAAATAATGATATGCATTTTATGTCAACCTAATGCAGATTTTTTAGGCAATACCTTGTTCTTGTACTATTAAACCAGATGGCTTCAGCATTATTCCGATTTATTTCAGCAGTTGGGAGGGAAATGACAGTAGCTTTAACACTTGGGTCGTTTATACTGGCCTCCCTTGTTGCTATGAGTGGCTTTGTCCTATCAAAAGGTACCTTGCATACAAATAAAACAATCTCAGTCTTTCTTCCATAATGTTATAGACTAACAATGCTTCTTTGTTCCCGTTATGTCCCCAGACAATATAAAAAATGGTGGCTATGGGGCTTCTGGATATCACCTATGATGTATGGACAGAATGCTATGGTAAATAATGAGTTCCTTGGGATGAGATGGAGATATGCAAGTTTTTAGCCAATCTAGATGTTTATTTTTATGCCTTCCTTTCCTCATCATATTAATAATATGATAATTGAATATTTTCTTTTGATAGGTTCTACCTAACTCAAAACAGCCGCTAGGAGTTGAAGTTTTGAAATCCCGGGGATTCTTCACTCAGTCGTACTGGTACTGGATAGCTGTTGGAGCTTTGATTGGATATACATTACTTTTCAACTTTGGCTACATCCTTGCTCTCAAGTACTTGAGTCGTGACTCTCTTCAACTTAAATGTATAATAAACCATCTAAGGTAAACCTATGTATTAATATCACAAAATTGATTTTGCAGCACCTGGGAAGCATCGGGCTGTTATATCAGAGGAACCTCAAAGCAACGAGCAGAATGGTGGTAGTAATAAAGGAAGTAATGTGATGAGGCACATAAAATATAGCTATACGCAGCGCTCAAATAGTGGTACTACTTCTCCTAACAACTGATAACATGGTAAAGTCTAGATTAGTAATAGTTGATTTTCAATTGACATTATGCCTAATGGACAACACTGGAATTACTTCACAGTGAGAAACAGCGAAAGTGGAAGCACATCTTCTCAGACTTTCCCTGCTAGGCAAAGAGGAATGGTTCTTCCTTTTGAGCCATATTCTATCACCTTTGATGAAGTAACATATGCTGTGGACATGCCACAGGTAATGTAGAAACAAAATAAATAAATTGAAAATGCTTGCATATTCAACTGTCAAAGAACTATTGTACATTAAAAATTATCAAATACTTGCAGGAAATGAGAAACAGAGGTGTTGCTGAGGAAAACTTGGTTCTTTTGAAGGGTGTCAGTGGAACTTTCAGGTCAGGTGTTCTCACTGCTCTAATGGGTATCACTGGTACAGGCAAAACAACTCTGATGGATGTACTTGCTGGTAGAAAAACTGGAGGATATGTTGGAGGTAACATCAAAATCTCTGGGTATCGGAAGAAGCAAGAAACATTTGCAAGGATTTCTGGATACTGTGAGCAAAATGACATTCACTCTCCTCATGTTACTGTGTATGAATCCTTGCTCTATTCTTCTTGGCTCCGATTGTCTCCAGACATCAATGTTGAAACCAGGAAGGTTGGTGTCTGAATTCTATGCCTTTTACTGGCTTTCTTGTTTACTGTTTTAAGTTTAACATAGGCAGCTAACCAGTCTGAACACTTAAGGTTGTCTGATGTGGCTTAATCAAATATTTTATCACATCCCTTTTCCTGATTGAGTTGCAGTGGCAAGCCCATAATATGAGTTTGCATGTAAATTTTCTAAGTAATAGCATAAGGGCCAAAACTAGAGTCATTTACCATTCTTGATTGGAATTAGTATTTCATAAAACAGTACACAAAACAAATTGAGGGTTGTAGAAAAGAAATTTGGATGTTGGATCAATTAATGTTATTAAGTTTGAATCTGATTACTTGTTGCAGATTTTCATTGAGGAAGTCATGCAACTCGTGGAATTGAAACCACTAAGGCATGCATTAGTCGGATTGCCTGGTGTGAATGGTATCTCAACAGAGCAACGCAAAAGATTGACTATTGCAGTTGAACTTGTGGAAAATCCTTCCATAATATTCATGGATGAGCCAACTCCAGGGCTAGATGCAAGAGCTGCTGCTGTTGTCATGAGAACCGTTAGGAACACAGTAGACACAGGAAGAACAGTTGTTTGTACCATCCATCAGCCTAGCATAGACATATTTGAATCTTTTGATGAGGTGAAGAAAACAGAACCATTGTAGTAATTTTAGTTTACTCTCTTCCATTACTGAGTTTCTAAACTTTTTGTCACAACGAAATACAGCTTTAGCTAATGAAGCAAGGAGGTCAACAGATATATGTGGGGCCACTTGGACAACAATCTTCCAATTTAATTAGTTACTTTGAGGTAGAAAATATAAATGCTATAAAAAATAAGGAATACCGAATTTATGCTTTGCTTCAAATCATTATCTTCATTTAAAAATTTCACTTATGTCACACTTTCACCTTGAAGGGAATCAAAGGTGTCAGTAAGATTAAAGATGGCTATAATCCAGCAACATGGATGTTGGAAGTCACTACTTCAGCGAAAGAAATGGAATTGGGGATTGATTTTGCCGAGGTGTATAAAAATTCAGAGTTATACAGGTATTTTCAATTTGTTGATTCAAATAAAACTACAGAACTTAAAAGTAATCCGCTAGAAAACACTTAAGGAGTCTTATAGTCATGTGATTATACAATTCATAACTCACAACTCAATGCACACAACATCTCAATGCACATATATATTACAAGTCAATACATACTCAATTTATCACATACACTCGGTCTCAATCACAATGGTATACTCACAACTTAACATGTTATCACATCTCATGAATCATATACATTTTACCTACAAACTATGCAATACACACGACTCCTCAATTGTTCTCAAAATAATTTTATCTTGTCGCGCTTGTGATTAAACTTGTCGGGTCCCCACAGTAGATCCCATCATAATACTCATCGCGTAAAAACTCATCGCCCTTAAAGGGTCTTGCATTTATGTGATTGCATAGTTCATAGCTCACAACTTAATACGCACATCCTAATACACATGTATTTCACCTTTCATCATAGGTTCAATTTATCATATACTCACAGTTTGAATCACAATTTCATAATCTCAATATAACAGTTTATACAAAATGTTTATCACAACATGGGAAGTAAAACCCTTCAAATAATTTCGCATAATTATATCAAAATCAATTAATCAAAATAATAGGTATGAAAAATGAAAACACCTAGAGAACTCAATTTTATCAACTAATTCACATCAGGACATCAATATTGTATTTATAATGAAAAAGGAAAAATTCAATAAACATCCCAAAATAAACACAATTTAATCCTCTAATGATCTCTACACATATTCATTCTAATCCTAATTGCGATAAATTCATCCCTTACCTCTAAGCGGGCTCAGTGTGTATTGTGACAGCGATAGCGATATCTCTAATGATTTTCTGAGATTTTTCGAGTTTTTCCTCTAACTGCTTTGATAGAATTCCAGAACATTAGAGAGAATGAGAAGGGATTGAAGCTTCTATTCCACTATCTATGTGCGGTGAGTATTTCTCTCTCCATAGATGTTACTTTACAAATCCCAACGGTGAAAATGCGAGAAAATGAATCTCAAACCACATATAAAAATTTTAAAACAATCCAACGGTTAACGTGTTCGAGATTGTAGTTTTACTGAGACAGTTTTTAGTTTCTACAGGAAAAGAAAAAGTTATGGTACAAAGGATATTTCTCTTATCTTTGAGATTTTTTCACAATTCCCAACGGTGAGAATGCTTGAAAATGAGTTTCAAATATGATGCTTAAATTTTACAATGATCCAACGGTGAATGAGTCCGAGATCGTTATTTTTCTAAGATAAATTTGGTGATATATGAAAAAAAAAAGTTTTGGAAGAAGAAAAAGAGAAAAAAAATTAAGAGGAAGAAGAGACATAAGAAGTATCGTCAGCCTCAAAAATGACCCAAGATATCCCTATTTATAGTTAGGGTAGTAACAGCTTATTATTTACTCTATTTTATTATTATTTTAAAAATAAATACTCTATTTTATTTTCTATTAAATAAATAAATCAAATATCTTTTTTTTTTCAAACCATTATTTTAATACATTTGTTTCTTCTTATTTTTTTTTAATTATAAAATCTTACCATTTTCTAAAATTCTATTTTTTTTTAATTAAAAACGTATTTTAAATTTATTTACAATGGAATATTACATGCTTCACCTACAATAGAATGATGTGACCCCAAACAAACACATTTCTGCTATAGTCTCCACAGGATTCTATTCGGTGTGGAATATCTTCTCAGGATTCATAATCCCACGGCAGTGACCCCAGATCAACACGTTCCTTCTTTTCATATTTAGTGCACTATAAGCATAGAAGAAGGTAGAGAGAGAGAGAGAGATCAACAGCTTATATTTTACATACAAAATTTGATTGTGCTGGTTGGTTTGGTAAGTCTAGCCGAAAGTCGTTATGTCGAATCTTTTTTATGAATAAAAAAAAAGTCGTTGAATCTTGTGATGTTACAAATTGCTGCTGAATGTTGTTCAGTGAGCGAATGAAATTAATCACTGCTGATGAAATTTGCGGGTCACAGCTCACAGGGTTGACATACACAAGCGTACATCTCATAATCTCAAATCACATCACGTGTTATTTTTTATTTTTAATTTTAATAGAGAACATGTTATCTTTATTTTTAATTTTTTTTCTTATCCAGCTTCAAACATCATATATTGCAAATATCAGCCTTGTCGTTACGTAGACATCACTGATTATGTAATCTTAGCTTATTCATCGGAACTTAATGATTTATTTTTTTTAGAACAAATATATGCTTTATGCAACATGCTCTTATTCGAATCAACGAATGATACTAGGCTTAAATTATTTAAGTAAAATTTCGGGTTTTAGATTGTGTATAGAAAAAATACTATTAAAAAAATTCATTAAAAATAATCGGCTATATTTTTTGGAAAAAAAAATTATTAAAATCAATAGATACGGTTTTTTTTTATCATTTAGAGGTATTTTTTAAAAAATTACCAAATGAAATACTTTTTTAATTAATTCTTATTCAGACATAAGTTGTAAAATTAACTATAACTTCGTAACTAAAAACCATAAATCTTTATATCATTTCCACACAAAAATCATAAAAGTAGTTACTAAAAATTTACAACTTTTGATTAAAAAGTTATAACTACTTTTATGACTTATCTTTAAATGAGAGTTAATTCAAAAATATTTTCATTTGATAATTTTAAAATAAAAATTACCCCAAATAATAAAAAAAAACGATACTTCACACTATTATTATTAGGAAGATTCAAAAATATATATATTCAAGTTAAAATTATTTTATTGTATCACATCTCATAATATATATTATGTCGGTCAGTAACGGAGTTTTTATTTTATTTTATTTTATGGCCCATATTAGTTGAACATGTGGGGGAATGATTACTGGTCCAAGCCTCCAAGGTCATGTCAGGCGGAGGCGGATCTTGAGCTGAGAAAAAGCTTGAAAATTTTATTCAAGGACAAATTCATTGAACTGATGAAAAGCATGGGATGAGCCTCCACATACTATTAATCCATAATTTAATATTGCATAAAAGCTTCTTATTTTGACAATTTAAAAACCTTTCCCATTTTTGTATATATGACATATATAAAATAATGTGCAAACTCATTTTGTATTATAAAATTTTTTAGCTTTAGCGCATTTTTGGAAGAAAAAAAATACTTGTTTTCCTCCAATGAAAATGTGATTATTTTTAAATTAAATATATTTTTAGTTCCTCAAAATATAATAAATTTATTTTTTATTTTGTATAAACTTTTATGCCGTTAACTATGAATCACTAATCACTTGTGTGGTGTCAATTTCGGCCATCAACATTTGTGATGTGGATTTTAAATTATTTTTAATAAATAATTATATAATTGTCAAATTTTTAAAATAATATTTTTATTTATTTATTCTTTTGTAAAGTTTTAGATCACATTAATTATTTTTTATTAGATATATTCTTACTTGAACTTAATATATTTATATCAATTAAAAATTAATTTTTTATTCCATTATTTTTATTATAAAATTATATTCATTATTTTTAAAAAATGTTATAAAAAGATATTTAATTGTTCTGGAAAATAATAATTCCATGCCAAAAGAAGAAACCAATTTCATGTTTGAGAGGGATGGAAACAATGTCAATTAAAAATTCACCAAAAGTTATTTTACTTTACTTCCAGTGCAATAATGAATAAATAAAAGAACTTTCTTCCTACTTTCATTATTCTTAATTCCTTGTGTGTCTTACTTCCACTTAAGACAAATGTGGGATCACTAAGATCAACCTAATTAATTAGTATAGAGTATTAGGTTAAATTAAATTTCCTTTGTTTTTACTTTAGAAAAACAAAAGTCAACTGAAGTGATATGTGCTGTAAGAAGGTGAACTAAAAGCATGACATAATCAATGATGTCACTCATCCTTCTATCAAAGGAAGTAAAAGAGAAAATAAACTAAGCCTAGTTTGGACGTGTAGCTGGCTTGGTCTTGGCCTCCTTTTTCCACGTAATCCCTCAGTTGCAAGGAACATCAACATGCCCAGCCATATATGCTATGCTATCTTACTTAATTTACTTTATATTTTATGTGGCGAACTTCAAATCCCCGCCAATTTTGACACGTTGAAAATAAATGAGATTTACCCCGTGAACTGACACGTGTTCCTTCTTCTCTCTCTTTACCTATATATATATATATATATATATCCCAACATATTTCACATGCAACCAAAAGTAAAGGAACTGAGTCCTTTCAACAACACAAAATAAAACAAAAAAGAAACAAACTAATTGTCCAGATTTTTGAAGTTGATTCTGTGAAACAGTAACTGGGGTTGCATCAAGGTTGAGACTTGTTATGGAGGGTGGGGGTAGTAGTTTTAGGATTGGAAGTTCATCCATTTGGAGGAACAGCGACGCGGCGGAGATCTTCTCAAACTCTTTCCACCAAGAGAATGATGAAGAGGCTCTTAAATGGGCTGCCATTCAGAAACTTCCTACAGTTGCGCGTTTGAGGAAAGCTTTGATCACTTCACCCGATGGCGAGTCCAATGAGATCGATGTAAAGAAACTTGGGTTGCAAGAAAAGAAAGCTTTGCTTGAAAGACTGGTGAAAACTGCTCAAGAGGACAATGAGAAGTTTTTGCTCAAGCTCAAGGACAGAATTGATAGGTGAGGATTCCACTCTCATTTCTTCTTCTTGATTTTAATAGAGGTGTATTTGATCGAAATGAACTAAACAAATGGCTTCTCCTCTTTTTCTTCCTTGGATTGGATGATATCAGAGTTGGAATTGATCTTCCTACCATAGAGGTTCGGTTTGAGAACCTGAGCATCGAAGCAGAAGCTCGTGCAGGAACTAGAGCTTTGCCTACATTCACTAACTTCATCGTTAATATACTGGAGGTAACTATTGGTACCAAGTTAATTAATTTTGTAGTAGAACATGCTAAATGATCTTACCGAAGGAGATTCTAATTAACTTGCCATTTTGTTTCATCTTTCTTGTTAAAGGGCTTGTTGAACTCTCTTCATGTACTTCCAAACAGAAAACAACATTTAAACATTCTAGAGGATGTTAGCGGAATAATAAAGCCTGGAAGGTATGCCAATCCTAATACTGTTGTATTTATTGATCAACATCACTTTGGAGGACAAGGTCATAATTAACTTTAGGACCTTTGAAACCAATGAATATATATATATATAACTTCTTTTTTTTCCGTTTGCTCCTCTCCAGAATGACATTGCTTTTAGGCCCTCCAAGTTCTGGGAAAACCACACTCCTACTAGCCTTGGCTGGAAAACTTGATCCAAAATTAAAGGTTAGAACTTAGAACTTAGAACATTGAAGAAAAGTATATTTATCTTGTTTAATGATGTTTCAATGTTTCTAGCAGTATTTTCTTGTCTTAAAGTTCTATCTAATATAGTGTGACTTCTTGATCAGTTCTCTGGAAAGGTAACTTATAATGGTCACGGGATGAATGAGTTTGTACCCCAAAGGACTGCTGCTTATGTCAATCAAAATGATCTTCACGTTGCAGAATTGACGGTCAGAGAAACCTTGGCCTTCTCAGCCAGGGTCCAAGGAGTTGGACCTCGTTACGGTTAGTTCACAGGAATTCTTAATGCTTACACTCATTTTTAAACTCAATGTTAAAAACACAGGCTAACATTTTAGAGGAAAATTAACTTTTGACTATGTATATTATCTGTAGACTTGCTGGCGGAATTGTCCAGAAGAGAAAAAGAGGCAAATATCAAGCCTGATCCAGATATTGATGCCTATATGAAGGTAACAAAGAGGACATTTTTTTGTTAGGGATGTGGTTTTCATATTTGACTTGTATCCCTTAGCCTTCCTTTTTATATTGTTGAACAACTGAAGGTAGACTTTCAAACCAGTGAATATATTGTAATATCAATAGCTGTTTGATTTTAGAGATTCCAATCTTTTACTTCTTGCTATTTATTTCAAAACTTCTCACTAGTTCAAGAAGCTTGTAATGAAGTAAATATATGTGATAAATTAGTTGTAACAGCGAACAAAGCAGCTATTTTTAATCTCAATTACTTGCATTGGAGTGATTGTTCTATTCAAATTAAGTGCATCATCGATTTCTTTTCCATACAAAAAGGACTGATAATTAAGTGGTTGTTCTTTTGACTCATAATGCCTCAGGCTGTAGCATCTGAAGGACAGAAGGCAAATATGATAACAGATTATATCCTGAGGGTAACTTTATTCGTCAAAATTTATCTGGTCATCGTGAATTCAACATAATATTTTGTCTAAAATCCTCTTGTTTCTTTGCAATGCATTTGCAGATTTTGGGACTAGAGGTTTGTGCTGATACTGTTGTAGGAAATGCAATGTTAAGAGGTATCTCTGGTGGACAAAGGAAACGTGTTACAACAGGTAAAATTAACCTGACTTCATTCTTGAAGGGTATCTTGTTTGGCTACGTGAAAGTTGATTATATTTGACAAACTATAAATAATTATGCATCTATAAATACAGGGGAGATGCTAGTTGGACCAGCTAAAGCTCTTTTCATGGATGAAATATCCACTGGTTTGGATAGCTCAACGACTTTTCAGATTGTGAATTCACTAAAGCAATATGTCCACATTCTCAAAGGAACCACAGTCATCTCACTCCTGCAGCCAGCACCAGAGACTTACAATCTTTTTGATGACATCATTCTACTCTCTGATAGTCACATTGTGTATCAGGGTCCTCGTGAACACGTGCTTGAATTTTTCGAATTAATGGGTTTTAAATGTCCCCAGAGGAAAGGTGTGGCAGACTTTTTGCAAGAAGTAAGTTTCCCTATCTCTTGTCTCAAATAATTTAATCTGTCTGCACAGGTAAAAGAGGGTTTTATACGCTTAATTTTGACCATTAATTATTATGTTATAGGTTACATCAAGGAAAGATCAGGAGCAGTACTGGGCACACAAAGATCAGCCTTATAGATTTGTCACAGCCAAAGAGTTCTCGGAGGCACATAAGTCATTTCATATTGGGAGAAGCCTTGGTGAAGAACTTGCTACTGAATTTGACAAGTCTAAGAGCCACCCAGCCGCATTGACAACCAAAATGTATGGAGTGGGAAAATGGGAGCTGTTAAAAGCTTGCTTATCGAGGGAATATTTACTTATGAAGCGCAATTCATTCGTCTACACCTTCAAACTTTGCCAAGTAGGTTTGGAAATTGGAATGTTTCATTTTATTGTCTTATCACCTAATGCGATTATTATCTTACTGAAATGTTTCCCCTCCTTTCAGCTTGCTGTATTAGCAATTATTGCCATGACCATTTTCCTCCGGACCGAGATGCACAGAGATTCAGTGACTCATGGAGGCATATATGTGGGTGCATTGTTCTATGGTGTTGTTGTGATTATGTTCAATGGATTGGCTGAACTTTCCATGGTCGTTTCACGGCTTCCTGTTTTCTACAAGCAAAGGGACTATCTCTTCTTCCCTTCATGGGTATATGCACTTCCTGCATGGATCCTAAAAATCCCCCTGACTTTTGTGGAAGTGGGTGTTTGGGTATTCCTCACCTACTATGCCATTGGTTTTGATCCATATGTTGGAAGGTAAAAAGTTTGTTTTTACACATGCAGCAAATTTGTGAAATCATATTTTCTTTATTGTCTCATTTTCTATTTGAATGCTACTAATAACTAATGATGTGTATTTATATGTCAACCTAATGCAGATTGTTTAGGCAATACCTTGTTCTTGTACTAGTAAATCAAATGGCATCGGCATTGTTCCGATTAGTTGCAGCAGTTGGGAGGGAAATGACAGTGGCTCTAACACTTGGGTCGTTTACACTGGCCATCCTATTTGCTATGAGTGGTTTTGTCCTATCAAAAGGTACTATAGATACAAAACAAAACATTCCCAATCTATCTCCCGTCATGTCCTAGACTAACAATTCTCCTTTGTTCCCTTTATTCCCCAGAAAATATTAAAAAATGGTGGCTATGGGGCTTCTGGATCTCACCTATGATGTATGGACAAAATGCCATGGTAAATAATGAGTTCCTTGGGAAGAGATGGAGACATGTAAGTTTTTAAATTTTAACTAATGTATATGTTTATTTTTATACCTTCATTGTCATATGAATAATCTGATATTGGGATACATTTCTTCTTATATAGTTTCTACCTAACTCAACCGAGGCACTAGGAGTTGAAATTTTGAAATCCCGTGGATTCTTCACTCAGTCATACTGGTACTGGATAGGTGTTGGGGCTTTGATTGGATATACATTACTTTTCAACTTTGGCTACATCCTTGCTCTCACATACTTAAATCGTGAGTGTGTTCGGTCTTCACCTTAAATGCATAACAAACTAGCTATGTACTAATATCAAAATTGAATGTGCAGCACTTGGGAAACATCAAGCTGTTATATCAGAGGAACCTCAAATCAATGACCAGAGTGGTGATAGTAAAAAGGGAACTAATGTGTTGAAGAGCATACAACGTAGCTTCTCTCAGCACTCAAATAGAGGTAATTCATCTCACACGTACCAACTGAAAATGAAGTAATGTCTATATCTACATGAGTAATAGTTTATTTTATATTCACATGATATCTTATGGCTAACATTGGAGCTACTTCACAGTGAGAAATGGCAAAAGTTTAAGTGGAAGCACCTCTCCCGAGACAAACCATAACAGGACAAGAGGAATGATTCTTCCTTCTGAACCTCATTCCATCACCTTTGATGATGTAACATATTCTGTCGACATGCCTGTGGTATGTAGAAACAAAACTAATATATTAGTTGAAAAGGCTTCTATTCAACTTTTATAGCATTATTGTGACAAAGAAATTACTAAATACATGCAGGAAATGAGGAATAGAGGTGTTGTTGAGGATAAATTGGCTCTATTGAAGGGTGTCAGTGGAGCTTTCAGGCCAGGTGTTCTCACTGCTCTAATGGGTGTCACAGGTGCAGGCAAAACAACTCTGATGGATGTACTCGCTGGTAGAAAAACTGGGGGATATATTGGGGGGAATATCACAATCTCTGGTTATCCAAAGAAGCAAGAAACATTTGCACGGATTTCTGGATACTGCGAGCAAAATGATATCCACTCTCCTCATGTTACTGTATATGAATCTTTGCTTTACTCAGCATGGCTTCGACTGTCCCCAGAAATCAATGCTGACACCAGGAAGGTTAGTATCCGAATTTTCTTGACTTTTATGTTTTTTATTTATTTTATCATATGGTGTTACTTGTTTGAACAATTGAGATTGCCATTAGTAGCCATTGTAGCTTACTGACATTTTCCAGCATTTCCCTTCCCCGGGTTGAGCTGCTGTGACAAAGGTATAGATAAAAGTGAAAGTAAATTTTCTCAGTAGCTGAGTGTCTAAACACCAGAACTAGTATCATTTACCATTCCTGGCTGGAATTATTATACCATCAAATAACACAGGAAACAAAAAGACAAGTGTTATTACATGAACAAAAAAAGTTTGTTTAATCATCGTTACAAGGTTTGCGTGTTTAATGGTTGCAGATGTTCATCGAGGAAGTTATGGAACTTGTGGAACTGAAAGCACTAAGGAACGCATTAGTTGGATTGCCTGGTATTAATGGTCTCTCAACAGAGCAACGCAAAAGGTTGACTATTGCAGTTGAACTTGTGGCAAATCCTTCTATAATATTTATGGATGAGCCAACTTCTGGGCTAGATGCAAGAGCTGCTGCTATTGTCATGAGAACAGTTAGGAACACAGTAGACACCGGAAGAACAGTTGTCTGTACCATCCATCAGCCAAGCATAGACATATTTGAATCTTTTGATGAGGTGAAATAGGAAGAATTAAGAAAAGTAGCAATTTTAGTTTGATCTCTTTCATTACTTAGTTTCTAATTTATTTTTTTGTCACAATGAAATGCAGCTTTTGCTAATGAAGCAAGGAGGCCAAGAAATATATGTGGGGCCACTTGGACATCATTCTTCCCATTTAATTAATTACTTTGAGGTAGAAAATAGAAATGCTATGAAAAATAAGGAATTCTGAATTCATGTTTTTCTTCAAATCATTATCTATCTTCATGTGAAAACTTAACTCATTGCATACTTTTATCTTGAAGGGAATCCAAGGTGTCAATAAGATTAAAGATGGCTATAATCCGGCAACATGGATGCTGGAAGTCTCGACTTCAGCAAAAGAAATGGAATTGGGGATTGATTTTGCTGAGGTGTACAAAAATTCAGAGTTATACAGGTATTTTCAATTGTGTGAAGTCTAATCAAACTATAGAACTCAGAAATAATCAACCGGAAAGAACTTAAAATGCAAAAAGTACACGAAGATTTTTGTTATCTGTTGTTATTCACAGTATAGAATGTTTTCTGATATTTGGCCATTGACATTTTGTTTCAGGAGAAACAAAGCACTTATTAAAGAATTGAGTACTCCAGCTCCTGGTTCAAAAGACCTTTATTTCCCATCACAGTACTCAACCTCCTTCCTCACTCAATGCATGGCTTGCTTATGGAAACAACATTGGTCTTACTGGCGCAATCCTCTATACACTGCTATAAGATTTCTTTACTCAACTGCTGTAGCTGCTGTGCTTGGTAGCATGTTCTGGGACCTTGGCTCCAAAATGTAAGTTCAAACTAGAAACTTAGAAATGTTAAATCTTCAACAATCAATAACTAACATTTGATCTAACAGTAAATTTTGACATCAATCTTTGCAGTGACAAACAACAAGATCTTTTCAATGCCATGGGCTCCATGTATGCTGCTGTTCTCCTTATTGGCATTAAGAATGCTAATGCAGTGCAGCCAGTGGTTGCTGTTGAGCGAACAGTCTTTTATAGGGAAAAAGCAGCCGGAATGTATTCAGCTTTACCGTATGCTTTTGCTC
Organism: Glycine soja; assembly: GCF_004193775.1. Lineage (NCBI taxonomy): Eukaryota > Viridiplantae > Streptophyta > Magnoliopsida > Fabales > Fabaceae > Glycine > Glycine soja. The sequence continues at coordinate 40,085,483 of NC_041004.1, read as the reverse complement.
AGGCAAGCAAATCCTCATTCTAAAAATTTGTCTTTGTAGTGTTACTATATCCTCACAAATCATCATCGTTGTTGGAAAGTCTCACATTGTCTGTCTCAATTTCTGGGGTGTAGCTTGTATATCTATCGGGCACTTTTACATATTGTTAATTGGTTTCAAGAGTGAATCTAACAATCCTAATAGTCTTTTTAATACTTAATAACAAAAACATTGGAGCAAAAAAATCGATGCATCTAATCTTACAAACATAACCTGTGCATTATTTTTAATATTTATCTTCTTTTGCAGGTTCTAATTGAGCTCCCATATGTTCTAGTACAAGCTGTGGTATATGGCATTATAATTTATGCCATGATTGGTTTTGAGTGGACTGTAACTAAAGTTTTCTGGTACCTATTCTTCATGTACTTCACCTTCCTGACCTTCACCTACTATGGCATGATGTCAGTAGCAGTGACCCCAAACCAACACATTTCTTCTATAGTTTCCTCTGCATTCTATGCAGTGTGGAATCTCTTCTCAGGATTCATAGTCCCACGACCGGTAATTTTTGGCTCCCTTTCATATTTATGCATTGAGATTTGTACTTTCCAAGCATAGAAGATCCTAATTTATTTTATCTTATTATATTTTCCTTCAAATAACATAACAGAGAATTCCAGTGTGGTGGAGGTGGTACAGTTGGGCAAATCCTGTAGCATGGAGTTTGTATGGATTGGTGGCTTCACAATATGGAGATATAAAGCAAAGCATGGAATCCAGCGACGGGAGAACGACAGTGGAAGGCTTTGTAAGAAGCTACTTTGGTTTCAAGCATGATTTTCTGGGAGTGGTTGCAGCTGTGATTGTTGCATTCCCAGTAGTCTTTGCATTGGTCTTTGCCATATCAGTGAAGATGTTCAATTTCCAACGGCGTTAAGATCGAACGTGTTCAAGTAGTTTGTACAGGGTGTTTCATGTAATGTAACATGTTGAGAGAAGATATCCACATAGCTTTTTTTTATTCTTTTATTTACCAATTAAATTAAACTTATCATAGTCGAAATCCACTAGGATCTGTCAACAGTAGTGGAGAAATTTAGTTAGTTTTCATGAGATCATAGATTTAAATCTCATTGGCATATCACTGTAAAAAAAAGTGTATCATATTTGATGATATTAATATATGTAACACTTGATATAGTTAGTAAATGCATATGTTATTTCGTTCTTTTTCTTATGGCATTAAGCACTTGTAAACTCTCAAAGTAGAGCAGTGGCTTTATCTTTGCAAAATCTGCATCGCCATGTTGACATGCCTCCTTTCTGTCAATGGTGCTCCTATATATTGCAAAACGTAGGATGTACTCGCCTGATAAAAACAAAAACAGTGATTGAGTGACTTGTTTGTGTGTGTTAGAGTTAAAATTTTATTCTCACTCCTATTTTTATAGTAATTATTAAAAATAAAAACTTATTATAATAATAATAATAAAATAATTTTCCTCTCAAAAAAATAAAATAATTTAAATTATATTAATAATTTGGTTCGTAATTTTCTTATTTTTAAAATTTTTAGTATTTATTAATGTTCACATATCATTTAAATATAATTAATATCTAAATGTGTAATTTATTTAAAAATAATAAGTAAATTAAATTTCAAGAAATAGGTGGGAGAGATTCTTCGTGAGTTTCCTCAACCCCACAAAAATGTGGTTGAATTTAAATTTTCCACTCCACTTTTTTCTAAAAACCCAACCCCAGACCCACTCGTCTTTGAAATAAACAGAAATAAAGGAGCTAAACTTGCCACCATCCTCCCCCATTACCATGTGCCTACGGCTACCATTACCACACAAAAGTTTTTATTATTCTTCTTCTACTCTTAATGTTTATTTTAAGACTAATCTATTGTATGATCATAGGAACCATCAGTTTAATTGATAGACACTCTTTTGATTCTTGAACTAAGAAGAGTACCTAAATGGAATTGTCGTTATACATAGATCAATACTAATTAGGCTCTAGTAATTCTTAATTGATAACGTTGATTATTTAGATTAATTTGTCAAGAAACTGGGAATTAATCTAAATAATTTAGACTCTTTCACCTAAAACATTAAGTTAGAATATATTTGTGAATTGGAAATAAATTACATGAATAATTAGATTAATTGTGTTTATTACATTGAAAGAAGGAGAAACCAAGTTCAACCCTAATCGTTTAAATCTCTCAATTTTCACAACAATACTACGATAATTCTCTTGCTACTCTTTTTTACATTACTCCTATTCTCACATATTAGTTCTTTAGCCTTTTAATCAAAATGGTCTGGATAAATATTAGTCCTTTGGGAGACGACTTGGACGCAAGTCCAAATATTATTTTGAAGTTTGTGATTTCATTTGACCATATGAAAAATCCCTAAAAATTATCAACTACAAGAAATGATCTTATTATGATTTTTAATATAGTTCAAATTTATACACTTTAATTAACAATAATCAAACATCTATATTTTTACTGAAATCACATTGGACTGAAGTAAAATCAAAATCCTGAACCTATCCACCATGAAACCAATCACACACTAAAATATCTGACTCCTGATCTTTCATGAACCAAAATGATTATTTAATTGTTTACAATGTTTCTCCTTTTACTCAGAGATCTGAGATGCCTACAATTGGAAATAATGATCAACTTGTAATAAAAGTAACATTGTTGCTTCAGAAAAAATAAATCTCTGACAAGCTTACAGCACATGACAATGGTGTAAAAAGAAGGAATCATGTATAGAGGAAAAAATCATAAAATGAATGCAGTCTTGGGAAACATTGGATGTCCACAAAAGCAATTGCTGATGCTGAGAGCAGATTCATCCTATAAACTCTCAAGTAGAGCAGTGGCTTTATCTTGCAAAATTTGCCATGCCATATTGACATGCCTCCTTTCTGTCAATGGTGCTCCTACTGCAAAACGTAGAATGTACTCCCCTGATAGAACCTGCACAAAATTGGTTATTATCAAGGGAAAGAAAGTGAGTGAAAATGAATGAATGAAGAACAAAACTCCTAAGAAAATTTATGCACACCGTGTGTGTTATGAAAGCATTTCCAGTTGAATTTACTGAGTCGAGTAGATCACTATTTAGCTTATTCCCATGATCTGCAGAATTGGGATGGGGCAGCAGCCGAAAACAAACTAAAGAGAACGTGCGAGGTGCAACAACCTGTGTACATAATTTGTTGCAATTTTCATGGCATATGCAGAAAAGTAAATAAAGTACTTAAGAAAATACATTCATAATTGGCATATTTTGACTTGAAACAATTATTTAGATGGACATATTTTGACCAAAGACATTACCTAACACCAATTTACAATTGTCAATATGATGGACACTTTTATGCATTTAAATCAATAAATTATGATTGAAGTTTTTCCTAGAAGGAAGAATACCTTGAATCTTGTGTCCTGACGTACAAGCTCCTCAAAGTTAGCAGCCAACTCAATGTGGTTTCTTATGTGACTTCGCAGACCATCCAATCCATAGAGTCGCAACACCATCCACAGTTTTAATGATCTGGATCCCAGAGTAGGTGAATAGGCAATGTTACACATCAACTGGTAATCATAAATCTTTAAGGTGTACCGAAATTTTTATTAGAGAGATAATGCCAATGATTTAATAAAAGTTATGGCATCAGAAGTTCCCATAACCTCTTAAATGGGGAAAAGGAAGAAAGAAATCCATAGACGTACAAATTAATAAAATCCAAAAAGAAGAAAAAAAATTACAAATCATGATCAGAGAAAAATTATTAAATACATATAGGCATACATGAGTTAGGAGCCCCAATGTATGAATAATGCCAATTTATGTATGTCCAGACGTGGATATGCATTAAAATTCTCTCTAGAAAATAGTTCTACTTGAGAGGAGGAGAGAGATTTCAGATTTCAGTACCAAACACAAAAATATATGTATCTGTTAATAGAAAAGCAATGACAAATATTTCCAGAGGAAAACTTCAAAAGAACCACCTAAAGCGACGTCCAAGAGGAATTTGCCAATCTTTGTAATCTATGACCATGTTTCCTTGAGAGGCCTGCAAATTCAACAATATAAGCAGACAAGGAATAAATAACAATGTGAGCTTTCAAATGACAAGCGTCTTGTTTAAGAAATATATCCCACATGACTCTGTTCCCTCATGATAAAAACTAATCCATGAGATAGAGGAAATTAACTACACAGAGATATAAAAGAAAAAAAAATGAAAAATAAATAACTCCAGCTTCATTTCTTGGTGATCCAATAAGTATTCAATACTTATTACTCTTTACATTTGAAGCACCACTGTAGGAAGAGGAAAAAGAGAAGTTGCAGGTGCTGCAATTTTGTTTCTCTCTCTCTTATAAAAAAAATTTGGTACCATGATATGTATTTGTTTACCATTAGGATTCCTTTAAAGCAGAATGTTCCTTTCTTTTGGATTCAGTGAATAACGATTTATATTCTTCAATTTTATTTTAGAGAACTAACTTATAAATTTAATGTGATACTGTCTATAATGACCTTGACTCAACGGAATGTAGCTTACAAAAAAACTATATAAGATCCACACACACACAGAAAATGGATGGAAAACTAAAAATTATTCAAAAATTTGGAAACCTCTTACAGTAAAACTTCAGTATTAACATCAAGCGTGCAAATACAAACATACCTTGTTTTTCAGAAATTCAGGATTTGTAGACAATGATTGAATCAGAGAACTTCTGTCCTGTCATCAACTCCTCATCAGTTTTGTTTTTTAATGCTAACTCATCAGTTTGACTTACATACGTTCTTGTTTATGAAGAAAATTGAAATGTTACAAATAAAGATGCAAAAGTGAGATTGAGGTTAAAAAATGTACTATGGATACCTTAACCCAAAGTAATGAACAGTCAAAGTTAGTCAGGAACCATTTATGTGCATTCATGTTAAATGAGTCGGCTTCTTCAACACCATCAATGCAGTGGCGGTACTCTGGACATACACAAGCACTTCCAGCATAAGCAGCATCCACATGAAACCAAAGTTTGTTGGTCTTCCAAAAAGACATGCATCAGAGTATTATCAGATTGTATAACTAAACAAAACGCATCAAAAAACTTGTCAAACAAAATTTGATGCAGGTCCATGGAGGTTTATGAACCAGTCATCCTAAAAGCATAAACAATGGATAATGAGCCAAAAACAGTAGGAAAATTCATGTATCTCACTTTTCTTTCTTGAAACTCCAGTCAACAAGTATCATTATCTCCTTGTGTTCCTAACATACTGCTTTGTCATTTCTGGATTTATCTATCTAGCTGCATTCCTAATTCCTTATGAGTCACATCTTTTTTATTTTAAAAAAATAAACATTTGGTTTAATATCCTCAATAAAATGAATCAGTGGCTATACTAGCATGTATTATATCATCGATTCAATAAAATATATTACCTTGGCAATTTTTCCCAATGCAGGCAGAGGATCAACAGCTGTTGATGAAGTGGTACCAACCTGCATATATAAATGCAAAGTGCATGCAATTAATGCCAGAAACTTGAAATCCACCGATAATAGACTCTAGTTACCTCAAGTTACAACAAGATTCAGATAGGTCTTCTCTCATCAACAAGAAATATAGATCCAGCATTAGTTCCAAGCAGAGTTTCAGTGACATCTAAAGATTTAATATCTTGTAAAATTTCAACATGCATAATAGTCAATACAAATTCTCTTGGATGTATAATTTAAGATCCAAAATGAAAATTTTCATGAAACAGAGTTTACTAGCCTCTGGAACCACATCCATATTATTCCATAATTGGACTGGATTTGAATATGGAAAGAAAAACAGAAAGTCTATTAGCAGGAACCTCTATCTCTGGGTCTGTATCAATGGGACACAAGATCAGAAATGAGGACATGTGATACAAGATAGTAATGCAGAATAACAGACACACTACCCTCCTATTCTAGATATTTGAGAGACATGGACTCTCCCCAAACTTTCAATCAATCAACAATTTCCCAAACTAACTGCCCTCAATCTCCTTTTATTTTTTCTCCCATGTGTTACATAACAGTTAACTGTCTATCAGACAGTTATTTCTTTTAGGATCAGACAGGGATCTCAGTCCCTTGCTCTCTCCCCTTTATTAGTCCAAACATATACCATATTAACAGGTATAAAACAATCTGTTCCCCAGCAACAAATAATGAAGAGACAGAGCTCTGAACAACATGAAGAAGGATATGTTATCCCTTTATCTGATACTCAGATGAGTTGAGCAATTTCTAATTTAAAAATTAAGTAAACATGTATGATAAAATATTGGACATAAGACACACACACATAGACAATGGGCAGTTAAGTTAACGCATTATATAGCAATTTGTTACAAATTCACAAATTCATATAAGCCTTCAATTCTTACAGTAGCACATAAGAAAAAGGGTACAAGACCGCCAGCAATGTCATTTGAAATTGCTTCAGAAAGTACATCAGGAGAAAGTGCATAATTTGTGGAAGAATCAGTTTTAAGCAACCTGCATAGCTCTGGATTAATTCCTGCTATCTGCCAAGGAGAAGTGAAAAAACATTTCAACTAATAAAAAAATTATCTCATTGATAATAATGCAATCTTCAAGATTGCATCTAAGCAACACAAAGGAAGATTCCCATTTCAAAATGGAAGGTTCAAAGCTAGGAGCCTAAGACATCCCATCCCAGAATATAAGGCAGCTAGTTTACCACACATGTCATCTCAAGGATAGAAAAAGGTTTTTTTGATAGAAACAGTAAAATATCAAAAGAGTAGAATCTAGATATCAAGCCATCATTTGATCAACAAGGTGATAAATATTAAACAAATTTTTAAAATAGTCACAGCAACAATTCATTAACTACTAATAGGCAATAGAATAGGCTAAATAAGTTTCAACTTTGTGTGATCTTAGTTAAAGTCAGATGCTTTCAAGTCACACTGCAACACTGGAATATTCAAAGGTTTAGTGAATTAGTGCTAAAGAGCATGATAATCATATAATTAAGGAAACAAATAACCATTACATTTTTACTTAGACGAGAAAAAAACTATATAATTTTCTCATTTTGCAGACTATTAACAAGATTACTATGATTATTGAATTAAAATATAAACAGCTCCTTTCCCTGGATAAAATAATAAATAGATCAGAATCAAGATAAATAGAAAATTAAAAAGTAAAAGTCCCCTCTTAGAATTTGGACTAACAAAACTGACTTGTAAGAAGAGGACTACTCAAGCTTTATAAGGACTATATTGGTCATATCTCTAATCAATATGGGATCTCAACACTCACCCTCACTCCGAGAATAATGAAAGAAAAGTTTACAAAAATGTTCAGTATTTAAAATAGGTCAGAAAGCATGGAACACGTGTCAACAAAAGTTAACAATGGTCAAGAGTATACTTGACAGTGAGAAGGTGCACTAGGGAAATCCATGTCATTGAGTATATATGATAATGTTATTTTCAATTTTATGTGTCATTGGAGGTACCTGGCAAGCTTTTAGTAAAGCAGAGTGTGTTTGATCAGATGCATACATCACAAGCTTAGGAAGGGCATTCCTTCCAACCCTCCTTAAGATCTTGTCACGGGCAGCTAATAAGACAACTAGTACAGCTTCACTTGCAGTTCCCTGTATAACTCCACCACCTTTCCCTGCAATAAAATCACATCCAATGTTGCAAAGGTTTACATGTAGTATTTGAGTTTTTCTATCAAATAAATTATTCATATGCCATTTAGGTTCAAATTTTTATTATCTATGAAATTCATCTCAAGCAAGAGCTTACAAGCTTAAAAAAAACAAAACTCTGACTTAGTAGTGCGTATGGTATCTTTACACACAATTAATTCAGAGAAATGAAGCAGCTCCAAGACCTTACCACTAGAATAGAAATAATCAGGCAGCTGGAAAGCCTTTGCAAGCCAATCCAGAACAATCGTCTCAAGTTCAGTTGCAGCAGGAGAAGTTATCCAGCTGAAACCCACGATGTTAAGACCCGCACTGAGCATCTCTCCTAGAAACCCAGCAATGCTACTGTTGGAAGGAAAATACGCAAAATAATTTGGGCTTTGCCAGTGCGTCACCCCTGGCAGTATTTTTTCCTGCACATCTACAATATGGCAAACACTATCAAGCTAGCATTGCTCAAACAACTCTACAAACTACAAGATAACGAAACTGCAACTACTACAATGGCTCTGTTTGGATAAATTTCTTAATAAGCACTTAAAATAGAAGAAAATAAGAACATGAGTTAAAATCAGCTTTTGTTTTGGAGAAGCTAAATGAGAGAGCTTCTATAAATTAACTTCTTAAGTTTTCTTCTCCTATAAGTAATTATCAAGAAGTTTATCCAAACAAGGCCAAGTAATAATACATTGCATAAAAAGAAAGGGTTAATTCAGAATCCAAGTAAGAAGCTTCACCATCCAAAACATTTTGCAATGACTCAGGAGAATCAGGTGCAGAATCTGGTAAAAGCTTCCCAAGATAACCTGGCTGCAATGGGGGAAAATCTTTTTAAGGAAACCAGGCAGCAGCATATTCACAACGATTACAAGCTAGAAACCAAAAAATCACTTCTATATTTTTTTATTTTTTTTTGTTTAACCATCGTAATTAGGACATTTGGCTTCCCGGGATATCCCTACAAGTTTTGGTCATTTGGGCCTGCTATGGGACTAATTCTCGGTCCAGGACTTAATTACACTTAAAAGTTCTTCACTCTTCCCCAATAATGTAATATGCAGGAATTGAACTTAGGTATTCTCCCCACTAACTTCGCGTGTGTTGTCAACCGAGCTATACTCATTGGGTCAAAACCACTTGTAAATAAAAAAATATATATATTTCATTTAGAATGAAAAGAGAAGGGAGTGAGATTGAAGAACCTGGACTTGGCTTAGAACGGGGAAGTCTTCGATGGTTTTGTAGTAATCGGCAATGAAGTCGACCATCTTATGAGCCTGCTCTCTCAGTTGCTCAGCGTCCATCGGCCTCAACGCACTTTCTTCTTCCATTTTTGCAAACACTAGACGTACTTTGAATGAGAATGAGAAAACTAATTAACTAACTGTGTTCACGAGTTTGATACGCTTAGCGACTCACATTTGTTACTTTCTCAGGAAAAACGGAAGATAGAGAAGAAGACTGACTTGAAATTATCCCCAATCCCCTTGTGTTGCAGTTGTTTCTACTCCGCCGTCAGTCCAGATATTTTGTAGACAAAATAGACTACAGTGACTTTCGATGATCACAAGATTCACAACGCCCAACGTGGTTTCCCAGTCACAAAATATAGCGAATACCGGTTAAAAAAACAATGGTTAAATTATAATTTTAATCTTCTTTTAATTTTTAATTTTTAACAACATGTGATCTTTTTTAACTTTTTTTTTAATTTTGGTCTAATTTTTAATTTTGTGTATATTTTTATATTTTAATTAATTAAATTATTTCTTATGTTATCTTAAATGGTTAGGTTAGATTCATGATTCAAATAAAATAAATAAAATATATGCAAAATTTAGTATCAAGCCAAGTTGTAAATAGAAGTAGGTAGATAAGTTAAAATTGTATCTCGGGTACATGCATGGTGTTTAGGTCTTTTTTCAAAATTTGGAGTTGCTTGATTATGAAAGTCAAAATTTGGACTCATCCCTCTGCAAGAAAGTATAATTTTTTTTTATATATTCACAAATATTAATCGTTTCTTTCTTCTTTTTCTTCTACATTCACCACTTAATCAAGTTTATATCTCTTCAAAATTCGATAATCGTCTTAGAAATAAATATAAATAAGTTTATAACGGAATTTAGATAAATGTTTGCAACTTTTGTCTTAGAAATAAGTTACAAGAATTAATTTGGAGTTGTTGATCAAAAGAAAAGAAGTGTTAAAATATTAGTTATGTAATTTTAATCCTGAAGAATTGATTTTGAGTTTAAAATTAAATTTTTATTAAATAAATTTTGCATCAGATTAAAATTTTATTACTTATTTATTGTTAAAATAAAAATATTCAAACATAAATTATTTAATTTTAAGAGTGATTTTACAAATTCGTTTTTGTTCAAGATTCATTTTACAAATACAGGCCCAAACACACAGTCCAACATTACTGCGGCCCGAAACGTATAGCTTTGGTTCTTTTTTTTTCTTTTTTTTTTGTGATCGTATAGCTTTGGTTCTTGAACCATATTGCATGCTGATTTGGGAAGTTAAATCCATTTCATCATCAGGAACAGACCAAAAGTCAAGGATGGTAGATTAGATTCTACTTGTCAATTGTCATCGTCCTTCCTTGTTCACAATTGGTATCGTTTATTCTTATTTTTTCATGCACACAAAAAAAAATTAAGATCTATTTTTTTAGGTCATGACAGATAAAATCTTCTAAGCATTTTCACTAGACGTATATTCCCATTGACTGCTTGTTACAAATGTTATGGTTGATTTGATTCTTATTCACATTGCCAAAAAAAAAAAAAACCTTATTTTGTGTTTAGATGAATTTAAAAGATGGTTTTGATTCAAAATATATTATTGTGAAAATAAAAAGTCTTGGGGACATGGCTGCTGTGTCTGGCAAGTGCCAAGATCCTCCACGAGTTTTGGGTGTATATATTTTAATTTTATCGTAAAAAGTCTTGAGGGCCATGGCTCCCCCTTTCTGCTGTCATAAACAAGATCCACCACGAGTTTTTGTTGCTAATTTCTGGGTCCAGAACACGAGTTTTAGGTTACCTTATTGTTCTATAGTGATGGTGAGAGTGTTTCCCTAAATTAAGGTTGTTGGTACGTTGGTACAAATCTAGATAAGATGAATGAGAAGCTTCTTCTTTCAAATCCTCACCAATACCCTACCCAGGAGATTGTTGACCCCAAACTTGGCTTTGTGATGTCAATGGCCAGAGTTAAATTTCTGTATGACATTGACACACTTTTTGTCATTATTATTCACTAACTCGGAATTTGAAAGTTACGTTTTTGCGTGGGCATTTTTCAAATTAGTGTCCCTGGCTTGGAAAAAAAATGATTTTTCCTTTTATTATTTGAATGAAGAGAATATATATAATTACATAAGAAATTATATTTATCTCTTTTATAATATAATAAAATATAATTTAAATCAAGGTAAAATTAGAACTTACATTAGTGAAGTGAAAACTTCTTGTGTGGTTTATTAAAAATGATGATTTTTGATAAATTTTAGTCTGTAACAGAAAATGTTCAAAAAAAAAAGTATAACACAGAATATTACTGACATTTTTTTTTCATCTTTATTATCATTTTTTTTTAAATAATGATAAGAACGACCGAGACTACTATTTTACCGTTGCAACATCATTTCATATACTAAAACCTAAATGAATACATTTTGATAAGAGAAGAATCCAAATTCATTCAAGAGTTCTTCTACTTCGGACACAATACCATCGTTTCAAATATTCACCTGACCTAGTGGAATAATAAGATTATAAGAAGCTTTATTTAAAATATTCACATCGTTGAATAACAAGAGGTTTTTGTTTGTTAATTTGTTTATCATTGTTTAAAATATAGTCTTCTTAATATTCACATTGTATATATTCAAAATCTCCAACAGATAATAACGACCACCTTTTGAACTCACAATAAATATTTCATACATATCATAATCAACAAAAGAAATATAGTCCCTTATATTTCTAACAATAGTAACAACCAAGTAATTTTCTGGGACCTGGTAATTTAAAACAGGTACTGAACTGTAGTCCCACTCTTACAATGCTCAACGACCAAAGTAATTTTCTGGGACCTAGTAATTTAAAATAGGCACTGAACTGTAGTCCCACTCTTACAATGCTCCAACAACCAAAGTAATTTTCTAGGACCTGGGTGTTTGAGAACGTTTCAATGTCTGCATTTATATGCTGCAATATGGTTGCCCGAAGTTCTGTATTTTTAGGATTTGCACTAGGGGTTACTCGCAACTTGCAAGTCATGAATTGAGGATCCTATAAGAGGAAACTTTTGATTGAAATGGATATTTTACAAGTCCAAATTTCGTACGTTATCAGAATGAGTTATTATTCGTGTCAACTCTGCATAGTGTATGGTTCATATCGTTCTGCGATGTTTTAAGGGAAGTAGGTAGAGATATCTTGTATGTCATTCATCATAATCTATCACGATTCACGAGCCCGTGTATTTCAACTTCCTTGTGTGGCAAATAACTTGTTATTATGAATTTAATCTCTATTTATTTGTTTATTATTCTTTGAAATTAAAAAGATGTTTTTTTTGCTATCGTTGAAGGTCTGTTAAGGGATTAAAAACACATTACTTTCATGAAATATATATAAGAACGAAAAACAAGTTTAATTAAATATAGACAAATAAAAAATAGTTATACTCTTTAAATTTAAAAACATATTTCAAAGTTTTACAACATTAACAACCAAGTACCTAGAATATCTGACACGAGATTTTTTCAACTTAATTAATCATATAGAGTTTGAGCCTTGAAACACAACCAGATTAATATATAATATTCGAAGGAAGAAGGGAGAGTTTGTGGCCAGAGTAATCTTACAAAACATAATTAAATAAAAAATCAAAATAAATTATCTTCTGTAAAAGATAATATTTGTATTAAATAAAAAACATAATTACAATGTTAAAAGTTCACATCTCACCCGTCTCTTGTGTTAAGTTTTAGATTCGTATATTTTAGCAATTTTTTTTAGCTTGTTCTTTATTTACATTTTTTAAAAGTTTTGTATCTTTTATTTTATTTTATTCTGGCAGCAATATTTGTCCTGACGGTTAACTTGAGTTTGTTAAGTGACTATTTGTGTTCAATAAAGTACCAAATCAACTAATACTATGCCGAACTCATTATCCAGGTGTCTTTTTGATTTGAGGCATGTTATATATTATTTTTATTTATGAGAATCGAAAATAGAACCAATTCAACTAAAATTCTTTCACAGACGTGTTGTATACGTGGATATCCAATAAAATTAAACATAATTAAAAAATCTGATTAGGAAAATCCCCTTAATTTATCTCAACAAGAGATACTTCATATGAATTAAAATATAGTTTTTCTTTTGTTTCTAATTAAAAAGAGGTCCCACCGAGATTTGAACTCGGGTTACTGGATTCAGAGTCCAATGTCCTGACCACTAGACCATGGGACCATTTATTTAATATATAATTTTAAATGATCAAATAGCCTACTAAAGTGTGATCACTGCAGAGAGATCAAGTATTTTGAGATAGTGAACTACCTACCCCATTTGGGACACACCAAGGACAAATCAAAACATGACCAAAAGGCCTATATCTTCATGGGAGCATGAGCAGATAATAAAAAAGTTACTATTAAAAAAATTAATTTATTAATAAATTTTAAAAAAATATACGAATTAGTTAATCGTATGAGTTATATCAAAATTAATTTTCATTAAATTTATTATTTAAATTTACATGTGCATTAAATATATATTAGAAATTTTAGTGTTATATAATAATATTATTTATTTTATAATATAATTAATCTAATAGTTCAATTAATTAAAGTGTTAAATTAATAACCTAAAAGTTACATATATTAACTCTTGTTTGGACCATTATTTTAAATTAATACCTAATTCATAGAAGCAAAAAATACTTAAAGATATTTTTAGAATTGTATTTTAATGTCAATATGCCTCTTCTGCACCTAGCAACACCCTAATAACTAGAATGTAAGATAAGGAGAAGGTGTAAATATCCTTTTTCTATACAAAATTTTTATTTTTACTTTTTCAAATTTTAATTAAATAATTTTTTTCTATATAACTATTAAATACCAACCAAATATCATCACGAGAATAATATTCGTAGATATAATATTTTGAGAATGTGATTCATTAGAAAAAGTAATATTATAGTTAGAAATAAAATAAATATGCCAACAAAAATTAGGCCAGTGAAAGACTACATCCCTTATAATACAATATTGAGGGACTATTTTCTCACTTCTCAAAATTGCAAGGAGACACGTAAACGATGAATGCCCCTTTCCAGATTCTTCTTCTTTCTTTTAATTTATGTTTTTCCTAATCGATGATGCCAAAAATAATTGGCATGCTGACAGTGGCACAATGCATCAACCAGCAATGTCATTTTCGGAAAAAATGTACTTGGATAAATTCTAGCTGGCCCGCTTGATGTCCTTGTTAGTATGATTCATAAATTATTGACCTAATTTAATTTTACGGGAACTGCATCTCATTTTATTAGTTCCTGCTAATTTTTATTTACAAAATTTTAATTTTAAGATATTAGATCTAAATATTTCATTTAATTAAATATCATATTTATTATTAAATTATTTCTTTTGATCTCAAATATATAAAAAGTACATTTTTCTTGATCTTAGATATAAATTTTTTTTAATTAATTTTATCTTATTTAATATTACTATCTCTAAAATATTCTTTATTTAATTGAGGTGTTGAATTCAATGACTCTTTTTTATCTTAATATCAAATTCTAATTAAAGATAAGTTGAATTTTTTTATTAAAATTAATATAATTAAATGTAATTATCTAATTTTTTAAATTAAAATATTTTTTATATTTGAGATATGAGGAAGTAACATTTAGCAATAAAAAATGTTAGTTGATAGTTTATGTTTAATTATCCGCTAAGTTAGATTAAAATTCTTATTATTAAAATTTAGAAATTCTATATGTAAATTACATACTAGTATTTAATTTTATAATTCCACCCCCACATAATAAGACACAAGTACCCACCCCAAGTTTCTGTCCCCAAAATCATATACAATGTTATCTGTTTAAGTATCTCCGTTTGGTCCATAATTAATGAGCTTACCATTACCACAAGTTCCTCGCTCTCAAAGTCAAGCCTTACACGTCAAATTTTCGTGGCACTTGCCATATACAGTATGACATGACATCTCGTCTTTATTTCAAATTTCCCTAGTATAAATTAACTATACCTTTTCAAAAGTCAAAATAAAATCCATATAGAATACATCAACATGACTTTACTACAATTGTTATTTTCTTTTTTTTTTTAAATTTATTTCCAAAACTTTTTATTTAATAATTCGTTTGTTTTAATTTTAGCTTCATTTATACTTTTAACATTTCATATTTTCAAATTATATGTGTGTGGTTATATAGTAATCTTAAATTAAGAATATAAATTATTATAATTCATTAATTGCTAATTTTAAATTTTTTATTATTTAATATTATTATCATTGGCTATAATGAAAAAAAATGTTCATTTAATAAGTTTCATTGGTAATATATTTCAAAATCATTTATTCTCATATTATGAACGTATGGTGAATCAAAGTTTTGTAAAATATATATAAGATGATAAATTAAATAAAAAATATAATTATATTGTTATAGGAAATAAGAAAATTTTAACGAAACAACTGAAAATAATTAATTTTAAATGTCAAAATTTAATTAAACTAATTATCATAAGCATTAAGACCTATTTTCTATTTAATTTCAAAAATAATTATTTATATGACATACTTATTTATATATGTATTAATCAAACAAATTGTGAAATAAATTTATACTCATAATAACTTATTTCAAACTGAAAATTGCATCTATAAATATGTATTCAAACTAGTTATTCACAAGTCATTCAAAAGGATGTTAAATGAACCAATAAGTTGTTGATAGGTGTAATACTTAATTTAATTCTCTTAAATAAGATTTTAAGTTTAAATTTTGTAGATAATAAAAAATTTGATTGAAAGGAGAGATGTCATAAAAAATAATCAATCAGATTCTCATATGATCAGTGAATATTTTATATTAATAACATGAAAACTAACCCATCCCACCATGGAAATTGGAATGAATCTTGATGAGACAATACCTTCTAAAGCAACAAGCATAACATATGGTAGAAGAGTCTAATCGAAAGTCTCCAATAATTACAAATTTAATTTGACATATAAACAAAATAGCAAAAATAAAAAATATAGCTAATTTAAACAAAATGCCACTATCATAAGAATATTATCTTACTCTATTATCGTAGCACAAATTATTTTCAAATATAAATAGTTGAAGAATATATCAACTCACTTATACTATACTCAATCCCCTTTTCAAAATACATGATGAGACAATTTGATGATTCTCAAGAGATGTTACCTTTTAAATGTATAATTAGAGCAGCCTTATAATTTGAATGAAAATATAATAGTACTAGTACTCCATATAGCAACATGTAATTTAACCAAAACAATAAATAATGATTATTTAATACTATGAATGGACACTGTGACGTTTCCAATTAGTAAATCGTATAAATCGCACGTGTTGGGGGTAGGCTACCTGATGCCGAATTCCATGTTCGGGATAATTAAGTTGCATTTGTTTTTTTCTTTTTAGAGATAAAAGCTGAATTTATTGTTGCAAAGAAAATGCAGAAATGACATCGTTTGCTATTTTTTTAAGCCAGAGCAGAAATGAAAAGTATGATTTTTATTTTGTTTTTCCATATAATGTAGAAAAAGTCATACGATATCACGTATTTGAAAATATTATTTTGCAAATAATTATTTATAAAGAGTATGAAGAATTTTAGAATATGAAAAAAAATCTAATTTTTATACTCAATATTCCAAATATGTTATCACTTTTTATATTTTAATTCAATTTCAAGTTATCCCATTTAGAAGATTTCACTTCTGTGCCACGTTCTATTTTCTTTCTGCAAACTTTTAATTTTCTTACTGTCCTTTTTCTTCTGGTTGAACTTCGCAATCATAAGCATTATGCAACATGGGTCCTCACGCAATAAATAAAGAAATCCTCATAAAAGTCAATAAAATTCTTACAGCCACACGTTTTATGAATCCTCCAAGGACGAAGTTCACCTACCAAGTTTTTTCATTCATTTTCCTAACTCTAAAGTTTTCCGAGAAAAAATAGCGTTTCAATTTTTGTGTTTGTATTCAAGTTTTGGTCACATTTATTGTACAGGTACAAACAGCTAGATCAGTTGATACAAAGTGATGTAGCCAGTTCTATGAATCAATGTTCACTAAAAAAATAATATCAAATGGTATCGTTAAGGACACTCGAGCTTTCTTAATCTTGATTTTGGCATCTCATATGCTACGTTTGGACCTTTTTTTTTTATATATATAAGCCTAATTTACTTTATTGATAAGACCTGGTTCTGGATGCTCCTTTTTAAAGTTCAACAATGTTAGGATAGCCTCAAATCCTCAAAAAGCACATAATTATTGTTATGGGATCACTGGCACTCTCCACTCTCTGATTTGATTAATCTGAATCCCATTACCAAAAACAACGCCCCTCTGTATTTCCTTGGGAATTGTAGGATCCAAAATCTCCACAAACTATGTAGGCTTACATTAGATTTTCTCCTTTATAAATAAAGATTAATTTAATTAATAAGGAATAAACTCATATTTTAATGTATTTTTAAAATTTATTGAACTTTGAGGTCTGTTGTGATTCTGGTGAATCAGATGTACCTCACATAAACTTTGTAAGTAAAAAAAAAAAATCTCTTTTGTTAAACCATTTGCATAATAGACAGGTTCATTGATTATGAAATACCACATTCATTTGCGTACACATAGTGAGATCCCCATCATGATTCATGATCTCATCACATCAACCGTATGCGCACACACATGGAACAAATATGTCCCTATTAAAATTTAGCACCAAGACAAAAAAAAATGTGCATATAACCTGTAATATTTTGCATGCTAGCAAAAACTAAGAAATGGAAAAATTCTCCACCTTCTCCCCTATTTACCATCAGCATCTCACACATAACAAATGGGGGCCTATAAATATTTTTTTTAATGAGATCACAGATACAGTATTTTCTTTTTCCCCCCCTCAAAAAATGCTTTAATCTCAAATTTGCTGCATTATTATACTTATCGCCTTTGAGGTAATAAATATACCTTATTAACAACAAGCTAATAAAATGTGTATCAACTTGTAATATTCTATATGCTTGCAAAACCTTTTAAGAAACATAATTATTCTCCACCTTATTTCCTATGTAGTATGTACCATGAACATCGCGCACATTACAAATAGTATGAAATCACAATTTCTCTGCATTCTTATGCTTGATTGGTTACAGTATTTGTAGTATTATCTGTTTTAGTTCGTGCAAGTATTTATAATTTTATTTTATTAGATTAAAAGAAAAAAAACATTTATGAAATAATCTCGATTCTTAAATAACTTTTAATACAACCAAGCAATAATCAATCTTATTTTCCTCTTAAAAAATATTTATTTTTTAATACAACACACATATACCTCTTTCAAGATTAATTACTTATTAAGCACAATCAATTTCATATCAATGAATTCAAATCATATATTCATAAATAAATGAATGTATGAAAGCACCCCTCACTCAGATCATACCCGTAGCTCATCTAAATTCTAAGCTCATTGGAAAAGCATTCCATTAAACATTAAGGCTTAAAACTTAGAAGGATTTCCATTTTCATCTAGCCAAAAGCATCATCATCCATATTCTCACAGCTGCTACAAAACAAAAAGTTGCTCATTCTCACACGGAACTTTTTATATGGTGACCACCACCACTACCACCATTATCCAGCAAACAACACAACAGAGCAGCAAAGTTAAAAGGGCAAAATAACAGAATATTATTAAAGAGAGCAGAGGAGAGAGATTCACCTCTCTGTCTCTCTCTCACTCACTATCCGTAACACGTTGTTGTACTTATTATTTCATAGCTGTTCTCTCATCACCGCCACCCTTGTCGTTCTCTTCTCTGTATTTGGCGTGCTACTTTGTAAGAGCTCGAATCATCATCATCCTCCTCATAACAAGCGAAACGATAATTCTGAGAACAACCCAGGTAAGTTTTTTTTTTTTTTTCGGTGTCTTCCTTCAGATTCTGATTATTTTCGATTCCTAGTCCCACCCAAAGCTTGTCCCTTTCTGTTTTCGGAAAGCATAAAACAGCTCTGAGAGGTGCTGCTGCTGCTGCCTCTTATTCATTTTCGTGTTCTGTCCCTCTCTGTCTCTCTGTTTCTTCGGGTTCCGTGTTGACGAAATTTATCTCTTTGTTTGCGCAACAATGTGTCTGCAGAATCTACCTCCAGATGGTGAAATGCCCTTTTTTCATTCTTCCACGTTTCGATGACATCATAACAAGTTTAGCTTCTTCTCACTTATTATCATCTATATCATCATCACCGACTCACTATTCTGAATCCACGTTTTGCTTCTCACAACAACAACAATGGCCGTCGATGAAATTGAAATCTTGTCTCCTACGTTTTCTTCTTCGGGATCGTTTGAGACCCTTTGGAGTGCGATCCTCGGATTGCCTTTGTTGGAACTGGTGGCAATTTGTGCCAACTTGACACTGTCTCTTCTCTTTCTCTTCGTTGTTTCGGCGAGGAAGGTGCTTGTGTGTGTAGGGAGAGGAGTAAGATTTGGTAAGGAGAACATAACCGGCAATGCCAGCCCCGGTTGTGTTAGTGTTGATTTGGAAACACGTGACGTCGTTCGGATTGAAACGTGGTTCAAGTTGTCGGTGTTGTCTTGTTTGTATGTTCTGTTGGTGCAAGTTTTGCTCTTGGGGTTTGATGGGGTTGCTTTGATTAGAGGAAGGGATTTGGATGTGGATTTGGATTTGGGTTTGGCTCTTCTTTCTGTGCCTCTTGTGCAGGGTTTAGCTTGGGTTGTGTTGAGCTTCTCGGCTTTGCAATGCAAGTTCAAGGCGTCTGAGAGGTTTCCAATTTTGCTCAGACTTTGGTGGGTTATGCTGTTTGGTATTTGTTTGTGTGGTTTGTATGTTGATGGTAAGGGGGTTTGGATGGAGGGTTCCAAGCACCTGCGGTCTCATGTTGTGGCGAATTTCACCATCACTCCTGCTCTTGCCTTTTTGTGTATTGTGGCAATTAGGGGTGTTACTGGTATAAAGGTTTTTAGGAATTCCGAGGAGCACCAGCCATTGCTTGTTGAGGAGGAACCGGGGTGTCTCAAGGTTACTCCTTATACTGATGCCGGACTTTTTAGCTTGGCCACTTTGTCTTGGTTGAATCCACTTCTTTCCATAGGGGCAAAAAGGCCGCTTGAGCTTAAGGACATTCCCCTTGTTGCGGCGAAAGACCGATCCAAGACAAATTATAAGGTTTTGAATTCTAATTGGGAGAGGTTGAAGGCTGAAAACCAATCCGAGCAGCCTTCCTTGGCTTGGGCACTTCTCAAGTCCTTCTGGAAGGAGGCAGCTTGTAATGCCGTATTTGCTGGTGTCACTACTCTTGTCTCGTATGTCGGTCCGTACATGATAAGTTACTTTGTTGATTACTTGGTTGGCAAAGAGATTTTCCCACATGAGGGGTATGTCCTTGCAGGGGTATTCTTTGTGGCAAAGCTTGTGGAGACCTTTACTACTAGGCAGTGGTATCTTGGGGTGGACATCTTGGGTATGCATGTTAGGTCGGCTCTAACTGCAATGGTATATCGAAAGGGGCTAAGGATATCAAGCTTGGCCAAGCAAAGTCACACGAGTGGGGAGGTTGTTAACTACATGGCTATTGATGTTCAGAGGGTAGGGGACTACTCTTGGTATCTTCATGACATGTGGATGCTTCCTCTGCAGATTGTTCTTGCCCTTGCAATTTTGTATAAGAATGTTGGAATTGCTGCTATTGCAACACTGATTGCTACAATAATTTCCATCGTCGTCACTGTTCCTATTGCCAGGGTCCAAGAAAATTATCAAGACAAATTAATGGCTGCTAAGGATGAAAGGATGAGAAAAACATCTGAGTGCCTGAGGAATATGAGGATTCTCAAACTTCAAGCTTGGGAGGACAGATATAGAGTGAAATTGGAGGAAATGCGTGGAGTAGAGTTCAAGTGGCTTCGGAAAGCCCTCTATTCTCAGGCTTTCATAACTTTCATATTCTGGAGCTCCCCTATATTTGTTTCGGCGGTCACTTTTGCTACTTCCATATTGTTGGGTGGTCAGCTGACTGCTGGTGGTGTACTTTCTGCTCTGGCTACTTTCAGGATCCTGCAAGAACCTTTGAGGAATTTTCCGGACTTGGTGTCAACAATGGCTCAGACAAAGGTTTCTCTTGACCGATTATCTGGTTTCCTGCTGGAGGAGGAATTGCAGGAAGATGCAACTATTGTCTTGCCACAAGGCATTACTAACATTGCTATAGAAATTAAGGATGGTATCTTCTGTTGGGACCCTTCTTCATCTTTTAGGCCTACCCTATCAGGGATAAGTATGAAAGTTGAAAGAAGGATGCGCGTGGCTGTTTGTGGTATGGTTGGTTCAGGGAAATCGAGTTTTCTTTCGTGCATCCTTGGAGAGATTCCTAAACTTTCTGGTGAAGTATGTTGGTGCACTTAAGCTTTTAATTCCATCCTTCTTTCTTTTAATCTGTCTATTGGCATTTTAATCTTTTTGATTTGTAACAGTTTTTATAAGATGCATTGAATTATTTTGCAGGTTAGAGTGTGTGGCTCTTCTGCTTATGTCTCCCAATCAGCGTGGATACAATCAGGAACTATAGAAGAAAATATCCTCTTTGGAAGCCCAATGGACAAAGCAAAGTACAAGAATGTTCTTCATGCTTGTTCACTGAAAAAGGACCTAGAACTTTTCTCACATGGTGATCAGACAATTATTGGGGATAGAGGTATAAACCTGAGTGGTGGCCAGAAGCAGCGGGTTCAGCTTGCACGAGCACTCTACCAAGATGCTGATATTTATCTTCTGGATGATCCCTTCAGTGCAGTTGATGCTCACACTGGATCAGACTTGTTTAGGGTTAGTTTTCCTTAGCATAATGTTACTGTTTAAATGAATTGTGGATTTGGCTTACCCTTTGACATGGAACTGCAGGAGTATATATTGACAGCACTTGCAGATAAAACAGTCATTTTTGTGACCCATCAAGTTGAATTTCTTCCCGCTGCTGATTTGATTCTGGTATGGCTGTACGGTTTTTCTTCCACATTCAAGCATAATGCAGTAAGAGGCCAAGACAAATACAATGAGGAAACATGTATCAAACAACACATAGGAATCAGTTTAAATATTGATTATATGAAACTGAAGTTCTTATAAGGATATCAACATGAGATGTTGCCAGTTGTAAAAATTATAATCAGGAGGAAAAATAGATAATTGTAGGTAATATTAAATTGATATATGCACAAGAAAGTTCATGAATGAAACTCTTTTCGATTCATCTTTAGGTTAATTGAATCCATTGCCGATACTTTTATTTTTATGTTTCAATAACTTCTAATAAATCTGTATTTCTTATTACATTGATCTGTAGTCACTTTAATTGGCATTTGGCTGTATCTATAATTATATTTAATTCTTCCAAGGACTAGGAAGAATCCTATTCAAATATTATGTTTCAATAACTTCTAATAAATCTGTATTTCTTACTACATTGATCTGTAGTCACTTTAATTGACATTTGGCAGTATCTATAATTATATTTAATTCTTCCAAGGACTAGGATGAATCCTATTCAAATATTTCATGTTATATGAAATTTCTGTTTGTTTTCACTTTTCAAAGTTTTAAGTACTAAAAGAATTTATGTGATGTAAAGATGATCTTCCTAAATTTATTTTTCCATTCTTGAAGGTTCTTAAAGAAGGATGCATCATACAGTCAGGAAAGTATGATGATCTTTTACAAGCAGGAACAGATTTTAATACTCTGGTTTCAGCTCACCATGAAGCCATAGAGGCTATGGATATCCCTACTCACTCCTCTGAAGAGTCAGATGAAAATTTATCCCTGGAGGCATCTGTTATGACCAGTAAGAAATCCATTTGTTCAGCAAATGATATAGACAGTTTAGCAAAGGAAGTGCAAGAGGGATCATCTATTTCAGATCAAAAAGCAATTAAAGAGAAGAAGAAGAAAGCAAAACGATCGAGAAAGAAACAGCTTGTTCAGGAAGAGGAGAGGATTAGAGGTAGAGTCAGCATGAAGGTGTATCTTTCATACATGGCAGCAGCATATAAAGGCTTATTGATTCCACTCATAATCATTGCACAAACATTATTTCAGTTCCTTCAGATTGCAAGCAATTGGTGGATGGCTTGGGCTAACCCTCAAACAGAAGGAGACCTGCCCAAAGTAACTCCCTCAGTTCTTCTTCTTGTTTATATGGCCCTTGCTTTTGGCAGCTCATGGTTTATATTTGTAAGGGCTGTTCTGGTGGCTACATTTGGTCTTGCAGCTGCCCAGAAGCTATTTTTGAAAATGCTTAGAAGTGTTTTCCATGCACCAATGTCTTTCTTTGACTCTACACCAGCTGGAAGGATCTTGAATCGGGTAAGTTCTCTTTTGTTGTCGTCTTTATTTTTTTCTATCCTATCTCTATGTGTATGGTGTAGATAATTATAATGTGTCCTCTGTATACCACCAGGTATCAATTGATCAAAGTGTTGTGGATCTTGACATTCCTTTTAGACTTGGTGGATTTGCTTCAACTACAATACAGCTTATTGGTATTGTTGGTGTAATGACAGAAGTTACATGGCAAGTTTTGCTCTTAGTTGTCCCAATGGCTGTTGCTTGTTTGTGGATGCAGGTAATTAGAAATTGTCCAGCTTAAAATCTTTGTAACTGCTTTTCACAAAGATTTACATAAAAGAAAAACTGTTTTGTTTTGGGGAAAAGTGAGAATTATATTCCGGAGGGAAAGAGCGGATACATTGCAAAGTGCTAGTAATCTTCCAATTCGTTGAATTATTTTTTAAATGTTTGTCTGTCACCCACCCTATACTTTGATTTGTTCTAACCATCAACCAATTCCATCTCAGAAATACTACATGGCTTCCTCAAGGGAACTGGTTCGTATTGTTAGCATACAGAAGTCTCCAATTATACATCTTTTTGGTGAATCAATTGCTGGAGCATCCACCATCAGGGGTTTTGGACAAGAAAAAAGGTTCATGAAGCGGAACCTCTATCTTCTTGATTGCTTTGCACGACCATTCTTCTGCAGTCTTTCTGCAATTGAGTGGCTCTGCCTGCGGATGGAGTTACTGTCAACCTTTGTATTTGCTTTCTGTATGGTATTACTTGTGAGTTTTCCTCGTGGAAGTATCGACCCCAGTAAGTACTTTGTTCTGATAAGTTATTTTGTCTTCTTAGTTTCACAAGTGGTATGCTTAATCCTGGACGATCAACTTATGCAGTTTTTTTATTAGAAAATAGATTTACTTTCACAAGTGATGGTTATACATGATGCTGAATGCAATAATGGAACATTTTTCTGTTGCTTATTGCTGTTACTTTTTCTGTATAGGCATGGCTGGACTTGCTGTGACATATGGCCTGAATTTAAATGCACGCCTATCACGGTGGATACTCAGCTTTTGCAAGCTTGAAAATAAAATTATATCTATTGAGAGAATTTATCAGTACAGCCAAATTCCTAGTGAAGCACCCACAATTATTGAAGATTCTCGCCCTCCATTCTCATGGCCAGAAAATGGGACAATTGAAATAATTGATTTGAAGGTACTAACCTTAGGTTCACATTTATGCTTTTTGTTTTCTTGTGTTTTAAAGCCATATATCGATTGTTTTTTTCTTGGTGTACAAGATTTAGTATCGAATCCTAGCTGTTAGCCATGTTACATTATTAAATATCTTTATTATGATTTTTGTACTGCAACTGGCTTTTTCCCATGATCTTCTTACCCCCTACTCTGTCACTCTTGAAGGTCCGTTACAAGGAGAATCTTCCTATGGTGCTTCATGGAGTAACATGCACATTTCCAGGTGGAAAGAAGATTGGAATAGTTGGACGTACTGGCAGTGGAAAATCTACTTTAATTCAGGCGTTATTTCGATTGATTGAACCAGCAAGTGGGAGTATCCTTATAGACAACATTAATATTTCAGAGATTGGCCTTCATGACCTTCGAAGCCATCTCAGTATCATACCTCAAGATCCAACCTTATTTGAAGGTACCATTCGAGGCAATCTTGATCCTCTGGATGAGCACTCAGATAAAGAGATTTGGGAGGTTGGTATTGCTTTATAATTCCATGCTTTTAATTACTCAGCTTGTATTATCTTTTAGAAAAATGCTTATGCAGTTTACTTGTATTCAGGTTTTGGATGTCTATGTATAGTAACAGCCAAACTATTATTATTGAAATGGAAATATTGTTAATAAGGCAGGATTGAGGAACAATAGAGGGGTCAGGACATCTAAGCCAAGAGATCAAACAGAAAACAGATATAAATAAAGGGGAGAAATGAGAAGATGAAGTCAATAATATAAATAAAAACTCTCCTATACTTGGTTTAGAAGTAACCTATGCAGTAAACTTCCTCAACCATCCCCACCAAAAACAAACCAAGCAGAGCCTCCACTATCATCATACCTAACAAACTTCCTTCACCATGTACCTTCCGCAAATAAAGGAAGAAAACTCACCACATATGCCAAAAATAACCCTCCATCTGAGCTAAATTTGGTATCCAAAAGAAACCTGGAACTAATCAAAAGTGGATGCTGAATTACCTGTCCATGACTGACAAGTTATTTCTGTTCCTAATTTGAAAGATTGTTCGTTTACTCTGATGAGTACCATAAACCACTTTATATCTTCACTCCTAAGCAAGAACTCAGTATAAGAAAATAGACCAATAATCCGTGAAAATTATGACTATTTGATTAGAAGGCTGTGCATTGTGTGATTGTTGGTTTTTAATTTTTCTCAGGCACTTGATAAGTCTCAGCTTGGAGAGGTTATCCGTGAGAAAGGACAACAGCTTGACACACCAGGTAGGTGGCCAAAAAGAAATGTGAAAATACACAGTATCTTTCTTTGCCCATCCCGTAAATAGAAAAATAGTGATAGTCACAATTCACAAACAAGTAGCCATCCCAACAAATTACTTTGAAACATGCAGTTCTAGAAAATGGAGATAATTGGAGTGTAGGACAGCGACAACTTGTTGCTCTGGGCCGAGCTCTGCTGCAGCAGTCAAGAATACTTGTACTGGATGAAGCAACAGCATCAGTTGATACTGCCACGGATAATCTTATCCAGAAGATTATCCGAAGTGAGTTCAAAGACTGCACTGTTTGCACCATTGCACATCGAATACCTACTGTCATTGACAGTGATCTAGTTCTTGTGCTCAGTGATGGTGCGTATGGTAACATCATGCCTTATTCTTTGGCCTTGTTTCTTTCCTCTCTTTTTTTCTTTTCCATTTATAAATTTGCATTATGGTTCACTAGTCTGTGCTGAAGTTATCAGCTTGATGCTTTTGTAGGTCTAGTCGCAGAGTTCGACACTCCTTCAAGACTATTAGAGGATAAGTCATCCGTGTTTCTGAAGTTGGTGACCGAGTATTCATCACGTTCAAGTGGCATACCAGACTTTTAGAACAAATGGAACGTGTGAATGCTTTCATAGTGTGGTGGCCGGAGCTTAAGACAGTTCAAAAGTTGAATCAGGAATTGATGCCACCCTTGCATGCCACTGCTGCATTCGGGGCATGCGTAGAGACACGAGCTGGAAACAAACAAAATAAAAGGGAGAGGTTTGTGCCTCCTCATGAATCAAGCATCCCACTAGGAGAAATTTGTTTGATTATTCCCCTTAAAGTTGAGGAATTCATGCATGGTTAGCATGCTTTGTAACACAAAATAAGTTGATCTGTGATTACAGGAAAGCAACGAAGTAGTTTGTAGAATGAGGCACTAGGATTTTGCTTGGTTAGAAAAAGTGTAGAGTTTAAATTAGTTGTGTATTCCACAATTTTCTTGTAGTGAAAGTTTTAGAATTAAGCCATTCAAGCTCAGAATCTCCGCACCCCCCTCACAAATAAAAGTTATATTAGTTGTCTTTCCTATAAGGTCAGTTATTTTTCTTGTTTTTCTTAATTTTTACTACCAAGAGTTATGATTCAATTTTATTTTTTTTCTGAATAGAGTTACGATTCAAATTATGTCCGAATTAGCCATAACATAATCAACTATATATTTTAGTTTATATAATATATTAAGTAATAAATTAGTGTGAAATTGAATTAAATAAAATTTTAAATTAGCATAGAAAAATATTCCATATAGTTTGTCAGATAAAAGAAGTTAATCATTAGAGTTTGAATAATAATAATTTATACATTGCCTGGAACTTGTCATTCCTCTTTCATTGAACTAAGAAATTAATTTTAGTTAAAATTGTTTATCCATTGATTTTCACTAGTTTTGTGGCGGCTGTGTAGTTGTTCCATAGTTGTCCAATTGTTATCGGGATTCTCAGCTTGCATGACAATTGTCTTTACAATTTGCCCATATGAGTTGGGCTCGACCCCGATGTAAAAATGTTCTAACACATAGTTATCTAATTGTTTGAACTTTGAACTATGTTGGACTAAAGAAAGAGTTGTTTGATTTTTATGAAATGCAAGAAAAAAAAAACACCTGAAATCAGTGAAATGGATGAAATTCAAAGCGGTCGAATTTAACCTAAATATGGTGGGAGAGATTGTTCTTAATATCCACTTAGAGTGTGCTTCAAGTTATTCCAGGAGAACATTGGGTTCCTTCAGCAAGAGGAAACCTCTAGATTTAACTTTGAGAAATCTGAAAAAATTAAAGCCATGTGAAAAGAACAAATAATTATATTTGAATAAACCATGCACACTAAATAGCAGGAAGAGGTGGCTCATTCTCACACTCTTCAGTGTCATGGACTCAAATTTCAAGCATGACTCGTTTGAATACATCAACTTGGAGGGCGAAAACGTGGGTGCAACAATGCGGGTGCGGCATAGAAGCACAAAGGGTGAGTCAAAAGATTGTTGTTGCATCAACATTTATGTAAACAACAACGTTCAGGGTGTCTCAAATTCAGTGTTGCATGGTAGTGAGGTAAGGATGAGAGACCCCGGAGTTAGTTTATACTTTGAAAACTTGAAGGTTGATAAAGGAACTCTCTCATCCAACAAGAGATTATTTAGCTGGGATAACAAAATTGGATTTTGGCTTTGCATTTTAAATTTGTTGGCTCTTCTGTTTCTCTTGGTGCTTCTATTCTCAACTACAATAATCATTATTGTTGTCTAATTAAACAAGGTATGCTAAATTTATTTTGAGCTGTTGGATTTTCGGGGGGCATTATATGGCAATGCTAATTATGTGTTCATGTTTGACTTCAACTTATGGTTGTTTTTTGTGCTTTCTTGTCTTTAATTTAAGTTGCCAAGGTCAACTTTAAGAATGTTGAAATCATGATTATATAATTAGCAAACTCGGGATACAGACAACATCATTTCAACCTAAAGGAACTCTCGTTGGAGATCTAGAATTGTTAATCAGGCCTTACATTGGATCAATAAAATTAGTTATTAGTATTATTATACATTTGTTTATTTTTCTTTGATCACTTTTCTATTTTGGTGTTTTTTTATTCTCTTGTTATTTTTCATTGCATATTTTTCTTTTCTTTTTTTTTCTTTATCACCTCGTCAAGGAAATTTAACTCTTGATTGATCAGAGATGACTTATTATAAATTCTCTGATAGTATCTTTCATTCTCACAGATTTAAAAAAAAACTCTCTTGTTCCACTGTTCATAAAAATGTCAACATTTTCCTTAAAATTATTCCCTATATACGTTTGTGCATTAAATGTTTGATTGGTAGCCCACTCCAAGATGAAGCTCGTTGATGCCCAACCGCAAGACAGTGTTCCATCACAGAGGGTGGTAGTATTTCCTTTCAATATTAAATGCACATAAATCAGGATTTCAAGATCCCACGACTATGTAAACTCCAAAAGACATCTACGTAATCACAAATGAGGTTTTCAATTTTCTTTCTCCAACTCCCACCACTAAAATTAAAAAAAAAAAAACATTTCAATCCCAGGGAAATGGAAGATCATAAGAACTCACCAATTCACCAAGCTTATTTTTAACAAGCATTGCATTCAGCTGATTTTGGCTTGATTTTTCTTTTTTAAAAATAGCAAGATTTATTCATTCACATGGATTTCTCTTGCTTTATACAGAACAACGATTTAAATACTTTTTTGTTCAGATGTAGTACATCATTTTTAGCCTATAGAAGTTCTTAAAAAAATAATTGGACCATGCCAATTTTTAATTCAATTGAAACACGTAAATTAACAATGTTTTATAAATTTGATCCTTCAAAATAAACATAAAGGTGAGACTTCCACGAATTGAAATGTGATGTCAAATCAAAGTGACCCTCAGCCTCTGGACAATAGAAAAGACGAGAAAGAGAAATCTTTAGTACAGTATTGATGGAAGGTACTCTTCTTTGGGCCTATGGAATGGACACTTGGGCCAGCGTGAGGATCCGATCCGAGTCTAATCTATGGTCATCCTCATCGATTCCATTAAATTATTGGCGTAATTGAAGGCAAAGTTAGTGACCATGTGTCACGTTTATTGTTTTTTTGGGTAATGATATTGATGTGTGAATTTCAAGGGAGTGATTAGTGGAGTCAGGAGTGCCCTTAATTTAATGTATCAATCATCCCTCGATAATCTTAAACCATTTTAGTAATAATTTTCTTGGTTGTTAAATACTAGTACATTTGTTATTGTGTTAAGATATCACGTGTACTTATTTTTTTCATTTTATATTTTCAATTAAAATAAAAAAAATTAAAAGTATTAAAACAAGTGGTTAAGAAATTTTGCTTACCCACAAAAAAAGGAAAGAAATTGTGCTATAAATAATAACTGAAATTATCTAGAGCACAATTTCTTTTAAAAAAACAGTACATTAAATTTTTTTAAAGTTGTTTTCTATTTAAGAAATTGTGTGTTTTAAATAATGAATAATTTTTTTTAAGAATATGATTAATCATTTTAGCTATTGAACTTGCCACAAAACTAGGCAAGAATAACATCCTTAGCAAATGAGTTAACGGGATCAAAATTATCAGACCCTTGTGTCTCATTATCTATCTCATCCACTAAAATATTATCACGTCATTCAATGATTACAATTCACCCATAACAGATGTTTAACAATGCTATTATATTATTTTTTGTTGTTTTCAATCTCAAGTTTTATGAGAAAAGCTTGATGTTAGCCACCGAAAAAGAAAAAAAGTAAAACTTTTTTTATTACCCAGAAAGCCAAACTCACTTGGCACCAAGCAACAATAAAAAAGGGACAACAAGTGATCAGTGACGAAAAAATGAAAAAAAAAAGACCTCGTCAACAAGAGAGTTTAGTAGAAGATGATTGTTGTTTAGTGTTGGGGTGACATTATTATTATTTTTCTCTTAATTGTAACAAAGTAACTATGGAAGTAATAATAAGAGCGATAAGGTAAGAGTGTTATTGCTGATGAGGCACAATGGTGTGATGGGAGTTGCATAGTGATGTTTTAGAGTTTTTTCAATGCTGTTTTAACAAAAAAGGAGAAAGACCATGATTTAAATTTGAGATGGAGAATAACAAAAAGAAGATAATGTCGTGGGTGAGGTTTAATCTTTAAATGATGTGACAACATTTTAATGAGCCGAGAATGAGACACAAGGTGAGACCGATAATTTTGATCCCAGTAAGAAATGAGCAATGATGATGCCATCAAAATAAATGTACATTTAAAATTTACTTTCCATTATATACACTAGACGACACTATTAAAATTTATTATCATTTTCTCACTATTTAATAATGAATGTGCATCTAAAATCAGTTTTTCATTAAATATACAACAAGTTAATATGATTTATTAAATAAATAAAAACAAAATAGCTAAAAAGAAATTATAAAAAATACCCTTATTTGAAGGGGAAAAAAAATACACGAAGACTTCCTTACTTTGTAAAACATCCTACTAGTATTACTTTTGGAGCACATGTATGTACTAATGTACTATGTAGTGGGTAGATCCTAATTATTTTCCATTTCTCTGTTACTCTAACACACCCTTGGCCCTTGCAAATCCAATAATAATAAACCTAAAAATCCGGTCTTTAACTAATTACACCCGTGGCAGTGCTACAAGAAGAGATACAGGAAGTTAATAGCTTCGCGCGCGAGGTCACAAGCAAATAAAGCAATAATTTATATTAATACAGTATTTCAATAATAATCCCAATCATTAAAAAGTGAACAACAAGTAATTAATGGAGTAATTACTACTCAAATGTAGTAGTATTAGTACTAACACACAAGGGGTAATTAATGGAGTAATTCACTCACTAGTTATTACAGCATGAGCATAGTCCATAGTCTCATGGGGCAAACCGACACGTCACAGGATGTACGAGTATATAAGAGGGCACCGACACGCGACAGTTGCCAGCGCACGTTGCTAACGTGCACGGTGCACCTTGATTCATTTTCCTCACTTGTTCTTCTCCAACCTCTGCACACTCCGTTCCTTTCTCTTAACGCAATCACCATAACCCTCCTCATGATCTATTCTCGATTCCTCGCGATTCCCGTTCATTTCCCTCATCTCGTTTGATTTCCCCAATTTCCTCACCGTAGGGTTTCGTTTCGATGACTCTCTTCTGTTCAATCGGAACCACCATCCAATGAGACGGCGCCCCGTGGCGGGCGTTCTCCCCGACCAAATGGAGAAATCAAACACCAAAAACCCTCATTCCAGACTCTGCTTTCTCGCCTCCCTCTCCGCATTCTTCTGGTTCCTCCTCCTCTACTTCCACTTCGCCGTCCTCCGCCACCAACCCACCGCCCCTGACCCAGCAGTCCCCATCACTTTCCAATCCCAACAACAACACCAACAACCTCGTAAAAACCTCGGCTTCCCTGAGCGAGTTTCCGAACCGAAGGAACCCACTTTCCCCTTCGACCGTGCCCTCCGAACCGCCGACAACAAGAGCGACTCATGCGGAGGACGCTACATCTTCGTCCACGACCTTCCCTCGCGCTTCAACGAGGACATGTTGAAGCATTGCAGAAGCTTATCCCTTTGGACCAACATGTGCAAGTTCACTACCAACGCCGGCCTCGGTCCTCCGTTGGAAAACGTCAACGGCGTCTTCTCCGACACCGGCTGGTACGCCACCAACCAGTTTGCCGTTGACGTCATCTTCAGCAACAGAATGAAACAATACCAATGCCTCACTCGCGATCCCTCCGTCGCCGCCGCGTTCTTCGTTCCCTTCTACGCCGGTTTCGACATCGCTCGCTACCTTTGGGGATACAACATCTCAATGCGCGACGCTGCATCGCTTGACCTCGTGAATTGGCTCATGAATAGACCGGAGTGGAAGATCATGAACGGGAGAGACCATTTTCTCGTTGCCGGTAGGATCACTTGGGATTTTCGGAGACTCACTGAAGAAGAATCGGATTGGGGGAACAAGCTTTTGTTTTTACCTGCTGCGAAGAACATGTCGATGCTTGTGGTGGAGTCGAGTCCGTGGAACGCGAACGATTTCGGGATTCCGTATCCGACTTATTTTCATCCTGCCAAGGATGATGATGTGTTTATCTGGCAGGAGAGGATGAGGAGGTTGGAGAG
This sequence comes from Glycine soja, assembly GCF_004193775.1. Classification (NCBI taxonomy): domain Eukaryota; kingdom Viridiplantae; phylum Streptophyta; class Magnoliopsida; order Fabales; family Fabaceae; genus Glycine; species Glycine soja. The sequence goes on along the minus strand of NC_041004.1, from coordinate 40,052,806 downwards.
GAAGTGGCTGTTTTCGTTTGCTGGAGCTCCGCGACCGGATAACCTGAAATCGATAAGGGGCCAGATTATTGAGCAGTGTAGGAGATCCAAGGTTGGGAAGTTGTTGGAGTGTGATTTTGGGGAGAGTAAGTGTCATTCCCCTAGTAGTATAATGCAGATGTTTCAAGGGTCGCTTTTCTGCCTTCAGCCTCAAGGGGATTCGTATACTAGACGATCTGCTTTTGATTCAATGCTGGCTGGGTGTATACCTGTGTTCTTCCATCCGGGTTCCGCGTACACTCAGTATACTTGGCATCTTCCGAAGAATTATACCAAGTACTCGGTATTCATTCAGGAGGATGATATTAGGAAGAGGAATGTTAGTATAGAAGAGAGGCTTAGGCAGATTCCTGAGGAGGAAGTTAGGATCATGAGGGAGGAGGTCATTAGTTTGATCCCTAGGTTGGTGTACGCGGATCCTCGATCGAAATTGGAAACTCTTAAGGATGCTTTTGATGTTTCGGTGCAGGCTGTGATTGACAAGGTTACCAACTTGAGGAAGGACATTATCGAAGGTCACACAGACGAGAACTTCATTGAGGAGAACAGTTGGAAGTATGCATTGTTGGATGAGGGACAACGTGAGGTTGGGCCTCACGAATGGGATCCTTTCTTCTCCAAACCAAAGCCGGGTGGGGATTCCGATGATTTGTCGGCTGAGGCTGCGAAGAATTCTTGGAAAAATGAGCAAAGAAATCAGTCGTGATTAGCAAAGGGGAGGTATAAATTGCATCTGTAGGTTCTTCTTAGATGTGGTTTAATGCTGATGACTCAAATGGTTTCCCTGAATTAGGGAAGAATTACAGCTATAAAATAATTGCTCGGCTCTTGCTATATGAAAACTTACTGCAATGCTTGTGATCGGGTTTGCTGAGCAGGCTTCCTCATTGAAAACCCCTAGCATGGAGAGATGTTCTCTGCTTTTTACAGTTTTGTTATATAGATTTTTTTTCCACCTTATGTATTTGCATTAGTGTTTCCTAGATGTATTTTCCTAAATTAATAATTTCTTTGATACTATATATTTTTCACTTGATTCATATAGGAAATATAAACAAAATTATGGTTAGCAGTGAGCTCAAGTGTTCGCTTGAATGGCAATATCATTTGGCTGCTGCATCATCAGAACTGCCTACCAGTGTTGGTGATCTTATTTGGATTGTGGTTAACATTCAAAAGATAGACTGTTCTATTTTGATGATCTTGAAAATAAATTTCTTTGACTTGCTCTATTTTCCCTTTTTTTTCTCTCTAAATCATGCACACATATTGGCTGATATTAATGTACTGTTGCAGGCTTTATTATGTCGAATTAGGCAGCCAGTTTTAACATGCAACTTACGAAACCTACTGGCTGTTTTTTCAATAACTGTTGCTTCTGGTTTGTATCATTCCAATGAAACTTACCCTTTTATTCATTTGATTTCCTTTGTTGTGGTATCTATTTGGTCAGCAATATTGAACAATTGGAATGTACCAAAAAGAAGCTGGCATAGATTTTTCACTGAAATTATCTTGGACAGTTGGACTTCATTTCTTTCTTTCACATATTTTGGAATGACTGGGGGTGGGATTTCATACTGTGATGCATTCACTTGCATGGCGATGCACAACATTTTGGGATTTCACACTGATGAATTCAGTTGCATGGTTTTTTTTATATATATATATTCTGTTTGTCCTGTCTTGTTTATTTTAGAAAAATCTTCCAGCTTGTCCGTGTCCGAGTATCCTTTTCTCTTTGTTGTCTTCGATCTGTCCAGTATGACCTTGCAATGAGAAAGGGTATGGCTGTGCAATGTGGCAAGAAATGATAGAGAACTTGAGCGATTATAGAAGGATACGCAAGTAAACTATAATGCAAACAAAATCATAACCAGTCGTTGTTTGTAGCTGTGTGATCAATATAATCATATGTAATTTGATGTCTATTTGTGTTGTCTCTTCAATTTTGAAGCAAAGAAAATCAAATTCCATTTATTTGCTCTTTTATATCTCTCAAGATTCATAAGTAATCTGAGATGACACGAAACTATGAAAGCTTGTTTTTGTGTCAAATTTTTCTGGTCAAGGAAAGTAGAATGGGATAAACTGTCATACCATGTAGAAGAGGACTTGTCAAATATTCTCTTACTGGTAAAGGGTTTCTTGTACAGTTGTACGTAGCTTATTTGGAAACTGTGAATTGTTCTTTTCCTAAGTCCTAAGGTCATTAACTCATTATTGGCTTGGTAGGAGTGGTAGAAGAAATGAAGAAAGTTTATAAAGTGGGCGAATTAAATTGGCATAGTAAGCAAGCTGACACTGAAAACGACGGGTATAACTTTTTTGTTGCTTTACTAGTTACTGTAATTGGACCAAGCCAATCGGGTGGATACACACACGTGCAGGTATAGACAAAAATAGTAGTTGAATGAAAGAACATGCATGATTCGCTGTGTTTTTGAGTTGGACCTCTGGCATGGCATGTAGCAGAGCCTTGGCAACACAACGTCGCAAGCGCTCATGTAATCCACGAGGGGCTGACACCCATGTCTCTTAATTACAGTCACTCCTGCATTAATACGTTCTATCTCTTTGGTCTTTATTATTTAAGCTTATTAATGATATGTTCCTATACTATAAATACGAATTATCATTTTTAATGGGAGAGTTTTAGGATGCATTGAAGATGAAGAAGGGAAAGTTTTGGTCGCAAATAAGTATATCAAAGAGAGATGGGAGATTATTTTCATAAGCTTTTCAATGATGGACAAGGTTCAGGTACTAATATGGAGGGACGAGAAATCCAAGAGGGGGGAAATTTGGATTATTACTACATAATTTGCATTGGAGAGGTTAAAGAATTATCATATACTATAAATACGAATTATCATTTTTAATGGGAGAGTTTTAGGATGCATTGAAGATGAAGAAGGGAAAGTTTTGGTCACAAATAAGGATATCAAAGAGAGATGGGAGATTATTTTCATAAGCTTTTCAATGATGGACAAGGTTCAGGCTATGGAGGGACTAGAAATCCAAGAGGGGGGAAATTTGGATTATTACTACATAATTTGCATTGGAGAGGTTAAAGAAGTTGTTTTTGTAATCGATGAAGCAATGAGATTAAATTATTTTCAAATGAGTTATAAGTTGTTTTTATGAATTATGATGGTGAAGAGTTCATTAAAATAAACCAAAAACAAATCATAAACAAGTCATAAATTATTTGATATTGCTTCAAAGATTCTTATGATTTATGGAACCCAAAACAGGGTGAAAAGTAAATTCTGTTCTAACTTTTTATGACGTTAGGCAACAAATTTACTAATTTTTGGTAAAAGAACATAAAAAGCAAGGTTTGTTAAAACGTTAAAGAAAGAATAGCATGCAGTGAGTGAAGTACATCCAACACGGGAGGCAGAGGAGAGGGAGCCAAATATAAAAATTTCAGAGCGTACGTTTAATAAACGAATACAGTGTTGATTGAATGGTAACTTGCACGATTCATCATCCTTTTGGATATGTAAATTAGCAAACAAAAACAATATTATTTCTACACTCAATTTTTTATATTTCTCTTTCACACTACTTTTTATGAGAAAATGGGGAGAAAAAGAGAGGAGAATGTGCGTTTTTCTGTTTTTTTCCTCCCTTTCTACTATGATATAAAATGAAAGCGTAAACAAATAAATGAGTATTATTTTAGTAACAGTGGATGTAGACGACAAAACAATGTTAGAAAATGGAAACATGGATTTCAGAGAATTTGAAACTAATGGCTACTTAGTTTTTTCTATTAAAGCTAAGTAAAACATCTCGTGAGCTCCTCGGCTCCTCAATTCTCACAATCAAATTCAGTTTTTCTCAGTTCTCTCTCTCTCTCTCTCTCTCTTAACAAAGGATCCTCGTGATGAAGAGCTCTCATATTTCACGAGCTTCATATCAAGAACGCTTCCCTTGTTCAGTTTTGAATTCTTCTCTCAACACCTTCAAATACCCCTCCAAATCATGCATCACCCCACATCACCAACCAACAACAACAACAACAACAACAACCAATGGAATCCAAATCCAAAATTCAACTCTTTTTCCTCACCCTTTTCCTCTTCACTCTCACCCTCCATGCAGAAACTCTTGGAACTTACATAGTTCAGCTACACCCTCATGGCATAACCAGCACTTCCTTCTCCTCAAAGCTCAAATGGCACCTTTCATTCATCCAACAAACCATTTCCTCTGATGAGGACCCTTCTTCGCGCCTTCTCTACTCGTACCGTTCTGCCATGGACGGTTTTGCAGCTCAGTTAACTGAGACTGAGCTTGAGTACCTCAAAAACTTGCCAGATGTTATCTCAATCAGGCCAGACAGCAAGCTCCAGATTCAGACCACTTACTCTTACAAGTTCTTGGGGCTGAATCCTGCTAGAGAAAATGGTTGGTACCAATCCGGTTTCGGCCGCGGAACCATAATTGGTGTGCTTGACACTGGAGTGTGGCCAGAGAGTCCTAGCTTCAATGATCAAGGAATGCCCCCAATTCCCCAAAAATGGAAGGGTATATGCCAAGCTGGGAAGGCCTTTAACTCTACCAATTGTAACCGAAAACTCATCGGTGCAAGGTACTTCACAAAAGGCCATTTTTCAGTGTCACCTTTCAGAGATCCTGAGTATCTCTCTCCGAGAGACTCCTCAGGACACGGCACGCACACCGCATCCACCGCGGGAGGCGTGCCTGTTCCGCTGGCGAGCGTGTTCGGTTATGCGTCCGGCGTGGCGAGAGGAATGGCTCCTGGTGCCCACATTGCGGTGTACAAAGTGTGTTGGTTCAATGGCTGCTATAACTCAGACATCATGGCTGCAATGGATGTGGCAATCAGGGATGGTGTGGACATTCTGTCCTTGTCTCTTGGTGGCTACTCTTTGCCTCTATATGATGATAGCATTGCCATTGGAAGCTATAGAGCAATGGAGCATGGGATTTCAGTTATATGTGCAGCAGGAAACAATGGCCCTACGGAAATGTCTGTTGCCAATGAAGCTCCTTGGATTTCCACAATTGGTGCAAGCACACTAGACAGGAAATTCCCAGCAACAGTTCACATAGGAAATGGACAAATGCTCTATGGAGAATCCATGTATCCACTGAATCATCATCCAATGAGCAACGGCAAAGAAATTGAGCTGGTTTATTTGTCTGAAGGGGACACCGAGAGCCAATTTTGCCTCAGAGGGTCTCTTCCAAAGGACAAAGTTAGAGGCAAAATGGTGGTCTGCGATCGAGGCATCAACGGAAGAGCAGAAAAGGGACAAGTGGTGAAGGAGGCGGGTGGTGTCGCTATGATCCTCACAAACACGGAGATAAACTTGGGAGAGGATTCAGTTGATGTTCATGTCTTGCCTGCAACTTTGGTAGGATTTGATGAAGCAGTCACCCTGAAGGCTTACATAAACTCCACAAAAAGGCCTCTTGCAAGGATCGAATTCGGAGGAACTGTGATAGGGAAGTCTAGAGCTCCATCAGTGGCAAGATTTTCTGCTAGAGGACCAAGCTATACAAACCCTTCAATCCTAAAACCTGATGTTATAGCTCCAGGAGTGAACATCATTGCAGCATGGCCTCAGAACCTCGGTCCTACCGGCCTTCCGGAGGATACTAGAAGAGTTAACTTCTCTGTGATGTCCGGTACCTCAATGGCATGCCCTCATGTCAGTGGAATTGCTGCTCTCATTCGCTCGGTTCACCCGAGATGGAGCCCTGCAGCCATCAAATCTGCAATCATGACAACGGCCGAGGTGACTGACCACACCGGAAGGCCAATACTCGATGAAGACCAACCAGCGGGAGTTTTCGACATGGGAGCCGGACATGTGAATCCACAAAGAGCATTGAACCCTGGATTGGTGTATGACATTAGGCCAGATGACTACATCACCCATCTTTGCAGCCTTGGATACACAAAGTCAGAAATATTCAGCATCACACATAGAAATGTGAGTTGCAATGCAATCATGAAGATGAATAGAGGCTTCAGCCTTAACTATCCCTCATTCTCAGTAATTTTTAAGGGTGGGGTGAGGAGAAAGATGTTCAGCAGGAGACTAACAAATGTGGGAAGTGCTAACTCCATCTACTCAATGGAGGTTAAGGCACCTGAAGGAGTAAAAGTGATAGTGAAACCAAAGAGGTTGGTATTTAAGCAAGTGAATCAAAGCTTGAGTTATAGGGTGTGGTTTATATCAAGAAAAAGGGTTAAAAGAGGTGATGATTTGGTGAACTATGCAGAAGGGAGTTTGACATGGGTGCACTCACAAAATGGTTCCTACAGGGTTAGAAGCCCGGTAGCAGTGACTTGGAAGTCAAAGTAGTGTGGAGAAGGGTAGTAGATAATTAAGTTTGTCTTGGGGCGTTTTTTTATTATGATTATTGGTTCAATAGCTTTATTTATGATTGCAGAATTCATACTGAACGAGTTTTAGTAGAGAAAACTCGATTAGGAATCTTATGAGTAAGCCCATTTATAAATGCTAAATAAATTGGTTGTGCCATGGTTTAGTCAAAACTCTCTGCTTTACATTTTTTTTCTGAATCAGAATGTTACTCATTCACTCATTCTAACTCGGAAGTTTTTCAGTCCAGCTTCTCCAAAACCAGGATTAGATTCACACAACATTATATCCATCAAAATTTTCAAAGTCGCACAAAAATATCCCATTAATTTTTCTTTTCTATAGGTAAAAGATATTCAACAATGATAGAAGTAAATAGACACACACAGGCCACAAGTATGGGTAAGAATTCTCTAAATGAGAGTGTCCATTGAATGCATCTTATCCATGCATCCATTATTTTGAAACATTAGTTTATAGTATTTTTAATAATATAAATTAAATAGTTTTAATGGTTAAGATTTCATCCGGTGAATAAGTCATCAAAGAGGATTTGAACCCCAAGTAACCTATTAAGTTGGGAGGTTTTAAATTGTAACTCCGATCGTGATTTTGTTGCAATCCTTGACATCACAGAAAATTGTGAACAAGTGTGGTTTATGTAGTTGAAATTGCGGTCGAGTGCAATAGTGGAGAGCCCAAAATCTTTGCATTGTGGCTGAAATCATGGTCATAGTCATAGAATGTTTTTTATAACCTAGGTTGGGAGATCACAGAAAAGTTGTATTATTCAAAAGTTGGTTATATTAGCATAATAATGATACCAAGGAGGGAACCATTGAAATGTAAACAATTACATGAGATATAAACAACAGCCGGACAAGCACCTTTGTTTTTTATAAATAAAAAAATTGGAACTCGGTTGGGTTATGTTTATGTGAATTCCAGTTACATAAACATCAGTATTATCCTTATTTTTAGGCTTCACTCGAATTTTATCTGACTATATCACAAAATTGTAAAAGATAAACATGACAAAGTATAGAAGAGAGAAGGTATTGCATATTAACTTATTTTTTCATGAATTGCAAACCATTTGCATGAGAATATCGTTCCATGAATCTGTCCCACTCCTGTGGAATCTCTTCCTTGGGTGATATTACCAACTTCAACAGAAGAATTAAAAACTGAGGGTTGATATCTCAGAAAACTAAGGAGAAGAGATCGATGCAAGTAACACCTAATTGATGTGACCACACATCATAGATTTCAAAGAAAAGGAAAGGAGTACCAACAACCTAACTCATTGTATTTGATTAAAATGATAAAAGATACAATCAACAGTACCCAAGGGCTCTATATATAGAGCTTATTTTTAACTAACTAATATTACTTTTAACATATATCTCCAAAGAATGTCTCCACTTTGGGATCAAGGGAAAGACAATACAAGAAATTGATGTACACGTAGATAGAAAAGGTGAAATGTATCTAGAACTATAGGGGATTCTACTTAAACACCAGAAATAGATTATTGATGGTTTTGTTATTAATTGTAAGTTCTTGGTTCTCCTATAACATTTCTCCACAAGACAAGTTTTTATTCGTGACATTGTTGTTGAAATTATAGAGATTATGGTAGGGAAGGAATATATGAATATTATTTGTAATGCATATAAAATGGAACAAACTTGCAGGAAATAGATTGAAATAAAGCCAGTTTGGGGGAAAGACTTGCTAAAATGATACCGAAATGTAGGGAGACAAGCTAAAATAGAGTAAATTTGCAAGAAGAGGAAGAACTCTACCAATATGTTTCCCAGAATATAAACCCGTATACTACTTTAAAAGTCTGAAAACATTCAAAATTATGAATTTTTATTACTGGCATGATGCTGTAAGGAAGATAAAGTATCACATCACGAATTTTATGTCATACTGAGGCAATATTGTCTCTCACTTATTCAAGTTTTAGATTCCTATAATTCCTTCTTTCCCCTTGTTTGCTTTCCTATATATATGCCAATTGTCTCGATGTCGAGGCAAACCAAACATCCAATTTGAATATAATCCAAAAGGCTACAATCCCATAAGCTTAATCTTCATGGAATGTTGGATTTCAAGTCAGTAAATTTAGAATTTTGTATACAACCAACCATTACCCTGTCTGTCCTTATTTCTGCTCCCGTTGCTTGTAACAGGCTTCTGGTTCAGGATTATCTGGGTAACTATTTAAGGCATCTCATTATTTGTTTTAGGCACTCCAAGTGATGATTGGGCAATCCGTACTCATACCCCCTCGATCTGTCCTCTGTGATCTCTCTTAGGACTGGGAGGGTCAGTTTAGTGTTTAGAGGCTTTGCCCCTCCTCAATAACAAAAAAAGAAAAAGAAAACTAAATACATGATGAAAATGGGCCTGGCTGATACCCTGTGAGAAACAGATGAAGAAAAACAAAATGGGCCATGTGTGTAGGTGAGGTGATGAATGGTGCGGAGGGGGTGAGTAGAAATTTGATCTTTTTAAATAGTTAAATAGAAATGAAATAATGGACTGATTTTTCCAAGTATAAAGTTCACTTGAAGTCTTCAACAAACAAGTGTCACCGATCGAAAGTTACCATTAAACTTATCAACAAAATTTATTTACAATTTTCAGAAAAAGAATCAATAATTTAAGTACAATGTTAAGCGTAAAAGAGAAAAATATAACAAATTATTTCCTTCCATTACTATTAGTGTTAACATAATTACATAATCAAAGTTTTTGAAAAAAAAATATTACAATTGTTATGATTCAAACTTCAACAATGAATCAAAATCAAACTTTATGATTTAGTTATTCGAAAACATTTAATTGTTTTGCTAATGCATATACAACTTATAAAAGAATATTAACTATTGTTGTTCCTATTCTATACACTAAAAAAAACCTAATTTATCGAATTTAAAATTGTTAAAATCTTATCTGAAACTATGACACAAGGTAGGTTAAATAAACTTGTTTTGATTTCTATTGAATATGATTATTTAAAAATCTTGATTATGAATAAGTTATTGATGATTTTGCCAAAAAAAATGGAAGAATGATAAAATTCAAATCATTACGAGGTTATGATTTTCTCAGGTCGATGGATGTTTATATAAATCATAAATGACTTTAATAGACTAAGAAAAAGTGATTGCCAATTGGAAGAATTTGATTAATATCTCAATAATTACATAGGCGAAGCCAAACTCCTTAAGTTAAACCATGATTGCAAATCTCTTCTCTAGTACGTACTGTTTTTTCTTTTCTTTTCAAATCTCTTAATACTTTGGTTGCTTTCTTTGTTTTCATTTCCTGTCCTTTTTATTTTTTTTCCTAACAAGCACCGTTTTACGTAGCGACGATGCTTTGTGATGTTAAATTCGTATTTTTATTACTTATCAAGGGATACACTTTCTCAATCATAACAATCACAATTTTGTATTAATACAATAATGCAAAATTAAGTAATTGATAATATGAGAATTTTTTTAACTAATTGGATAATATAAATTCGGAAAATTCATGGGATGTGGTACCTGGTTTCTTGGAGCAAGAGATATCCAGGCTTCTTGGTACAATGGAAGCCCAAAATCGATCCATTTCTTGGTTTTGATTAACCAAACCTAGGAATAATTTTCCAAACTAATATACAAGTCTCAGCCACGTCATATGCACGTGCTACATGTGCAATTAGGAGCACTATGATCCCATTATGGCATCTCTTCGCTGTCTACAAAATGGTTTTCTTTTTTCTTTCCATTTTTTAAATGCTGAAAGCTGGTTTTGGTTTTCCTTGTCACAAAGGCATTTGGACACAAGTAAGCAAAGTTTCTCACTTCTAACCTCTCTCCATTCTCCACCAAGGAAATGTAGATGCAATAACCAATATTAACCATCACACTAATTCAATAGAACAACCATCATAAACATATTTTAATTCAATATTTGAGAAGTCTTCAGTGTCTGTCTCCAATAATAAGGAAGGATGTACTTCACTAGGAAGCTGCTATTTCACATGGCTTCCATCTGTCTTAGTACGTGGACAGGTATCAGATGTGATCTAAGCAATACAAAGGGTTGTAATATTGTCACTAATTTAATTAATTAATTTCTTGTTATAGCAGTCCACACCATGTGTGCATGTGAATATTGAAAGGGAGAAAGGAAAAAAGAAATATTTTTTATGAGAAGTGGCAGTTGGTAGGCTCAGACCATGATTGATCTAGTGCTGCACTTTTCTCCCATTTTCTTCTGTTTGCCAATTCCTATAATAGTTTATTCTCCATTATTATGAACATGTTCCTATACCTTTCATGTATTACTAGCTTCTTCGTCTTAAGGAATGAATTGTGTTTTATAGAAAAAGCAAACAAATAAACCTAGTCTAGAGTCTAGACATTAACAAGGACCATTAATTCCCGGATGCATTTGTTTTTGCTGGCACATATGCATATATATGCTTCTACTATTTCACCAATGGTCAATTGTGTGTATAAGTTATGCACTAATTTTAAAAATACCTTGCACTATATTTGTGGCCCTTGCATTTTAGTTTCATTTTTTTAATTTAATGGGTGGTAGAACTTGTCTTATTTTCAAGTTTCTTTCGCCCTATAACATGGAAAGATTCCCTTATCAAAATCATAATGAATAATTAACAATTATGAGACTAAAACCATCAAAGTGCATGATGGGTGGTGTTTTAGATCTTTATTTCTTTAATCTCTTTTTAAAATTTTCATCTTTCTTCCTTTCCCACCCGTGTGTCTTTCTTTCTTCCTTTCCTTTCTATGCCCTTCCAAGTGGACTAAAAAAATATACTGGGTCATAGTGTTTTCTCTCTCTGTTAAAAGCTATTCTCATCATAACATGACTTTGGTTTGGAATTTGATGTTAAGATAATCACAAGTACATCGATGTTCTTCGGTGGATCCTACATTAACCTTATGTTAGTTGGCCCACTAATGCATCATTTCTGAATCTTTGTCATACTTAGAAGTTACCCTTCAATCAGCTCGAACTAGAAAGTCCACTTTCACACTCATAGTGATGGAACACACTTAAAGCGGCTTAACAAAAAAAAATATTCAATGTACTGCGAAAGATGCTTTAGACAATGCTTATTGTCTGAAAACAAAACCATAAAAGCACAAAAGGAGGTTGTAAATAAAGTTCCCTTTAACAGTGTAGTGCTGCGGTACAGTGGTAGTTATATTCCTGTTATTTTAATATAATTTCCATGTACTGTCTGTGACACCCTCTACCCCTCACATATATATTAATAAAGGAATAAAAATTCAAATATTAATTAAAAATATTTTTAAAACATTTTTAAATACAAGCTTTTCAAATGGATAAAAGGCTCACATTCACTTTCTTCTACATCATATTCAAATTTGTCCAAATAAATAATAAAGTCATCTCGACTCAAAGAAAATCATATAAGTCTCATACAATTAATATAGAACCTATATCCTAATGTCACATCCTATCAGAGCGTGGTGTTCCCGTGTCCTCTAGCATGAGGTTCTTCATAGTCATCCACCTATTCATCTGCTCCCCCGAACACAAGTTCAAGATCATCACAGGATCCAAACACAACAACACACAGGGAGTGAGTTATCACATTCCTAGCTAATAGAGAAACAAGACAATTAAATATACATATTATATAAATGAGATATCACTTGCTTAAACATAGCTCACGTAACTTCACCACTTCATCATTCAAAATTCACTTTTCAATTATCAATCACATTACACAAGAATCCCACACTTCGATCAAGATATAATAACACATCAATTAGCAAGCATATGCAATAGTTATGCTAAGACTCAATCCTATATGCAATGTGGTACCATGTCAGTGAAAAACCACCCTGGGGCGCTTAGGAGTACATAACAAGACACACCACACAATGGGTTTGTCAGGTCACTCTCACTAAGTAAGATCATAGGGAGACCAGTCAGGGTCACGATGTTTTGCGAGAATGCTCCAACCATATGAGATCAGCATAGGCTTAAAGGAGCACTCAAACCCGGTGACCCCCAAGGCCTACACTCCGAAGAGTCCGTCAGGGCCTCTCCCTCCTGATTCAGGTCCAACCCCTAAAATAATTTTTGCATGCAAACACTGCTCATGAATTATACAATACCCACGACCTTACACTCGTGTTTTAAACACGTTCAACACAATCGCACTATGATTTAACACTGGCTCCTAAATAGGAAACCTACATTTTCTCTTTAACACTGCGCATCAACGCTTTTCTCAAGATAACACTGGTCGGGTTATTGTACAATTCATAGCTTACAACACAAGTAATTTCACATCAAGTGTTAACTACACACTTATCCACAACTAGAACTCATTCACAATTTTACTTCTCATAGTGTGACAATCCACCATCACATGTTTACACGTATCTCACAAATTAACACATGTTCAACTTTACACTTATACTCAATCTCAATAACAATATTATAATCTCAAAGCAACATATTCTTCTACAATTTATCACATACTCACAATTTGAATCATCATTTCATATCCTCAATATAACAATTTATATAAAACACTATCACAACATTAGGACTAAAACCCCTTAACTAATATTACACAATTATATCAAAATCATAGGTCGAAATATACAAATATCAAGAACACAATTTATCAAGCAATTTTCATTAGGACATCAATATTTTATTTATAATCATAAAGGAAAAATTGCAATTTAATAAACATCTCAAAATAAAACCTCAATTTAATCCTCTAAGGATCCCTACACATGTTCTCACTAATCCACAACTGTGAATAACTCATCCCTTACCTCTGAGCGGACTCACGTGTCTTCAGCCAGGGATAGCAACATCTTTAGCGGTTCCCTGAAATTCTTTCAGTTATTCCTCCGACTGCTCCGATAGAATTCCCAAACGTCAGAGAGACGGAGAAGAGATTGAAACCTCCACTTATACTGTCTTCATGCGATTCCTTTTTCTCCCTCCACGAATATTATCTCGCAAATCCCAACGGTGGAAGCGTGCGTAATTGAATTTCGAACAATATATCCAAATTTCACAATAATCCAACGGTTAACGAAACCGGGATCGTAGTTTTACCAAGACAGCTCTGGGTTTCTGCGGGAAAGAAAAAGGCTACAATGCGAAGGGTGTTTCTCTCACTTCAGACATGATATCGAAATTCCCAACGGTGAGAATGCTCGGAATTTTGTTGCGAACATGATACTCAAATTTTACGACGACCCAACGGTGAACAGGTTCGAGATCGTCGTTTTTCTGAGACTGGTTTGGTGGGCTGCGGGAAAAAGAAAGGGTTTTGAGAGGAGAAGGGGAAAAACGAAAATGAGGCCAAAAGGAGGCAGCCTATTATTTGCTCTATATTTATTTATTTATTTTTTTTTTACTAAAAAGCTTTTTAAATTTATTTACGAAAAATTGGGATGTTACACTGTCAATATAAAAATCAATAAAAAAATATCTTAATAAATATAATTTTTAAACATTTATTATTAAAATTAACAAACTTATTAGACTTGTAATTGAATAGAATTGTAAAAGTTCTTTATGCTATATTTGGTTGAATCTTAACTATAGAATTGATGTATATTGTGACCCTGTGAGATCTAGTGCTCGGATAGTTTAATTGGAAATGTAACTCAAAGATGAGGTCAGTAATTATTATGAATAAATTTATTAATATTAACAAGCTAGAAAAAAATATATAAGAACTTTTGCGCCCTTGTGGATCAGTCTTCTGATCTACTTTGTGGAGAACATTTTAAATTCTCTCATTCCTTCACTCACAATCTTGTTAGAAAGAATGTGATTACCGTAAAATGGAATTTGAAATAAACAAATAAGGGATAAAGTCTTTTTAAATGAAATAAAAATTAACTGCATTATCCCTCTTCAAATTGACATGGATAACAACCAAAAGAGGAAGAAGTAGAAACTAAAACAGCATTAAGATCCACATTCTCTCCCATGTTTTATGTCGGATAAACTCCAAATAGGTCCAAAGTTTCACCTGTCACTACTTGCACTGTTGAACACTACTAGCTGCTTTGACATACCATTTCATAAAGCTTAGTAGTTCTTAAAATTGACCCAAACAAATCAACTGGTTTATTTATTGGCCATATAATACACAGAATCACATGCATATGTTCTTCTTTCAACCACTCCTTCACAAACATCTCCTCAATTTCACTAGAATGCAAATGATGGACAACTGAGCCATTAACCAAGCAGAATGAAGAAGAGCAAGATGAAAATGAAAATCCAGATTTTCATATTCTTCTGTTTCATTAGTTGTTTCTCTTATGGTTTTGCGGCTGCTGCCACAAATGATGAAGTTTCAGCTTTGCTTTCTATAAAAGAAGGTCTCGTTGATCCGTTGAATGCCCTTCAGGATTGGAAACTGCATGGCAAAGCACCAGGAACGGATGCAGCTCATTGTAACTGGACCGGCATCAAATGCAACTCAGATGGAGCTGTAGAGATACTTGATCTCTCCCACAAGAATCTCAGTGGCAGAGTATCCAATGATATACAAAGACTCAAGAGTCTTACTTCTCTCAACTTGTGTTGCAATGCCTTTTCAACACCATTGCCAAAATCCATAGCCAATCTCACCACACTCAACAGCCTTGATGTAAGCCAAAATTTCTTCATTGGTAACTTTCCATTAGCCCTTGGAAGAGCATGGAGACTTGTGGCCTTAAATGCATCCAGCAATGAGTTTTCAGGTTCTCTTCCTGAGGACCTTGCAAATGCCTCTTCCTTGGAGGTGCTTGATCTTAGAGGCAGCTTCTTTGTAGGGTCAGTTCCAAAATCATTCAGTAACTTGCATAAGTTGAAGTTCCTTGGTCTATCTGGGAACAATCTCACTGGTAAAATTCCTGGAGAGCTGGGACAACTTTCATCACTGGAGTATATGATCCTTGGATATAATGAATTTGAAGGTGGAATTCCAGAAGAGTTTGGCAACCTCACCAATCTTAAGTATCTTGATTTGGCAGTAGCTAATCTTGGTGGTGAGATTCCAGGTGGATTGGGAGAGCTCAAGTTGTTGAATACAGTTTTCTTATACAACAACAATTTTGAAGGCAGAATTCCACCAGCAATTAGCAACATGACCTCTTTGCAGTTGCTGGATCTTTCAGATAACATGTTGTCAGGGAAAATTCCAGCTGAAATAAGTCAGCTGAAGAATTTGAAACTTCTCAACTTTATGGGAAACAAGCTGTCTGGTCCTGTGCCTCCTGGCTTTGGAGATTTGCCACAACTAGAAGTACTTGAGCTTTGGAACAATTCCTTGTCAGGGCCATTGCCTAGTAACCTTGGCAAGAATTCACATTTGCAATGGTTGGACGTGTCGTCCAATTCACTCTCGGGAGAGATTCCAGAAAGTCTTTGCAGCCAGGGCAATCTCACCAAGCTTATACTATTCAACAATGCATTCACTGGTCCAATTCCATCAAGCCTATCAATGTGTCCTTCGCTTGTTCGTGTTCGAATTCAGAACAATTTTCTTTCTGGGACAGTTCCTGTGGGTCTTGGGAAGCTTGGGAAGCTTCAAAGGTTAGAATTAGCTAACAATAGTCTTTCTGGTGGAATTCCAGATGACATATCCTCTTCCACGTCTCTTTCCTTCATTGATCTCTCAAGAAACAAGCTCCATTCTTCTCTTCCTTCCACTGTCCTTTCTATTCCAAATCTGCAAGCTTTCATGGTCTCCAACAACAACTTGGAAGGTGAAATCCCAGACCAATTCCAGGACTGTCCATCACTTGCAGTTCTTGATCTCTCATCAAATCATCTATCTGGAAGCATTCCAGCAAGCATTGCTTCATGTCAGAAGTTGGTAAATTTGAACCTCCAAAACAACCAATTGACTGGTGAAATCCCAAAAGCATTGGGTAAGATGCCTACATTGGCCATGCTTGATCTTTCCAACAATTCTCTGACAGGCCAAATACCTGAAAGCTTTGGAATTTCTCCGGCTCTGGAAGCACTCAATGTCTCATTCAATAAGCTAGAAGGTCCAGTCCCAGCAAATGGAATACTAAGAACTATAAACCCAAATGATCTTCTAGGTAATACTGGCCTATGTGGTGGTATCCTCCCTCCATGTGACCAAAACTCTCCATACTCTTCAAGGCATGGAAGCTTGCGTGCAAAGCACATTATTACAGCATGGATCGCTGGAATATCTACAATCCTCATCATCGGGATTGCAATTGTGGTAGCAAGATCTTTGTACATAAGGTGGTACACCGACGGGTTTTGTTTCCGAGAAAGATTTTACAAGGGTAGCAAAGGGTGGCCATGGAGATTGGTGGCATTTCAGAGGCTTGGTTTTACAAGTACTGACATTCTAGCTTGCATCAAGGAAACCAATGTGATTGGCATGGGAGCCACAGGGGTTGTCTACAAAGCTGAGATACCACAACCAAACACAACTGTGGCAGTGAAAAAATTGTGGAGAACAGGAACTGATATTGAAGTAGGAAGCAGTGATGACCTTGTTGGAGAGGTGAATGTTTTAGGGAGGCTAAGGCATAGGAACATTGTTAGACTATTAGGATTTATTCACAATGACATTGATGTGATGATAGTTTATGAATTCATGCACAATGGCAACCTGGGAGAAGCCTTGCATGGTAGACAAGCAACAAGATTGCTTGTAGACTGGGTTTCACGGTACAACATAGCTCTAGGAGTTGCACAAGGACTTGCTTATCTCCATCATGATTGTCATCCACCTGTTATCCATCGAGACATCAAGTCGAATAACATATTGCTTGATGCAAATCTTGAGGCAAGGATAGCAGATTTCGGTTTAGCCAAGATGATGATCCGGAAGAATGAAACAGTCTCCATGGTTGCTGGATCATATGGCTACATTGCTCCTGGTGAGTTACTAGTTCATAAATCTTACTCTTTTTGTTATTAACAGCTATATTAATTTCCAAACCACTTTAGAGCAAGTAGGATATATAGTTAAAACTTAAAACATCAGAGAACATATATTTCAATTAGCATGTCATTAGATGTTTATATTAATGAAGATTGTGTATATTCATATTTGCTCTTTCTTAGATGTACAAGACTTAATATTCATGACATTTGAATTATTTACTATTTGGCAGAATATGGATATGCCTTGAAGGTGGATGAAAAGATTGATGTTTACAGTTATGGAGTAGTTTTGTTGGAGCTTCTGACAGGAAAGAGGCCATTAGATTCAGACTTTGGAGAGTCAATAGACATAGTAGAGTGGCTTAGAATGAAGATTAGAGACAACAAATCACTAGAAGAAGTATTGGACCCAAGTGTAGGAAACAGCAGGCATGTTGTAGAAGAAATGCTTTTAGTTCTGAGAATAGCAATTCTTTGCACTGCCAAGCTCCCAAAGGAAAGACCAACCATGAGGGATGTCATAATGATGCTTGGAGAGGCAAAGCCTCGGCGAAAGAGCAGTAGCAATAGCAAAGATGCAGCTAACAACAAAGAGACACCTGTTTTTAGCACATCACCAGTTAACAATAATAATAGCCTTGTGTAGGAACCAAAAATCAGTTTGTTCTGTCCATCAACCAGTTTAGAGCTGTAATTTTGTAATTAGCAATGCGTATTTATGTTCAAAATGTTAATTGGTATATCAAGATGTATTGATTTTTGCAAATAAAGTTTCTTTTGTATCATGATTTTGGTACGGAGCCATAGATTTTTATAGAAACTAAGATAAAGCAATTGTACCTATTATCCTTTGAATAGGAATAATAACTCTGTAGACGTACTAATGAAGTAAACAAAAGTAACTTGGTCAGAGTTTCTTTTTACAACGTATGAATGTTAGGAACTTTCTTTTGCAAAGATATATTGTATGTTGCACTTGAAAAAGTCATGATTCCCCTGTTATTCATACTCCCAATCCTGGCAAACATTAAAAAAAATATATAATCACCAGAGAAAATAGTGCATCAAGCTCTAGCCTCTTTATTTTTCTTGCACTAGGCTTTTTTTTCTTTTTTTTTTTTCTAGGATCTTAAGAAGTGCTAGGCACAATTATTTTTTCACATATCACAAATTATCCTCCAGTAATGACAAGTAAAATTAGTATAGATAATAAAATTCTTTTCTCTGACTATTTAACATTAACCCAACATGAGGACAATTACTTTCTGCACTCCCCGAATTGTTTTCTACACTTTTCATATTGCTTCCAGAACAGTCATTTCAAGAAATAATATGGGAAGTGCAGGAAGCAATTCCAGACGTGAAAAAAAACACCCAACCTTTATTCATGGACTTGGTGGTAAAGTATTAGATTCATAGTGACAAATTAAAATTAAAATCACACGGTTAGTCAATGTTCTCATTTCCGGTTCATTTATTCAAGTCTATATCGAAGTCGTATCAGCACAAAAATGGGTGTCAATATTCACAGCCGACAGATTGCCGAAATTCCTGGCATGAACTCTTTGTAAGTTCAACAGGATTGCTTGTGCTTGAGTTGAGGACTTGATGCTTTTGACCAAAACATTGTTGTAAGACAAAGAAATGTATAAGATAGTCTGGACCACCAGTAATGTGATAATATAAAGCCTATATAGGCTATAGCAACCCTTAAAACAAATATTAACGTATAAACGCGTATTTACCTTAGTTAAACGCAAAAGACAGCTCGTGAATCAAGGATGCTATCCTTTAGCAATAACGTCCATCATGCATTCCCTTAGTTTCTGAATATAGCAACAATAAAGTCAAGCAAGTTCTACACGATAGACTAGAGACGAGAGAGGTAATAAAAAAATGAGGAATCTTCACACCTTACTGAAAAACATATTTTCTAAACCACTATCATATATTAATTGTATTTTTTACTCTCAAGTTTGACTGCACCTTTGATGCATTTTATAATTAAAAAAAACTTCAAATTTTATCTTTTGTCATTTGTCCATTAATAAGAACAAAAGTTAGAGATAAAATTTGTTGAAATAAAATAAAAAAGTTAGTGGTAAAATTCGTTAAAAAAATTTATATGCAAAATTTGTCAAGAAAAAATTATGAGTAAAAAATATAATTATGTTATAGGCAAAATGGTGGAAAATAAAATTTACAAGTTTCTTAAAAAATAAGGGATAAAATATGTTAGTTTGTTAAAAGTAAAATTTGTCAAAAATTAAAAAATTGAAAGTAAAAGGTGCAGTCAAACCATTAATTTAACAGACATATTTTTGAGACTACAAATATTTTCTACTAAAGTCAATCCCTAATCAAGTCAAATAGGACAACTACAAACAATGTATAACTAATTTAACTCAAATCTGTATAGCAACATCCCAAGGAATCCAAAGGTATGAAAATAAGTATGCGAATCCTACTAGCTAACCAGATGTTGTTGGTTTGCATTTTTGCAACAAGTATTATGCGTCTTACACTATTTTCAAAAGAGTTGTGGCAAATTTAAAGCAACGGTTCCCAAAACAGGGAAAACAGCTCTTATTTCAACTGAAAATTCGAAATACAATAGCAGGGAAAGAGATGGCAATAAAAAATTGATAGAAAGCTAGCAAACACATCTCATGTTTACATTATTAACAAATAGCAGTGCCTTATATGACAAAATATTACATGAAAATTTATGCCGCCTGTGCCTTTTAAGTGATATACCAAGAGAAATTAAACAAACACCATTTCAATTGAATAAAAAAAAACGAGGTTTGATCATTTAAAATCAAAATCCATTACTCGCAGTATTACTTAACTTTCCTCTTTCTGTTTTTTCTCCCATTTATATTCCTTCAATTCGTGTTGTACATTTTAGTTCATAAGTTTTGTGTATCCTAGCACATGTAAAGGTGCAAACAATAACATTATCTATATGAGCTTGCATTTCGATCTTCTGTTCTTTTCCTTCAATCTTGGGGCTGCAAATAAGTAACTGTATTAGAGCTGGGTAAAAAAAAAAAGTAACTACATTAGAGAAAGAAAAAAAAAAGTAAAAGAAGTTGCGTTAGGAATAATAATGCATCTACTTACCAAGTCCATTAGCTTCAGGTGTCCTCATGATTCTTAGCCTCCTCACAGAGTTAAGGAACATCCTGATTGCAATTTCAAGGACAAAGGTAGACAAATATCAAACTAGATAAAACAACAGATCCTACGCCTCAACAAATCAATTGCAATTCTCAAATATCAAGATTTGTTCTAGTTACAATTGCTCACACAATTTCCCTTGTTCAAGAAAAGGCCATGACACGGTGAACTCTAGTAAATGATATGTGGATTATGCACTGAATGGCGGCTTAAGTGTTATGATATTAGAATAGGCTGTGCAATCAGTAGCAAATAGTTATATATTTAAGCCTTATATCTTGCAGCTAATTTCTGGCACCATCAATTTTTGATATAGAGTTCTGGGCCATCAAAAGCCAATACAAGGGTAACAACAATAGAGTAGAAGTTTAAACTTTAAAGGTTTACCAAAAAAATAATGAGTTTACAGCATGTAATATTAAGGAAAACCATGTTTGATTCTGAGAGTTATAAGCATTAGCGGCACTAAGATTTTTCTAAAGAGCTAAGGATCATCAAGATAGCAGCAAGTACTTCCTAGCACACAGATAAATTCTTAGATTTGCCACACCAATTGAAACAATACATGTACTATTTGAAAATCAACCAACAATGCAAATTTTAGCTGGATGGAAACATATACTGCACGCCAATGATATCACTACAAAGGGAAAGAAATTTTGACACTAAAATCTAATTGATGAGTATGAACCAAACACTTACCACCAAGGAACATCTCCCACAAGCATCCAGTCTCCTTCCTTGTCTTCATAAGTGAGCACAAGGTCAGAAGAACCATGCAGCAATTTTGAATGCCCATCTGCTCCAACTTCAGTACCGTGATCTTCTCCATTTGATCCTACTGACAATGATGTCAATGCCATTAGGAGAAAAGAGAAATCGAACACATCAAAAGGACAAAATTAAACTCTATGCTTTATCTCAAAATCACATGTAGTTTTGACATGCCAGAATTTTATTGATGAAAACAAAATACCAAGTTGTTATGTAGTTTTGCTTTATATCTTTGAAATTTGTTATATTTTTATAGCTCATATGTTACAGAACTGAAATAATGAGAGTCTTGAAAGAAAAGGAATACAGAAGATATTTATTTTGTACACAATGAGAAAAATAAAAAGATAGAATAAAAGTTTAAACCCCCACTGCTGCCACCTTCATAATGTAACCAACATGTGCTTGCCAGCTATTCAACCTTTTATTAGCTACAAATGTAACTTTTGGACAATAGTAAATCATACATATGTTTAGATTTGGCAAAGTGAAAAAAAGAGGAAGAACAGTTCAAGTTATCATCATGATTCATGTCATGCAAAAAATATCCACTTCAGTGGATACCGGCTGGTAAAACATCTATTTTATGTTAAAATATCCATTCATGTACCTTTTGGACAATAGTCAATCATACATACGTTTAGATTTGGCAAAGAGGAAAAAAGAGAGGAAGAAGTTATCATCATGTCATGCCAAAAATATCCATTCCAATGGATATCGGCTGGTAAAACCCACCAGTTGGATTTTGCGGGGCTCCTTTTCCACCTACTTATCAAATGAGGTAAGGGAAGGATACATAGGTATCCATATACGCTGATATCCTATATGTGAATGCAACTAAATGTACTAAATTTAGCTTTTGAAATTAGGTGTTTTGATTTATGTGTTGATTAACTTTTTAATTTAGGTGCATTTAGTATGTGCTTTAAGAAATATGGAGCTATTGATCATTTAGATTTTGTGTGTTTTGAGTTATTCAATTGTTACTTTTTATATCTATGGATATCCTTGGAAACCTTTAGATTGTTGTCAAATCTATTAAAATATTAATAGAAGATATCCACGCAGGTTATTGGGCCCCACTACTCACCCCTACTCCGACCTGTTACATTTGCATCATATTTAAAGAGGACTCAAGAAAGAAATGACATAAAGTTAACTAGATATTCACCAAACACATAAAATCTCAGTGATCTGGAGAACATAATGTAATTCCATACACGAGTTGCATTTTCTTTGTTAGGAATTTGATTCATGAAGACAAAGAAAAATCACCTTTGTGAGTGAGGACTGTAGCTGATTCATCAAACATATCCTCCAAGGTTTGAGCTAAGGTTTCATAGGAACCATGAGCACCTAAATCAACCTTCCTTCCAATTGGTATCCCATCCATTTTTACTTTCACAAACAGGGAACTCCTGAGGTTTCCTTTTTCTTTGAAAATAATGTTGCTACTATCACTGCCACCATCTGCAGTCTTCCTAACCCCAGTACTATTGCTTGCTCTTTTGTTGTCAACTGTAGAATTGAATACTTCTGTGGCTGGTGATTTTGCCTGGCTATTATAGATATTCATTCTATATGTGCTCCAAGGGGAGGCCATCCAACAACTTGACTGAATAAAAAAAAATTAGTCACAACTCACAACAGAAGTCATAATCCCATTGATAAAGAAATGATAAAAAAAAACAAAAAATTCACAAATATTTGATTTATTCTGTTTCTGTAAAGGGTATGACACCAAGAACATCATTGAGAAAAAATAAGAAACAAAACATCACAAATTCACATGGCAAAATTTTTGTTAAGAAATGTAAACTATAAACCAATCTTTTTTATAATAAGTGAAACCGCTACAATTAAAAAAGCTAGAAAAATACCCTACAACTTAAGAATTTAGTCGACAGATGTAAAACTATAACTCTGCATACTTCATAGTCTATGTGGGTAATTTCTACAGCATAAGTTGAGTTGCTGCAATGCTTTCGTTTTGTTAAACAAATAAGGTTGCTAAAATTTACCTGACAAACCAAGCAGTTGAAATATGCCATAATTAGTACAGAGAAATTTTGATTATTTTTTTATATAACAGCTTGACTGATTTCTACGGCACACATTGTATAAGAAATTGTAGATTGTACATAACATTGGATCAAATTTTAAATTTTGAGTCAGTCCAAGACAAAATTTCTAGAATCTTGACTAAATATCTGAGACATTCATCTATTCTTGAAGAATGTTGACTTTCAAGTCTCACCCTTGTCAAGAAAAGTAATCTTCAAAGTTCATAGCAAGTATGAGACATGATCCAATAATAAAGAATGTATGAACATTAAGACTATGTTTGGTGAGTGAAATGAGACATGATCCAATAATAAATAGAGTGTTAGATTGGTTCCAGTTCCATCCAGGGGAAGAAAAGGAGAAACATTAGATGAAAAGGAATGAAATCCATACCATCTAAATAATTCAAACAATAAAACATATACCATTCCATTTCATCCCTTTTTTACCAATCCAATTCCAAACATGACAGACATATTTAATACAGTAATTTGTTTTTTGAATTGCCCTCCAACTCTATAGGAGCTAATCCTTTTCTAGA
Source organism: Glycine soja (assembly GCF_004193775.1). Lineage (NCBI taxonomy): Eukaryota > Viridiplantae > Streptophyta > Magnoliopsida > Fabales > Fabaceae > Glycine > Glycine soja. The sequence continues at coordinate 40,028,860 of NC_041004.1, read as the reverse complement.
CAAGTTGGACATGAATTAAATGTGAATACATCTGGTAGTTGTAGCATAGATTAAATAGGAAAAGAACAAGAGGGGTAATTTACCTGGCAGCGGTGGCAAGAGCAGCAGAACAGGAATGAGAAATAGATGAAGGAGAAGAAGTGGTGGCATAGGGAGAGAGTGTTAAAGAGAGAGACAATTGAAGGTCAGAAGAAGAAGAATCCAGTGAAGAAGAGTTGTCATCTTTAGACATTGAATTGAAGAGCCTTCTCCGCTCTCAAGTCTCAAGTTGTCAAGAGTGAAGTGAAGTGAGGGAATATCAAGAAGAAGAAAAGTGGCGTGGTTAACAAGAGTCTTAGACAGACTCATGAGCGTGTGGGACACGTGTTCATCATTCTTGTCTTGTCCCTCCAACCTCATGGATCAAGGGGAAGCAATAACAAGACTTCTTCTCAGTAGAAGAAGTGGTTGCTTGTAACTAGCGAGTGCGGTAGGACCCACACACCCATATAAGACATCCCGACAAGACAAAGTTCAGGGAAAATATACCATGTTCTTGTCGATCGTTTTCATGCTACGTTTCCTGCATCCTTCATGCCACCTGGCGTTTGTCCACCCCCAGGAGACCGCCATGCCATCTAAGCTGCCTCCTCCCTGCGGACCCCGCACCTACACGTGGAATGCTGCAATATGCCCATATGCTACTAATTCACATTGCTGCATACAATCCGAATACTCTCCCAAGTATTCAATCCTAACACTCAAATTCAAAATATATGGTTAACCCTAAACAAGTTGATTCACTGTGTTATTTTTTTTTTTGTCAGTATTTTTCTTTATTTTATCGATTATACATTAATACGTATAAATAGTAGTATTTTATAAATTTAATGCGTATATATTGATAGTATAAAATTATTTTAAAATAATTATTTTAAAAATCAATAAACTTATCATAATAAATTGTGATTAAATTACTCTATAAAATATTTTACATTAATGCATAATTATTTTCCTCTTATTTTATACTGTTGTCATAATTCTTTTTATTCAGTCAAAAAAAATGTTTTTTTCTTCATTTGTATATAAATTACTAAGTATTGAAAGACATGAAAGTCATTTTGAAATTTGAATATCCTAAAATTTAACATTTTAAAGTAATACTACGTACTATTTTATTTAGAACCTCGAATCAGTGTTTTTAATAAATATAACTGGGTCAAGAAAAATATATAATGACCAGACTAAATGCTCTTTATTTAAAATCTTGAATTAGTATTTTAGAAAACGAAATTGGATCAATCAACAAGGATTGAGTATACTGAAAAAGTCTAACATCCTGTATAATGAGAATCAAGGTTCAAATTCTTGTCAAGAGAAATCTCTATATTTAGTGTATGATAATTCTTTAAATAGGATTGTTTTCGAAACACGATACATGCAAGGAATGAGAAAACTCAAGTCAAGAAAAATATATAGAAATATATAGTAACCAAACCAAAGGATCATCATAAATGCTCTAACATATATTTTCACACTAGTTATAAATTATAGCTATAATGTATACAAAACAAAACTTAAGTATAAGTATGCTGATGTAAAAAAAAGTATAAGTATGTTGATGTTTTTCCTAAATGGAAAAAAAAATATGCTAAGAGAGGTATATAATTTTAGTTTGGTAATTGAATTTTATTATTCAGCAATATCCTCTTAATATTATCTTAAATTGTTTTATTTAGAATTTTGTTAACACTATAATGAAAATAATAAATATTATGAATTCATATATCAATGGTAAAATAAATTACCAATTTCATGTTTATATATCAACAGTAAAAAATTTATCAATTCAATATTTGCACAACTTAGTTTCGAAAGTCTAGACTTATCAAATTTTTAATTCCTCTGGTAATGGAGGGACTAAAAAACAATATTTTCAAACTTTCGGATACTAAATTATACAAAGACAAACACTCAGGACTAAAGTCTAAAGACAAACAACTTTTTACTTCCAGAAATGAAATACTCATTTTGATAACTAAATGGAGTATATTACTAGCCCTTACACATGTAAGCATACACACATGAAATGAAATCTGAGACACTACCAACTTTCTTAAAGTAAAACACATTTTTATCATAACAAATCATCAAGTCTTGATATTCTTATTCATTATTACCAAGGGGTCATTGATAATTCTACCCGTGGTAGACACCCTGATGATACGGACAATAATTTCTTGAGCATTTAATGGCTAGATATGAAGACATGTCTGGGTACTTCTAAGAGGAAAGAAATGAATGAGAGCAGTGTGGAAGAAAATGATAACACATTACAAAGCTTTAGAGAAAAGAGATTGGTAACTTTTAAATTTTTGGAATAGTCATTCGGAAAAATTGTTGAAATGAGGAAAATATAATTATTTTTTGGTTAGAGGAAAACACAATTATAAAATCATTGTACAAGTGTACAACTTCCTATATGAAATCCCCTTCTGTTTGAGATAAAGTTCAGCCACTTCTCTCCCACTCAGACACTTCCCTTCCTCGGTCTCTTCACTTCCTAGCAGAAAATATATTTTCACTGTTCTACAGTTTGTAAATCAAAGGATCACGAGATTATCGATTTCATTAAGGCATTATCTTATAATATAAGATGCTTGAAAAACATGGCCCGACAGAATATATAGTTAACTAGACATGAAGGTAAGGGCTGCCAACGGACAAAGTCACCAAACAAAAACTACCAGTGCTCACCTTCAGTAGTAAAGAAAATTACAATATAAAAGTAAGACCAAAAGGAAAAAAGAACCAAAATAAAGAAATTTTACATCATTCATGACAAAATTTATTTTCATAATGAAATAAGACTGGTGAATAATACTATAACACATTACCAAAAGAAAATTTGGAAATAAATTTATTCTATCAGCCAAATATTGATGTCCACCTAGCCTCAAAATCATGTAAAAGGTTTAAAATATAAAAATGTCAAAAACTTGTTTTTAGATGAATTAAAGATTGCTAATTAAGCTTTTATTGATTGGCACTCAATTTTGCCTTTGAATTTTCTGATGGATGAGGTGTGCTATCGGTGCAAGCAGTACAAGAAAGAGGCTTGTCAGCAAGATTGATCCGCAAGGTTCGGTGCTTCTCATTCTCAGGTATATGGAGGAGAGCATCCATGATTAAAATGTCCCAATCACGAGGAAGGAAAAAGGAAGACCAAGTGTCATCTGTTTCAAAGAAGCCAACCAATAATAATTTCCATTAGCTGTCAAACTGGCCTCAGTGTTCCCACTTCGCAAACTCTATAGATCTTATAAATATATGTCAAAGTAAGCAAGCAGATCATAGTTAGTAATACAGACTAAAAGAGTTAACTGACAGTTAGGCAAAAGTTGTAATTCAAATCATTAAGATTTATTCAAATTGCTAACCTCCATTTCGAACAGCCTTCAGCTGCAAGACACCATTGCCTTGTGGTCCAGAAACAGGAAATGAGCATGAAACAGAACGTCTTTCATGAGCTACTGCAAGAGATGCATTGTACCATGGACCTTTAACAATTGGTTCTCCAATAGAATCTATTATTGCCTGGTTCTTGCTTACCTTCTCCATGGCCTTGCTGAAAATTTCACAGCTAATAATTTTAGGGGCTTCCAATGTGGACAAATTTTCAATGGAAAAGTAAAGAACAAAAGTTGAGAAACTCCTTTTGTGATAAAGTCATAAGTATTGGTAACAGTCTCATAAAAGCATTCATGAAGCTTACTACTATCTAGTATCTAAAATGTAAATATGAAAGAAAAATAAAAATAGAATAGGATTTACAAGGTGGGATAGGATGGTGAAGAATTTGAAAGTAGCGATTACTTTAATCAAAGTTAGAGGGCTACTCTCATTTAAGTAGCAAGATATCACAACTCACAAGGTAGCTATACTTGTAATACTGGAAAATAGATGGCAAAGGACAGAAAAAGAACAAACATCTTAGAAGGCCTCTTTACTCCATGAGAACCTTTTATTGTTAGCATAGTAAATGTATAATTATTATCTCAGTCTTTTAGATCCGATTTGCACGCACCACCTTAGTGCCTTTTTTTCCTATGAAAAATGAAAATGCCATACAGAGTTATTTTGAAACAAAAGATAACTACAAAATTTAGATGCTAAACTCACCTTATAAATTGATATTTCCCTAAATATAGTCGCATTGATAGTTATTACTATGTAGGAGGGATAAGAGAATGCTGAAGTTACAGTTAAACAAGGAAAAACTTTGGCCTCCTTGAGGAACAGCTCCTTGACAATGAAGATGAGAAATAGGAAATATCATAAACAATAAAAAAATCGAATCAAAAGGTCTATCTTGGGCTTCTTATTCTAAAGTCTAAAACCAAATTATGTTAAAATGCAGCCCTTAATAGTTTTGTGAAGTCCGCCAAATGCATTCCCAAGAGATTAAAGTAACTAACTATCATGTATCATCAACTCTTAACACAGAACATTACAGCTCAATATATACCTGCTACATCCATGATAGATGGCAAGGTCATCAAGGGCACTCAAAGCAACACCACCTGTAATAGTAATCAAGACAAATGACACAGCCTTTCTACCATAGTATTTGCCAGTCTCTTCATCCACTTTCTTCATGGAACTGCAAGAGCTTAAAAAATGGTATTCACAATCAAGCACCATATTGGCATATTACACTTCATACTATGATCTTGATTTGAACAATGTAACAATAACAAGTAGTTCATGTTTTTCACTTACAAAAAAAGAAAATCAGCTGGAAAAAAAAGAGTATTACTTTGGCTAAAATATAACTCTGTCCCTCATCTAAATCTCGTTTCCGTGTAGTTTTATAAGTTTAAAAATTTTCACTTTGGTTTCTTAAATTAGTAGATAAGCTAAGTGGTTCTTCCATCAATTTAACTCACTAATTTGGTCAACTTGATGACATATACATGGCAAACTAGGGGGATGTCATTTCAGATGGGTATTTGCCATGTCAATTAAAATTAACATTGTTAGTGCAAAAAATAGACAAAAGGACCATTTTGGTCTGACAAGATATTTTACGGAACCAAGATAAAACTTTTTAAATTTAACAGACCAAACTGAAACCAAAACTTGCACAAGTAGTATTTTACTTCCTTTGTGTTAGGACTCATCTCACTATATTCTGAATTCAGGGACCTCAACTAGCGTGATGCAAAATGTAAAATTCATAATTTGGGTTAAAGAATATGATGCCTGAAATTTTGAAGCGTGAAAAATTGAGGGCACAAATGAGTCAATGAGTACACTCAAAATCCACAATTTTCACATACATATACTTTATAAATTGGCCTCTAATAGAAACACAGAACTCAAAGAAGTTACAAATTTTGAAACCGCCGAACGAATTTACGAGTATCAAGCAACAACAAGTAAATCCAAATAAAAGGTGACAAAGGAAACAAGGAAATAGAAGAAGCTAACAGAGAGCTTACGTGGAAATCTGAGGTTTTGGGGAGAGTTTGAAGAAAGAGCTTAATCTCTTGGCTAACATGATCAAACAACAAATGTGTCGTATTACCGCACGACGCTGTCGGTATCGTGCGATTTCGCCAGTTATCAAAACGACCCGCGAGAAATTGCGATGTTGTGTCGTATATCGATGGTAAAATCAAAATTTGGAGATAGTATTTGGGAACGAAAATGGAGTGAAAGCTCAATTTGTGAAAAACCCTAAACTTACAAGGTTGAGATTGGTGAAAAAGCTGCGACACTGTCTGCTCTCATCTTTTGTTCTTCTTTCTCTGGTTTAATTAAAACCTATTCTTTTGTGACAAAATGAAAAGCATTTTAATCATAAAAATTACTTTGTCATTAAATCCAGGATTTGCCTAAAGATTTTTTTGTTGGTTAAAAATGGTTAAGTTGGGGATTAGTGTATTCTCTTTTTAGAGATAAGAGACACTGCTACTAATTACATTTTTTTTCTAATATATATATATTTTTTTAAAGAAAATAAACTTTTGCTTTAAGAATTAAGATCACAAAACAGACAACAAAGTTCTTTTTACCTAGTTTTAATACAAGTACATTATATTTTCAAAACTAAAATTTGATAACACTAATAAAAATAAAATAATTTAACATTTGATTTATTAGATCTGTAGTTAATTAATTGTGTGAATCTTCTAATAAACTTTTTACAAACCTATCATAAACTACATAAAAATAATAATTTTTTTTATCTATATAAATCAAAAAGAGATACCGAATAATTTACAACAATCAATTGAGTTAAAAATAATAATAAAAGATATATTAAAAAGCTAAAGACAATGTTAATATAAATGAAAATATCAAAATAAATTTAAAAAAATAATGCTTAATTTGTGTATTATCTTATAAAATGAACAAATAAAAAAATAATAGAAATGTTGTAAAAATTACATATCCCGACCTTTTTTTAGTAATGGGCTAAAACCTAAGTATATATTGATGGATGTAAAAAGGTCATTCAACAAATTAGCTGAGTGTTAAAGGACTTTTTTACACTAATTTAATATAAAATGAATTTAAAAAATAATTTTGGTATTCGATCCTCAAGTTAAAAATAAAACTCAGCTGAGGATTTTAATTGTTTGAAAACTTAACAATCGAGATTATGACAAAAAATACATAAATATAAATTATAAGTTATAAAATTATTTTATAAATTTTAAATTATCAATTTTAATGCTATATTTTATCCTGTGAAATACTTTTATTGCTTAAGAAAAAAATATGGTGAATGAGTAAAATTTGTGTGTCAAAATTTAATATAAATACTATATTTTAATTTTATTTTTTTAGATTTGCATCGAAGATTCACATTTATGTGTAAATTAGGTCCAAATTTTCAAATAACAAATAAATAAAGCTTCACACATGCACGACAAGAATAGAGACACCCAACCATGCAATCTAAAATTTGAAGGCATCATTAACCTGTCGTATATTTGAAAAAAAAAATTGAGAATGGAAAAATCATGTCTAACATAAAAAGTTATATACTACTATTAGTTTTTGAAAATCACGTTTAAAACAAAAAAAAAATCATACAAAATGTGAGACCAAATACAAAATAAATTATATTATTAATAAATATTTTTACAGCATTTTCATAGTATTTTTTCAATTACATTAATAATTTTATTTCTCTTTTATTTTTTCTTAGTCTTTTTCCTTTTATACCACAAATAATTTTATTATTATAAATATAAAGTTTTAAGACAGAAAAAAACTCTTGTATCAACTTTCTAAGAATAGTAGTCAACAATCTTAATAGTGTGATTAAAATTCTTCAAATACAACATCCACACACTTACCATCTCACCCACCTCCATTTTACAACTAGTCTTCAAGCACATACAATAATGAAGTTTTTTCTGCCGAAAATTGAATTGGAATTTTAAATTTATACAACATTTCTTATAACACAAAGGAGAGATAAGAAGAGAAGATAGAAAAATGTTAAATAAAACGGAGCAATGTAATTGAAAGAGAAAAAAAATTGTAAAAAGTATTGCAAAAGAATATAAATAAAACTATTGTAAAAAAACATAAAAGAAAATGAAGTTATTTCTTTTATAAATGTTGAAACTGACAAAAAAAAAAGAAGACTAATTTACAAGAACAGTTGTATAGAAGTTTCCAAATATGAGAAAGTACGTTTTGATTTTGCTTCTACAATTGAATTTTATACGGAACTTGTTACACGAAATTCCCAGTAGAATTATCTGGGAAGTTCGATTGGTGTGGAATGCAATTCAGTAATAAAATAAAATACTACTAGAAATATAGAATAGTCCGAGAAGCGCGTAAAGAGCCACGTGTACGGACAAGAAGAGGAGATGTTTCATGTTTGAGTCAATTAAAACGTGAATCGAAGTTCCATAAACTTCATTACATTTTCGTGTGCCAGCTAAGGATCCCAAATCCCAATCGCTTGGAGGGATATGCCCTCCATGTGAAAGGTTGGTATGCTTGTACTACTTGCTTCAATATTGCTTCTTTTACTTTTTCTGTTTTCTTCTTATTTGTAATACTCTTTTTTTTTAAATAATTGTTTTAAATATATTAAAAAAATAATAAATTTATAAATTTAATTTATATATTATTAATTTATTTATAAATTTTGTTATTCATAGTTGATATTATAAGAGATATAAATAAAAAAATTAATATTATATAAAAAACTAAAATAATAATTATTTTAAGATAATTTTTTCAATATAACAATTATAATGGACCCAGAAAGTACTATAATAATGGTCTCATTTTAATTACTACATTGAAAACAAAACAAGGTTGTCTTTTTCCCAAGTACTTTCCAACTTCCATATGCACCGTCCGCAATACCAAACCAAACGATATAATCTCTTCAAGTTGATAGATATTTTGCTTGCTTCTAGTTGAATTGTATCATATCAAATGTGATCCAAATGCCATATCCACCACACAATCACTACCCAAATAAACTTTTTTTTTAGGGTGAAAACTAAACCATTTTTTTTTTGTTTCTTAATTAATATATTAGACAGAGAAGGTTAAACCACTCATGTTCACACTCTATATTATATAAAGGGTCCAGCTTATAAATTGCATTGTTTGTTTTGATTTGATGTCTGCTGCTACAAAAGTCTCCCTTCCAATGATCATCTGAAATTACATAGGATTTATAGGGTCATCAAGAACTCTTCAGCATCACAAAAGGGTATTGTTCTTTTCTTCTCTGTCTTCCTTTACCAACCCCAAACATTTCTTTTGTGTTAAATTTACTGATTCTACTCAGCAATCAGCAATCAGCAATCAGCAATCAGCATCATTACTTTTCCTTGTAGCCATGTCAATTTGTTTTCTGTTTCAAAAACCAATATGTCTTTCTCTTTTTCTAGTTTTTTTCTTATTTTCCTGAAGTAGGTAATTTGCAGTTTTGTTCTATTTTCCCAGTGATTTATAATCAAAAAGCAAGGGACAGACACACAGAAGTTGTTATCTTGAATCAGAAAACATGATGCTAAGAAGCTCTTCAACACCAGTTCTTGGATCCCTCCTCTCTTCCTTCACAGATAGCCCTAACAACAATATTCACTCAGAAACCTGTCATGCACTGAAACACTTTCCACCAACCACTGTCCCACAACATTATCACAAACTTACTTTCCACCAAACTGGGTCCTCTGCATGTGGTTCTTCTCCAATCTCTCCCTCAATTGGTGAGCTTGAAAGGCAAAACAAAGGCTTGATCAGAAGAGTCCAATCTGATGGGAACTTGCAAGACTTGGCCTTCTTTTCTTGCAGCAATGAAGAAAGGTTTGAGTTTTCAGACCCTTCCAAGAGGTTTTCAGCTAGACACAGGAGCTTGGTGCTGGAGACCATTCCTTCTTTCTCTACTGCCAAGCACAATGGCTTGAGTGAAGAAGAGGAAGATGAAGAAATGGAAAGTGAGAGTGAAGATGGGTTCAGTGTGCTGAATGGTGGGAAGGGTGTAATATTCAGTGAAGAAGTGAGGGTGAAGGATGGAGTTTGTAGGGTGAGTTTTGGTGACCAGGAAGAGGTTAGTAGTGGTAAAGAAATGTATCTTGCAAAGGGACTTGGTGTAGAGTGCTGTGGTGATGGCATAGGTGGTTGTAGAGGTGGTGGTGGAGGTGGTGGTGATCATAATCCCTTGGGTTCTGGAGGAAATGATGGAGAAAGGCATGGAGTGGAAGAATATTACAAGAAAATGGTTAGGGAAAATCCTGGGGATCCTTTGTTTCTGAGGAATTATGCCAATTTTTTGTATCAGGTTAGTTCTATATCCTAGTTTGAAACCAACTCTCTAATTGTTTGACGGAAAAAACATAGATGCAATTCTTTAAGTGCTATTTGTGTCATTCTCTAATCATAATTAGAGTTCTATCTTGTTAATCTGCATAATCCTTTAATGTAAATCTTTATTATGCAGATTGTCATGGTGAAACTTCAATTTTGATTGAAGAACAACACAAACTACATCTAAAGAATTGTATCTAAGTTTGTCCTTGTTTAAAAACTCATCATGGTAGCCAATTTGTTAGGTCATACTATGCTACTATTACAACTTTTTTCAGAGGATTTGGTTAATGTTAGAACAAACAGTTAATTTATACTGAGTAAAAATGAAAAAAAGTAGAGGTGCATGCATCTAGTGTTTAATTTCAATTAATTTATTTTGTAATTCCTAACATTAAATCAATTGTTGATGTTTAGTATAGAACAAATCTATTTTCAGAATAACCTAAAACAAATCATCATAATCGTTTAGAAAAACCAACACTTGGAGTTGTTTTTATTAGAGAATGTTTTTGGTGATGATTTTTGTTGTTTGGACAGTGCAAACAAGACCGTGAAGGAGCAGAGGAGTATTATTCCCGTGCCATACTTGCAGACCCAAATGATGGAGAGGTTCTATCACAGTATGGGAAGTTAGTTTGGGAACTACATCACAACCAAGAACGTGCCTCCAGCTATTTTGAAAGAGCAGTCCAAGCCTCTCCTGAAGACAGGTATGCTGCATGTCATGTGCTTCATAACATTCAGTTTATGATATATTACTATCAAGCAGTCTAGTTCAGCTTGCTAAGCAGGGTGGGTGCGTGAGTTGTTGTATGTTTCCTAGTACCTGTTTTCAATTCCTATGGATCAAAAGAAGTTTGTTATGGTAGTTTTTAGACCAAGTTGTCGTGTCATGTTAGTTTACCTACATTAATTTAGTATATTGGGATTGAATGTAGTTACAATAGCTTATGGTTTTATGAAAACAGCCATGTACAAGCAGCATATGCTAGTTTCCTTTGGGACACAGAGGAAGACGAGGATGGTATCAATGAACCACAAAGTTTACCGCCACATTCTCATCAAGGAGCTGTGGCTACTGCAGGTGCTTGAATTGGTGATGAAGTTTTTATACGTACAAATACAAGCGAGTGTCTTGTGATGTAATGAAGTTCTTATGTTGAAGCCAATGTTTATAAATAACTGAATTCACAAACTCATTACCCATGTGTAGTAGCACTAAGACAAGCGACGAGTTTGTGTGCAACCCTTTTAATTAATCAACGTCTACTGATTGATAACATGTATTTGGGACTACTAGTACTTGAATGTTTTGGTTTGTTGCATCAAAGGCACTGCAATTTAAAAAGGAAAAACGAGATTAGAAAAAGAAAATGGCCTACAGAGAAGAACCAACATGTTACGTCATTACATTATTACAGATAACAGGACAATGACACATGAGACGGAAAGTAATCAAAACATGCTCCAAAAGCCAGCTTGAAAGATACACAACGCTCGAGAAAAGGTTCTAGAAGACCTAAGTGTGAACGGAAATTTGACTGGGTATTCTGTTCTCTTTTTTCATAGGAAAATAATTCTTGGACACCCAAAAGGATGTAGACTGCCTCGAAAGAGATAGGAAGAGAAAAGGGACAAATAATTAAGATTGGTGATATGATGTGAGACAAAAAAAATATAGAGAAATGAGAGATGTAGTGTTTGTAAATTATGGATGTCCCAATATCATCAATCTTGTTCATAACTCAGGAGAATTAGGGACCGATTTATGTGATGGGGATCACAGCGATGGCGTGCAGTATGGCCATGGAGAATATTGTCATGTTATTAAGGGACTTGAGTCTTGACTTGACTATAGAAGGATTAGGAAGGATTGAATATTAATGTTGAATAGGTAATACGATATTTTACTTGCGTTTGTTGTGAAGAAACACCCCAATCTAAACTCTAAACCATAACACTGATTTCTAAAAGTCAGGAAAAACCGAATTGTGTTGAGTGAAATCACACTACGAGATGACATGCGCCATATGAACTTTTACTAATTACCTGTTGAAATAATATGGAGATTTTATTTATAGAATACTAGTTAAAAGAGACACATCTGTATTTTTAAAATAAAAAAAACAGTTGAAAAAAATAATGACAACGTTATATTATAAAGGTTTATAAAACAAATAAAAATAATTATATATATTAAAGAGTAATTTAAGAACAAAAAATATGTATATAAAAGGGGTAATTATCTTTATTAATAATTATAAATTATAAAATTTTACGTGATAAGATAAATAAAATGGAAGAAAAGTATTTATAAATTACAACTACTATTTTAACTTTTGCAGTACACAAGAATAAACATTTTATATAACTAAAACTTATAAATCTACTTTTGAAAATATATTTGAATTTATAATAAAATTTAAAAATCCTCAGAGGATTTGGTTAGTTTGAATTGATAAAAAAAAGTAAAAAATAAAAGAAAAATAATTTAATATAACCAAAAGATACATTTTTGTGCAGAAAGAATGAGAACTTTTATTTCAAATTGTTAAGTACTTGGAAAAATTACTAACACAAAATACTAATACTAATGTTAAATCAAATCTTGTCTAAACAAAAAAAAAAACACGAAATCCATTTCTAAAAAATAAATGTTTAAATATTCTATATTATTTAATACAGCTTAGATATTATAAAATAATTTCCACACATAGTAGCATTATCCATGCGCATGATTGAATTAAAATTCGAATATCATGTTCATGAAAATAACAATGACCGTGTACTCAACTCTAGCAAGATTCTTTTGTAATGATTGGGTGTTCCAAGTTTAACAGACAAATCTAGGGAAGCATTCTCATCATTGGAGTTGTTTTCAAGTAAAATAAATCATTAATAAGATTTGGTTATCTTCATGCCAACAATGCCCAAAATTAGAAAGAAAGAAATTATAAGATTCTCATGGTACTATCAAAAACAAGTCAAAGGCAACGAGCTGATGCACACAACAATGCACAGCAACATCTCTGATAATGAAGCACAGCCTCTATTGATGTCTAAACCACTTTGTTACTTTCAACACCCCTTCTCTCATTAAAAGGCCCCCACAATCCAAACATGGTACAATACAAACAACCAAAACTTCCCACCTGAATGGCATAATAAATAACATTCAAGGGGGAACCAATTGATCTATGAAAAACAAACTAGTTTAAGTCTCAATGGCTTTTACTTGAAAAAGACGCACCCAAAACGTAAGACTACTTTATGTGAAACCACAGAAGAAAATGTTCTGTAGTAAAAATACCCACGCCAAGCACAGACTTCGCTAATTGTATAAACCCTTGAATGGCATCTTAGTGCATGCGTTTATGCCACATTTTCCTCATCGGGAACCACGCTGAAGATAACCATCGCCTCTTAGTCTGGTGTAGTCTGAACTATCCTGATTACCTCCCCTTCCCATGCTCCTACCACCAAAACGCCCTCTCGGAGCATCTGCTTGATAACTGCCTCTGCCTCTTCCCCTTCCTGATCACCCAAAAATAAAAGGAAATGGATGTCAATATTACAAAAATCATTTTCTATTTTTAACAGAAAACAAAAAGAAAAAATACTAAAAGTATCACCAATTCCAAATAAATTTATTTATATACTACACAGAATATGTTTTATTAAAAGGGAACAAGCAGAACAAGTACAGAGAGGATGATAACTATACTATTTTCTTATACAAAAGCAAGAGTGGAACATGTACAAACTACAAAACCAACTAGCCCACAATAAAGTCTCTTTGTAATCTACCTTGTAAGCTCCCTTAAATAAAAAGAAAAGGCATAGAGCCACAGAATACAAGAAAGGCCAAAAGAATCCCATCCCATAACAAAACCGATCAGACCATTTCATTTTTAATGCACTTGAGTAACTCTTAACATTAAATTTTGAATACTACTAAAGTATTATTTTGGTCATCCACCCTGAGTTAAAACTGTAGTACCAATAAAAAATGTACTATTAAAAGGATTGCATATCCTTATTTGGATAGTGGCACTTACATATATGATGATTGTGCTAATCTAAAACGTAGTTAAATAAAACTCACATAGAAGTGAGGCTTATGGGAGAGTTGCAGAATTTATGCCTTGTGATTATAACCATATTATCTTCAATTCATTTCCATGTTGGCCCCATCACTCCTCCAATGACCTATTGGATCCCTCTTTCATCATATTGCCATGTCATTTAGAACTTAATACTTTAGGGTTTAACCTAATACCTAATAGATATACATGGGCATTTCAGTACAAAATACCAAGTTCTGCCACAACAACAGATGCCCTAGCATGTACAGCCATCACTCTGATCCCTAATTTTATTGCACAATTGTTTGTTAGGTGCACTCCAACACCAGCAATTGCAGCAAGCAACAAACACCTTCCAAAAGATTTCTTATTAACCATTAGGTAAAACCCACAGAACTTGAGAAGCTAAAACTTTTGAAAGAGTAAGAGATAAAAAGAAGTAAAACATTACTTCCTCCCCGAGCTGCACCGACACTGTTTGGCCTCCGCTCCTCTATGTATACTTGTCTTCCAGCCAATTGGATTGGAGAAGCCTACAATAAAGAAAAAAAATGAAGACAGATGTGAACCAAAGAATCATGTTAAAAAAATAATATGGCCAATCTGGATAACAAAACAGTTGCATGAAGCAGCTATAGATATTTGTTTCTTGGTTAACTCAAACCACACTGCCCTCTGCTCTAAATTTAAAAATTACACCCCTTTCCTGAGAGATGAATAAGAGTTGCACTTTAGTTCATTTCAATATCAACAAGCTCATTAAGGACATTTTTCTCTCTCTGATTTTAGCATCATCAACAACCAGTTTCAAACTCCTACTCTGGAACATTAGAAGATCAAATCAAATCCAAAGCAATATCAGGTGTGGTGTTTTAAAACTTCATTTTATCTTCTAAAGTTTTAAATTAGCTGCAAGTAACACTTGCACTACAAATTCAACTAAGGAAACTACATCCATAGTTTTTCTTAAACATAATAAATAAACCATTGAATTGAACCAGGAAACATAAAAATCCATAGCCATATAAAACATCTGATAATGACAATAAAAAACCAAAGGAACAAGGAGAAGTTCTTGCTTTAACCAACAGGGAAATTGATGTTATAGATTTTCTGTAACCTTTAACCAACAGGGAAATTGATGTTATAGATTTTCTGTAACCATAACAGATAGCAGAGTAAAGCAAATCAGCAATAAATGATTCAGACATGTTCAATTAGTTTCTCTGTTAATTAAGGTAATCATTGATTAGATAATCAAATAAATATTAGGTTTAACACAAAAAACAAAACAATAAATAGAATAACTATAAACCTGAAGTGCATTTTGAACACCAACAATGTCTTCAAATTCCACAAATGCATAGCAGACTCCAATTTCCTGTACACATCAATTTCTACTTTAGTTTTTTTCTCTTTTTTTTTTGGCATAGATGGATATATGAGCATTCAGTGTAATCCAAAGAGAGGAGCTACCTTTCGGACCCTAATGAATATTCCATCAGGCTTAATTCTGCCAAAATTCTTAAATTCCTGGTCAATCTCTGCTTCAGTAACATTAGCGGGCAAGTTTCTAACATAGACAGATGTTACTTCATCTGGAAAAATTAAGATCAGAAATCAACTTGATATTTTAATTCTAAAAATTCTAAGACAATATAAAGTTCAAATATTAAATGATGTGAGAAACACAACAATTTTAAAGAAATGCAGCTTCCAAAACGCTAGAACAAAGCAACTATTTTACCATAAAAAGAATGGTAAGATTTCATTACTAATAGTTTGGATCAAAAGGTTTATGCCCCTCCTAACCACCTCTAAAGTCGCTGCCAAAAGAAATTTGGCCTGAGAAATCTTTCTACAGGTAGAATTGTATAAAAAAAAAAAAGAAAATTCTCACTCATTAGGTAAAAAGTGCAGCAAGACCTCACTGAGAATGAACAAATAAAAAAACTCCCACACATCATTAGCATAAATGACATAAGTATTCAAAAACATGAAGACGCCAAATATGCCAAGAAAAGGGTTATAATATCAGGAACATAAACTAAACCTTCTTCTTCTAGTCCATAGCCTTCTTCTGCGGCCTCAATCCCTGACTCAGGAACATACATAGATGCAGAGCTTGACTGCTGAACAGCAGGCTGTGCTACATGGTTCAACTCGGAAGGAGGTGGGGCACTTTTAAAAGAATGTTGTGGAGCATACTGTGGAGCAGCTGACAACACTGGCTGCCCTTTGGAAACTCGTAACTGCAAGTTCATTGAAACACGATTAAATTAAGACAAAACACCAAAAGTTAAAAAAGATAAATGCTCTTTATTTAGTTTTAAGTCCAACATACAGCAAAGGAATATAAATTAACATTTTTCCAATATTAGATGCCTAATACTACATTAAAGAGAGGCTAGAGTAAAGAAAGAGAAACTTCCAAAGCAATAACTTCAGCCAAATAAGAAAACTGTATTTCTTGACAACTTTAATCTCTGCAGATGATTTCAGGAAATTAGAATTATGGAAATATGAAAAACTAACTAAAAGATTGTTTTGATTTGAAAGTGAATATTGGTTACTCCAGTCATGTGGTACCTTTTTTATGGATAGTACATAACTACACACAAAAAAAGGTAGTCTGCCAAAAAAAAAAGAACATGTATAGAAAGTATTACATACAATAGATGCATATGTTTTCTTAGGAGGCTCCTCAAAGGACTCTTCCACAAGAGCAACAGGGGGTTCTTGGACAGTGTGTCCAATGCTATGAATTGGTGGAGATGCCTCCTGTACGGGAGTTTCCTCCTCCACAATTTCGGTTTCAAGTTCTTCTTGTAGCTGCTGCTGGTGCTCAGGAAGACTATACTCGTCCACTGGATCATCATCTATATGAACTGAGTTGACATATTCCCTGGCTTCTTCCTCCAAACCGTAGTCTGAAACTGCTAAATCAGAGACTCAGGACTCAAAAACAATATTTTTTGCAATGAAAATTGCTGCAAGACATGCACACTATTTAACTGATGCTTTATATACATGAAATTTAATTTTAGATTGGAGTGAACAAGAAGGACTGAGTCGCCAGGAAACCTATAAACTATCCAGCTATGCCCTACTACTTAAAAAATATTTTATTAAATAGGAGGCCATTGGATGCACAGATCATGAATCTCCTAACCAGATGTTAGAATACCAAACTGCAGCAAAAATATTTCCAGTTAAACTAGTCAAAAACAAATGTCATGAAAACATAATTCAGCAATTAATTTACCTGGTGGCTCAGCAAGTGAAGCAGAAAGATGTGGTTGTGTGTCAATGGTTTCAGATGCCACTGGTACCAGATTTGGGTACGTTACTTCATCATCAATGTAATGAAACATATCATTCATTACAAAGTAACCCTTCTCCTGAGGAGCAAGAAAGAAAGTTTGAACAAACTTCCGCTTCCCACTGATATCCTTTATCTTCACAAAACCTGAGACCATCACAAGCACACCTCCATCCCAAGAGTCAAGAGAATTAATTGTCTTGATTTCAATCGTAGTAAAATTCAGTAACGATACAATTGAATGAATTTGCTGCATGAGAGAAATCTAACCCGGTCAGCTGTCAGCCAGCATTTTTACCAAAAACAAAGAAGGCAGAAAAATAACACAACAAGAAATACCAAATATAAGAGTCTGTTTATTTTGAGACACTTTAACTTACAAAAAATGTTACCTTCCTTTCACTTTGTTTCCTGTTTTCAAGACTTTGTACATGAATAATGGAAACAAATTTTTATTGTTTTATGTTTTTATTCTGTTTTCATTATTTCCTATACAATTCTTTTAAAAAACTGAAACAGAAAATGTTTTCATGGTTGAAACGGCCCGGAATAAAAACCGCCAAAATAGAACTCGATTCGGAGTAACAGACAAATAGAAGCTTTCTAATCAAAAGCTGAAAAGACAATTAAGCACCAATTGAGAGCATAAAAAACTAATAGCATCTGTGCGCATTCGCACCAGCCAATAAATCTAAAAAGCAAGCCAACCTAAAACTAATATCTATTCGTCAGTGCCTCGCTAACGCTGTAATAACCATGGAATAGAACTTTACAAGCAGCATAGTTAGCAAGGGTCACAACCACCAGAAAAAAATAAACAGAACACGGAGCACACAAATATCATATCAAACATCATAATAAATAAGAGAGTTGAACGATGCGTAAAGCATACCAACACATCGTGCGCGGTTTCAACTGAATCTCCGTCGACGCGAATCATGCTGCTGGAATCGGAGTAAAACTGGTGAACAAGATTCGGTTGCTGGCGAAGAATCTGGTAGTACTGTCCCACGAAGTAGGAACCAACCTGAAACCAAAGAAAAGCTCATTCATTCACTTCACACAGATCAAAGAATAAAAAATGAACCAAAAAAAAAGAAAAGAAAGAGCGACGAGAAAAAACGAAAACAAAAAAACAAAAACCTGCGCGGCACTAACGGAACCGGGATACGAAGACGCCATCTCTAAGAGTATGGAAGGAAGTTCAGAGCATGCAGCACTTCTCCTAGCAGATCCAGGAGAAGAAGAAAGGGGGAGCGCGCGAAAACCCTAAAAAATCGAAAGAGCAGAAAAAAAGGTTGTAGCGTTGGGCCGGGAAGCCCGTTGAAGAGGCCCAACGAGAGGAGAGAGAAACGAGATTTATTTTGAGAGAGAGAGAGAGTGTAAGGTTGAGAAAGAAGGAAGGAGGGTGTTGTGGGGTTTATAGATCGGAGATCGAGAAAGGTGCGCAGCGCCGAGGGGAATGTTAAAAAATGAGGGAAGTGACTGAAGGAATCACAGAGAGAGAGAGAGAGTGAGTAGAGTTATGTGTGATTCTTTTTTATATAATCCATCGGTGAGTGTGGCACGAAACCGTAACCCTCGGATTGGGTATCTAGGATAAAGGTTGTGGAGTGTCAACGGGTCAGATTGTTTTCAAGTGAATATTTAATGGACGGATTGGATTTCAGGGCACGTATTACAATTTACAAGTGATTTCTATGAAGAATGGTAGTACTTGGATTTGGAAATGTTCATGTTCTATGTTCTACTTAGAGTAAGAGAAGACTCACCCTCATAGGAGATTTTGAGATCGATTTTTCTGCACATCTTTTCACTCAGTTCAGTGGGATAAAAAATAGGTAAGAAAATGAGAGGAGAATGTGGATGTAGAAAAGATGATGAAAAATGTAAACCGTGTTTGGAAAATTGCTCTTACACCTCCAAAAACGTCTGTTTGCTTTAAAAGATAAAAAGGTACTGATTTGGCGAAAGTCCGTTCATTTCCGACGAACGGATCTTCAAACAGGCACGTAGTTGTTTGGTATAAGTAAAATAAAGAAGAAATAAGTTTAAAAAAATTATAGATTTCGCTTAAGCTCGACTGAAGAGTAATATAGTGGCACACAGGTATCATCATGATAATCCTTTGTGTTGCATTTTTCACATTTGATAATTGACTTTAGATCTTGATAATCGATTGTGCTACTTCTTTTAAATTTGATGATCAATTATGTTGCTTTGTAATGAGTTTTTTTTGTCTTGTTGCACTGTTGTGGGCTAATTGCCCAACAACCAGAAAACTTATTCAAATCCTCAAGGGTTCGTAAGATGCATAACATCATTCACTACATCAGAATTAGCAAAATTTGGAATAGACATGAAATAAGTATCACTACAAAAAGAGTGTAAGGCATGTTGAGCAAAAGCGTGAGTTGCACAATTCACTTCCCTTGGCACATGCTGGATAATGCAGAAATCAAGATCAGCCATTTTCCCACGTATTATCCGAATGTTGCAGCTTATTGACCAAACTAACAACCACCTGAGATTCTGACTCTATAACTACTTTTGTAAACCAATGGTTGTGTGCATGCCTTTAAACCATAATCAATGGCCCAAAGTTCCTCCAAAATCAATGAGCTACATGAAAGGTCAGTACCATAACCTGCCATATATCTTCCTTGATCTCCAACACTCTGAAAGTTACATCACAGTTTAATTTAATTAAACTCGAATCAAGAGGAATCCACTTAGCTTCGTATATCAAACCAACCGTGGTTTTTTTACCCAAACTTATGTTCACATTTGTTGCTCTATTAATGCCTTGTACAAGAGCTCAAGCTATTTCCAAGACTTCAAAACTTCAGCAGCCTTTGTACAATTACGGTTTGCATGAACTAATGACTCTGGAGTTGTACCACTTACAATCTGGACAGGTTGCATCCTCAACCATCTAATGAGTTGTATTGCGTGGTTTTGACAATGTTTTCCTCTCTTTTCATTTAAATCAAACAATCTCATAATATTATTTGTTTTCATTTATTTCTTTCAAACCAAACAATCCAAAATTCCATTTTTTCTTCTTCGTTTATTTTTTTTCTATTTTCATTTACTTCATTTGTTTTATTGAAGCCAAACAAAATTTATGGTTAGTGTGTTCAATTAGTTTGCTTAAGTGTGTTATATTTATTTCCCAAGAATCAAGTAGATTCTTATGTTGTGGGATAGGAAAGTATGTCAATAGTAAAAAATGTTTCCCTATTTTTCCTATTTCACTAAATCAATCTCTTTATTTTTTTCATTTATTATCGGAGTCTCCTTATTTTTTCAAAATTCACTATTTGAGTTTCCAGAGAAAAAATTGAACGTTGATTTTTAACTTAGAACATTGATTATCACATGTCCGCATATAATTGGTCATTTAAGTAGTGTACCCTCCCATTCATTTTTCCACCCTTTATCCCTACCTGGCATAGCCATAATCATCCCTCCCCATGTCTCCCCTATGTCATGCCACCTACTTGGAATGAATTCTCCCTTCTCAATATCATCCTTCATTTCATCTCTCCACAACCCATATTCTCATTTCTCAGTTTCTCGTTTTTGACCCTTCTTGAGAATTATCTCCCTTTTCTCTGCATCATCCTCCTTTCTCCATTTTCCTAAAGCAAACTCTCTCATTTCTTCCATCTTTCACTGACAATCTTTTCATTCTCAATTTCACTTCTCCGCGTCAGCATGATCAACTTCTCCAATACAAACTCTTCATTCTCCAGCTCACACCCCAAGGTCCCTAGCTCACCCTCTTCCACTTCATCCATCTCACCGCACACACTTCCCCACTCTCAACATCATTCCCACCCATGCTGCTTACTCCGTCCATTGTCAATTTACTCTTTACCACCTTCTTCGTCGTAGGCGCCACTTTCTTCTTCACCTTCTTCTTCCTCTTGCTAGCTACCTTGAGCAACCCAGAACCAAACTCGTTCCCACTCTTGCCTCCATATAGTGCCTTCTCCAACGTTGCATTCGGCAATCTCTCAATATCATGCTACTGCTGCAAAGGCATACATGTCACGCCTCCATCTCCTATGAAAAATTCCTCACCGTCAGTTCTCTTGTTGGCTTAAACGAACAAAACAAAATAAGATGTGAAATAAGCTAACGGTTAACGTTTAATTTTTCCTACGGAGACTCAAATAGTGAATTTTGAAAAATAGGAAGATTCCGACAGTGAATTCAAAAATAGGGAGACCAATTTAATGAAATAGGAAAAATAGGAGGACTCTTTTTGCAATTAAGTCTTATTTTGATTTCCAATCATTAAAACCTCTGACAATTATCAATAACATTAATTACAAATCAAGTTCAATAACAAATTTTAGCAATTAAACTAATATCGATTCACCCCAATGAGATAAGTCAATTCAAGTGTGTGTTTTAGTTATTTCTCAAGAATCAAGGAGTAGATTCTTGCATCTTGCATCGTGGGAGAAAAAGGTATCTTAATGTGATAGTGTCTTTTACTTGATCTCCAATCATTAAAACCTTTGACAATTGTCAGTAACATTAATTACAAACCAAGTTCAATAACTTATTTTAGCAATTAGATTGGTAACGACTCACTCCAATGAGATAAGTCCATTCAAGTGTGTGTTCTTTTTATTTCCCAAGAATCAAGGAACTTATTTTTGCATCATGGGAGAGTAAAATATCTTAATGTCATCGTGTCTCTTACCTTAATCTCCAATCGTTAAAGCCTTCAACAATTATTTGTAACATTAATTAGAGCCCAATAACCAATTTTAGCAATTAGATTAATAATGATTCACCCCAATAAGATAGGTTCAAATTCAAGAGATCCAAAATCAAATAATTTATTTTTCTGTGAATCAAATAAATTTAAATACAAAAATAAAGGTAATTATCAACTTGTATTCATTTATTCTTATGTATTCTTTCCAAACTCAACTTTTTATCTCTATTTTCTTTTCCTATCATATAGCTAACTTATGACATCTTCTACTCTTTTTTTTTTCCTTTTCCTATCACATAACTAACTTATGATGTCTTCTACTTTCTTTTTCTTTTCTCTTATTTTTTTCTTGATATCTCGCTTCTCTCCACCTATTTATTCTAAAAATGGGGTCAAGTTTCAACTTTTTTTTCCCTAAAAAGAAAGTTTATTATGTCAATTTTTAGTTATTGGAAAAAAATGAAAACACTGTTAACTTAAAATTAATGGTTCGGATTATATATTTAATAACATTTTTATGTGATTTTGTTTTTTTAATTAAATGTAACATAACATTTATAATAAAATGTCCAATTTGAATTGTTGATTTTATTTTAGTTATAAAAAATATGTATAACTAAGAGTTAAAATATTCATTAAAAAGAAATAAGTTTAGATTCGGATATTTATGATGTTCCTGCTTTTATATTAAAATTTAACATTTTTAAATTAAAGACAGATTATAAATGTTATTTATGAATAGTGTTGGCCAAACATTATTTATGAATAGTAATGCCCAAACCTTATTTATTTCCTGCATTAGACCAATAGACCTGATTTCACTGAGGAAAGATCTGCACTGCAGACTGTGCCTAAGGTACTTATATCTATCTTTTTTTTGTCTCTTTCTTCCCGGTTCGTTATTCACTTCTCATTAGATAGATAGATACTTGGATTGTTCTAATTATGTTTCATTCGATGGGTAAGTGTAGGCTAATTTATCAATATATTTTTTAAAAAAATTTATTTATTATTTTATAGGTTGGTCAAAAATTTATGTATCAATATGGGTAAGTTTTACCCCGTAAAACACCTTTAGGGCCAATAAAAAATGCACCTTGAGAAGATGTCACCCTGAATGATTTCTTCTCTTTAAAGTGTCTATTTTTAATAAATTTTTTGAACAGGAAGCGTCATCCTAAAAGATTTTTCCCGTTTAAATTATTTTTTAAAATAAATTGAACACGAGGCATTATCCTGGTCTGTTCCACCCAGAAAGCCACATCCTGAAAGATTTTTACTGTTTAAATTATTTTAAAAAAATAAATTAAACAGAAGGTGTCATCTTGATCTACTCCATATAGGAGATGCCACTGTTAAAGACTTCTCCAGTTTAAATTATTTTTTAAATAAATTTACAGCCTAAAAAAATAGATTTCCTAAAAAAGTTTACTGCAATCTAAAAATTATTTAAATACAATTGTTCAAATACGAAAATTGTAAATAAAATCTAAAAATTGTCTAAATAGAATTGTACATAAAAAAATAAACTTACTACATATTATAACAAATTACTATATACTTTAAATCCTAAAAATGTTTTTTTTTCGATAACCTAAAAAATATTTTTTATGTACAATTGTATTTAAACAATTTTTAGATTGTAATTACAATTTTCTTATTTGAACAATTGTATTTAAACAATTTTTAGTTTTGTAGTAAATATTTTTAGGAAATTTACTTTTTTAGGTTGTAAATTTATTTTAAAAAACAATTTAAACTGAAAAAGTCTTCTAGGATGGTGTCTCCTAGGTGGAGCAGACCAAGTCGTTGCCTCCTGTTCAACTTATTAAAAAAAACAATTTAAACAGGAAAAATCATAAAAAAAAAGTCATAGAAAGTGGCACCTCCTAAGTGGAGCAAGGATGATGTCTTGTGTTCAATCTAGTTATAAAAAAAAATACTTTAAAGAGAAAATCCTATTCACGATGATGTCTATTGAAAAGCACAAATATCCTACATGACAAAAATACTCAGGTTGATAAATAGTTTTTTGACCAACCTACATTGATAAATATATTTTTTTTAAAAAGTAAATAATTATTTTTGTACAAATTATCTTCAAAAGATGGAAATTCAAATTTCAATGAAAATGAAATTTTTTATCCGTTATCATTAATAAAAGAACTTATATAATACAGAAAAATAAAAATATCATAAAAATAATTATCAACATGATTATTGAATATATTAGACTAAGATATAATAAATTTTCAACATGATTATTGAATATATTAAACTAAGATATAATAAATTTTCAATAAAGTAATTTATTGGATACCAAATTTTATTTCATTTAAGGATAAAATATAATTTAATCTTCATATTTTTTTATTATTGCAAACATAAATTACAATAAATACTTAAAAAATAGAAAGGCAAACATTAATTAAAACAAACATAATAATAAATATAATATTAATTAATTAACATAAAATATAATAAATTTTATTTCACCTTTTTTATGCTGAAAATTTTTTTATTTTAAAAATAAAACTATATCCTCTTTATCTTTATTTTAAAAATAAAACTATATCCTCTTTAAAGTTAAGTGTCAAGTGTGCAGTTTATAAATAGCAAGTACTGTGAACGTTGTTTTTTTGGACAAATTTAGAAAAGAGAATTATGTTGTAGACAATATATCTTCTTTTCGTTTTTTTTTTGTGTGTGCATGTTAAATTACATATATCAAGATGTAAAATTAACTGGTCCATTAACTCCATTTTGCTCGACCGACATAAAAAGATAATCTAGCCGACTGATCCAGTCAAAATTTTTGCAATATTTCTTATACTTTTTATATTTTAATTAATTATTTTTTTATAACAGCTTAAGTATTTTAGGCCTTCAATTGAACCAAAAACAAAGGAAAAAAACATAAATTGAGTATTTAACAAAAATTACGAAGTTTCTAAAGCAGAGAACCAAAAATCATGAGAAAAAAGAACTAAAATAATAAATTAGTAATTATAGAGAACTAAAATAGCAATTTAGTCTTAAGAGAACCATAATATTTAAAGACTACAGAACAAAAATAATCATAATAATCAGACAATCCTAACGGAAAACCAAAACTAGAGAAATATTTAATAAAAAATGTTTCATGCATAGACTCGTTTAAAAAACTAGAGACCGAGTGAAATATGAACTCTTTGAATATTCACCAAAAAAAATACGAACACTTTGAATATGCGATTATGCAAAGGTAATTTTGAAAAACAAACTATTACTTAGTTCCACATTAAAAAAAGACGAGCACTAACCGGTGAAAAGAAAATAACAAAAAAAAAATGTACATCAAAATAGCTAAAATACAATTGCGAATTAGTCAAAATGATTTTCTATCTTCAGTAGTATAACTTGAAAGTTTACACTACACCTATACTCCAGATTCCCTAATATCATCAAATTACCTATAATATGAAGGAAAAAAAAACATTACAGGAAGGGAAAACAGTGGCCATCTCATTTTGTCAGCTCAATAATAACTCCCGTAATAGGCTTGAGGAACCGCAGCAGGTTGCTGTGCAGGGGCTGCAGCCACAGGTTGTGCATAGTTTTGTTGAGGAACCGCCGGCTGAAATTCAGACAAAAGAATCAACATTAGACGAAATTTGCAATTGTTTATGTTTATCATAATATATATAAACAAAAAATTAAGAAAGTCACGACGTTAAGTAAGTCAGATCAACAGAGAAGTATTGTTGAAATGAGAGTTCGTGCAGTTAAACTGCTGCGACTCAACTCACGAAAGGTGCCCACTGGTTTGCTAATAAAACAACTGCGTGCATGTTTGGGATACCGTTCATACCCCCTCAAACTCAGTTTGGCCACAGCAACCCTGTATAACTTGTCAGTTCAGGCGCTTTGGAATTCATGCTACCAGCCTTTGGATGGCAAAGCAAACACACTACATCTTTTTTCCCTATGAAACTCTCATATTTCCCTTATTTTTTCACTTTCCCTTCTTCAATATAACAAAATCACAATAAAAAGTCCCCATATTGACGATTTGATTGCCTTAAAAAATGACAAACATGACAACAGAACTGTATCCACTAACCCAAATACATATTAGGGGCCAAATAATAACTAAACTAAAACTAAATAGAAAAACTGCTGTGCACCTGTGCAGGATATGCAGGAGGATAGGCTCCGTATGCAGTACTTTGTGGAACTGATGTAGGCAATTGAGAATTCGCATAGTTGCCCCCATATCCAGCATAAGCCCCGTAGGAAGCCTGCATCAAATCAGAATAAATCGGTTCAATCATATATGACCTGATCAACCAGCTAAAACAAGTGCGGATAAAATGACAACACAATATAATAAAGAAGTTTCACGTAAAGAACCACTAAAAATGAAGCATGTAACACCTAAAATGTGTGGAGAAGGACTTCCAATTGCACTTTAATTTCTGGTCATCCAATCTAAAGGATGTTCTTTCTTAGAGGGGATGGGTTTGTATTCTTGTGGGCTGTTTTCGGTCTCCCCTATTGGGTTGCAGACTGTAATTGTCTTGTTTTTTATCTTTGTACTTTCAGTACACCTAGTACTGAATTTCATATATAATATATTGATTTTTGCTGTGCAAAAAAAAATAAAAATGTAACACCTAACTCTTGATTTAATAGATGCACAAACGCATAACAAGAAGCAGAACACAAATGTTAACTCCAGAATACATATATATATCATTCCAGTACATGAAAAGTATCAAGCATAGCGTAAGTGCATTCCGGACATGGTTTTCAAGTAGATAAAGATGCATGAAGCAATTATTTACAGGTACAAGGCATATCAAGTTAAATTGCAACAGTATTTATTTATTTAAGAGGCAAAGATTCTACTTCAACAATGCGAATATGCTGCATCTTAATGGACAGGGTTGTGTTGCATTTTACATGTCTATATCCATTTCTAATAATACAAGCAGATAATATTGCATAATTTCTGAATAACAAGTATAACACACAGAAGTGGTAAACATTAAGCCTTTGACAGACTACATGGCTCAAAAAAAAACTCCAACATCAGTGGATCACACATATAAACCAGATTAACGCAAAGAAAAGGATACTCTACCTGTTGGGTGTAGCCAGCAGTCCATTGTTGCCCTTGTGCTTGTGTAACTGGAGGCCAAGTTTGAGGTTGAACTCCATAATTAGACCACTGGTTCTGTGCATTTGGATATGCACCCATCCCAGATTGGGCAGGTGATTGAGCAGAATAAGATCTCGGCGCTTTTGTTTTGTCTGAAGCTAAGAAATCCTCAGCATGACGTTTTTTCAACTCTGACATGCTTCTGTGTGGCAAAAACAATTTGGCATGCCTATCTTCAGCCCTCTTGATAGATTGAACATCACCAAAGAGATTTAAAAACTGGAAAGAAGAAAAAAAAGAGTTCATATAAATTAATAATACTCACATTATAGTTCAGAATGTAAAATACAAAAAAGAGAAGGCAGGCCTTTCAAGAATCGTAAACAGAAACTCAGGAAAAATTAAATATAACAAATTCTTTGAAAATAATAACAGAAGACCATCAAATAGTTGTACCATACAAAAGAAAATGTATTCATTTTAGATATAGTTATAAAGAAGCCAGACAATAGAACAAATATGTATCAAATCGCCAATGGTATCTGCTGTTGTATTATTATAATTATAAATCAATTACCATTTCAAAACTGTTTATAGAGACAAAAGTTAAATTCAGGGAAGTGAAACATAAATATTATCACCACTAAATTTCCACCAGTCACTCCTACATTTTCCCTGCGAACAAGATCCACCTTCCATTTTGATCATCATTTTTCAATTTTCATAACAAATCTTTATTTTCCCTCGACTTATCTGAAATTCCATATTCCTGGCATATATCATAGCCAAATATGTAAATGATCCATGGCCAGCTTAAAATTTCCAATAACAAAACTTTGTTAGTACTCCTAATTACAGCAAGACACATATCAGTTCTCCAATATGATTAGTTCTACAAACGAGGTTAGTGTCAAAAGAGCTAATCCTTGTCATTCAACCTTACATAGATGATCAATATTACAAATACAGGCACAAACGCATGCAGATGCCCACATATGTGCATACCCACACTCCTAAGACACAAATGCACACACATGCCTGCATACAAACACAAGTTATTCAAATTACATATCATTATCCACTTTAGTCACCTATACTTAATCATACCTGCTACAACCTCAAAGGTTAATAATTAAAGGCAAACCGTTGAAAAAAAATACTTAGATACTTGTTTGATAAAGTAATGTGGTTTGTGTGTTCAAAGCGAGAGTCTTGCATCACTCAGTAACAATGAAACCTTGTCTTGTCTCACATGGCAGAATCAGTCACAATGATCAATCAACCCACAGGACACTCAGACAACTCAATTATCCAGCAAAACCATTTAGAGTTTGCATGGAACAATTATTAATTATTAATAATAAATACACTATTATTAAAAATAAACAAAAAATAAACACTCATGTCAAAATAGTCAAAAATTAAACACATTTCTTAAGGAAACTCCTTTAGAACACATGCCAGAACACCATTCTGACAAGGACTTACCTCCAGAAAAATACTAGAAAGTTCCTCACGCTCTGTTGCACTTGCTACACCAGGACTCTCTGAGTTAGGCATTATGAATTTGACAACCCATGACTCCAGAAAGTCAATATCAACACGCTTTGGCAAGGGTTGAATAGCCTCAAAATGCAATATAGCCTGCATGTAACATTGAATTAAAGAATCTCATTAGAGATGAAGAACACTTAGAAATACAAAGAGAAGAATCACCAACTACATAATGAGTGAATTTAGCGGGACAAGGAAAGTAATAGTGAAGACAGACCTCAAGTAGTGGCTTTGACAACAAAACATTCTCAAGCCCCTCAACTAGAATCTGCCTTGCCTTCTCTGCATTCCCAGAAGCCTAATGACCAAACAAGACAGAATGATTTGAGGAACAAGACAAGACCATCTCCACACAATTGAGCTATATTACCAGAGGTGTAAAACTAGAAAAACTGTTAAATAATGGGCATGTATGAGATGCATAAAAAGCACAACAATCAGTATGGTTTAACAAAATGCAAACATGTTAAGAATTAAAAAAAAAAAATGCATGTCTAACCCATTGAAAGCTTTAAATAAAGAACAGATTGCATGTGATGCTACAGAACATACCAAATATACAAATCACGAATACTGAGTGAGCAAACAACAATGTAAATATGTTATGGAACATACCAAATATACAAATCGAGAATATTGAGCAAACAACATCGGCAATGTTTGTGAATGTTCTTTTCCTTTCTCAATGGCAATGGCCTGTTCATACAAAGAGAAGGCATCCTCCATTTTTTCCTGCAATATCAATCAATGGAAAGCTTGTAAACAAATACTAAAATTAAGTCACAATCTATAAAAACACTTTCACAAGCCAGCATACCAGTCGGTATTCCATATTGGCATGTTTGATAATTGCTTCAAGAAGACCAGGAGAAGTTTCAGTATGCACAAGTTGATATGCAGCTCTAGCACCATCTATATCTCCAGTCTGCTCCTTGAACCGAGCACAAAAAATATGTATCTCTGGTTGTCTCTGCATTATGACAAACAAAATGACTAAATTGCAGAAAAACCAAAGGAAATTCTTTTCTGGAACAATACAAGTGAGTTATGACTGTAATCTGTACAATTTGATAACATGCTAATTATGCTTATAATTAGAAATCATTACAGAACATTACATTGTCTAAATCAAGAAAAAGACCAAAAAATGGAAGCCATGAAGTCACTACCTGACGGACAAAAAAAATATGGATATATAAAAACACTATTGGGCATCCACATATGACCTAACAAGTTGAATTTTTAGGAAACATGACTTTAAACATAGTGCCAAAACCTCTAAAGACCAAGTGTGAGGAACTAAATTATTCCCAACCCAATTCTTCAAAAGTCCAATTTCAAACATAAGGTAAAATGGGTCCATACATTTTAAAATCCATACTTCAAACTGAAGCGAGCTAGAACATAACAAATAATACTAAACCACCATTACTGAGCCTTCACCTAAAGAATGGGATTTCAATAAAGCTATACACAAAAGATTCATTTTTCTCACCTTAGGCAGGTCATTAAGGGAAAAGAAAAGACAGGTAAATATCCACAAATTGCCCACAATGTATCTTCAAAGAATCATTTCTCACAAATAGATAAAACAGCAAAATATAGAAGATGAAAAAAAAAGTGTACAGCCTTAAAATACTACTTTTCTATTTCTAATCAAAATACATTCAAGGAACATCATCATTTTTCACAAAATGGTTAGAAGTGACAACTGGTCCCAGAAGTCACAAAGGTTTCCTTGCTTGTGAGTCACAAGCATAGAAACCAACCATAAGTATACAACTCCTTTTGAAACAGGCTGCAACCATAATCTATTTCATTGGGACAAAAGTTCTATAAAGATAAATAAAATCCCTTATTCTGAAGCATCAATTATAACCAATTATTTTTGCTTGAATAAGACACACATGTTTGACTTTGAGTGTATCATGACACAAGTTTGTGTTTCAAGAACTATTGCTAGTAAAAGCCAACTACTTTATTCGTGTAAAAACCAACATCAACAAGTGGCCATGTACTGGAGTCCATTAGATACATTACCTTCTCATCTCACTTCAAAGCTTAAAAACTTAGATGAATATGACAAATGCATTCGTATGACTGGAACTTAATGAAATTACCTTAACAAAGACTTGGGTTGCCCGAGCAAGAACATTATTTGCAAGATCCATGCTTCCACTGGCTTCCATACACAAAACATAGCGTATCCAATACTCAGGATAATTGGCACATGCAATGACACATCTCTCATACAACTTGACAATCTAAATCACAAAAGACAAGACGATGTCATAAAATTGTCATTGATGATGCAGACACAAGAAAAATCAATAATATAAAACATAAAAGGAAAATACAAAGCATCAAGAAATACTCCTTAGCGGGACAGAGAGGCCCCTCAAATATGAAAGGAGGGACCCTCCTAGCCTGCGACAGATGATTAGGAAGATAAGAAGACACCTGCATGCATAACATTCACACTTTAAAAAGAATAAACTTTTACAAACGCATGACGAACCTAGAATGTCCACTGACAAATTAGGGTTTGAAGTACTTATCCTCAAGAAACCAAATTGAAGGCCCATGCTTTAGTCTCAGTTCAATTTCCCGATTAAAAAGTTGCTTCATCCAACGGATTAGCCAATAAAACATATGATACAACAGATATTACTTACTGTAAGTCAATCTATAACAGGAAAAACTAGGAACATAATGCACTCTTATAAGAAACCATATGTTACCTTGCTCAAGTCACCCTCCCTTTCTATAAAGTCCAGATAGTTATGCCAATTCTCAAGCTCTCCAACATTGAGGGGCCGTACATGAAAGTAGGGCCTCCTGATAGCTGTTTCAAAACCAATGATCTTAGAATCGAACTCTTTAGCTTTCTTATACATCTCTTCTCTAATGGCGATATACTTCTCCAACTCTTCTGCTTCTGTTAAGCCAGCACTTACAGATTTAGGAGAACGCTCTGCACCATCAGGATGAACCTCTCCCTCAGTAGCTTGGCCAGTAGCCTCTGAAGCAACTCCTGCCACTGCAGCAGCTTCATCAGCAGTTCGTAACTCTGATAAAGGTCGATTTCCAGCTAACTCTTTGAAGCTGCAATGCCGTTACCACCAAGGAAGTAAAATTAAACACCCAAAAAAGGAGAAAGAATGTACAAACTATACACAACAGTTTTTTTTCTAAAAATAAAATGGAGGGGTCTATAAAACAGGAAATCACCTGCTGAAATACCGATCTAATTGTTGATTTGGGTTCTCTAATATTCTGGTGTAGATCACGGCAAGGCGGGCCCAGTCCTGCTGCATATACTCATATTCAATGTATTTATCCCAGAGGGGAAAAGAAAGATAATCTGTTCCAACATAAGCTAATCCTCGTTCAAAAAGCCTGAAACAAATGAACAAGCAGTCCTGGTTAATATGTTACTTGATTTCAAGCATCTATTTACTGATGCACGTCCAGGTATGGGAGACAGCAGCACTAGTGTTCAAGGAGAACAAACAAATCACTCGTAACATCATGTAAGACATCCAAACGCTGCATTTACCTTCCTGCAATAAATCATACTATGTCTGAGAAATGGAGCAGTCATAGAGGCCATCTTAGCCCTTAACCAGACGAGATCTTCTCAGCAGCAATTTGCAAAATTGATGCACCTCAGAGTGTCAAAGATAAAGAGCTACCATTCCAACAAGAAAAAAAAAACCTAGAAAACTATGTACTTTGAAATTAAATGAAAAAAGTATATTGGAGAAAATGATCCTAAAATTTTCAAACTACCACAAATAGTGGACTTAAAACATAGGATTTAAACATCAGAATAGAAAACATTCTGGCATGCAATCCCATCAAAGCTTTTCCGCCATACAAGGGAGATATCACTGTTGCACGCATTCTGAAATTATGTTAGAAAGCAGGCAAGAAACAGCTGATCCTAGTGAATGGAATATCAAATCAAAACCTACCAATGCAAAAAAATATATAATAATAAAAGGAAGACAAACAACTAAACTTCCATTACCTACGAACAGTGTCTGGATCCCCATATGTGGTTATAGCAAATATGCAATAATGCAACCACATGTCCACTGAATATGTAACCCCTTGAACCGCACGCTCGTAGACTTCGACAACTTTATCAATAGAGCCAAGGCGTGCCTCATGGTCAGCATATTTCTTCCAATAACCATAGCACAAGGGAAATTCTGCTAGAAAAGCATCATAGACTCTTCGAATCTTCAAAATATTGTCCTTCAATGAAAAAATCATTAATGAGTTTCACAAGTATCAGAAAACAAGACACTAAATATATAACAATAAGTTGTCAACTGAACATACAATTGCAAGAATATTAAACATCCACAAAATGAGGTGGACAAAAGAGGGGGAGGTGGGGGAAGGATGTCAATTGGTCCAACAACTAAAAGAACATTTTAAAATGAATCTAATAAATTGCAAAACATGGTTGTTTGATTGTCCATTGCAAAAAATCAAATACCAGAGAAATCACCCAAAAAAAATGTATTCAATATAGACACTTATTATTAAGAATACAAAAGAAACAGAGATACAGTTTTAACATAATGGCATGCATATTAAATCATATATTTAAAAAATATGAAAGCACTGTGAATCAGTCATTTATTTACAGGCAACCTTATTATAATACAGTCTCATCCTAACTGTTATCCGGTAATGAGTAACAAAAATATCTCAGAAATCTCAAAAAGGAAATATCACAAGTATTTGGCCGAAGCCAACATCTTGAACCAAAAAAAGTTCCAGAAAAATGTTTAGCAAGTAATAGCTGACACATGATACATAACAGTAACACTCCCCACACCCAACAGTGTCTCTACCCGAACAAAAAGAGCAACCCCATCCCCTATATGCAACCCAGTGGCCATCTAATACGGCTACAACAAACCTAACATATTCCAATAAGACATTGCATCAAAGAACTTTGAAGTTAACAACGCCAACAAAATAGACAAGTCAAAAGCTTCAACTAATTCACAGGTGAAATGTGTAAATAATGGTCCAACCCAACATATAATTCAAGTCAACATAGCATACCTCTGCTGCCTTCTCTGTCTCTTCAATCAAGGAAGTCCAGGCAGTGAAATCTAAAGAATTAGCTCTCACTATATTCCACAGTCGATCTTCTTCAGCAGACAAGGCAGCTGCTAATGGTAATAAAAAATGAAAATGAATAGGGTATGGTCATAATTTGGTTTAATAGCAGCATGTTCGTGAACAATAGCAAAAGCATTACAAAACAGAATTTTTGAAAGACTCGTACATATACATTAAGCATTGGATTAGTAATATAAAATTCATCCTTCAACAGAACAGTTTCAGCATCAATTTTAATCCTTGCAATAACTGAAGGAAAGAATAGTGATACAGAATTGACTCAAAACATATGGTATCCAAATTAAAAAATCAAAGTCGTACTCCTTGCATTAGTCAACCGTTAAAATGAAATCAATTTTTAAATGCGCAGACTTATTTATTTACACACAAAGGTTATTCATTTTATCAAAGATTGAGAACCATATTAAGCTTGGCTAAATATCAAGCCACTTGAAATTAAAGTGAACAGAAATACCAAAATAGCATTGCACATCTACTCTATTAGTCCTGATATGCTGGTAATAAACTATTCTGTTGACAGGAACATGTAAACTAGACCAGTTGTTTACAACTTTAAACTCCACTTTCAAAAGTAAAGTTTCTTCTTGTAGATAATTAAAACTCGTTTCTTTTTCTCTTATATGAACAGTGATGAAAAAACACTAACTATCAACAATGATATAAAACTTGAATAGAAAAATCATAAAAAGAAATAGCTGCAAGGTCTGGCATTAGATATTTGCTAGTTAATAAACCACTTATGCCTTAGGTCTTGACGGTAGATTATGCACCTACAAGTTCTGCCCCTAACCTTGACTTCCACTGCTGAATTTATTGTCCAAAAATAAAATTTAAAACATGATAATTCCATTGAAAGTAAAAAGGTAAAAGAAAAAGGCACACCATAACCATCTGCTTGCTGTTTCTCATCAGCCGACCCATCAGCATTCTCCAACGCATTCCCGTTTTCAAGTCCAGAAGTATTTGTCACTGCACCGGCAACACCATCATTTACAGACGAATTGTAGTCAGATACCATAGTAGAGTCAGCAGCTGTGCTTCCAACCCCAGCAGAGGCCTCGTTAGAATCAGCCGCTCCACCAGCTGGCTTGGACTCACCAGTTGCACTGAATTGAGCTTGCTGTAGGATGGAATTCGGATCCCCAGCATACGAATTCACGTCACCAACATTAGAATAACCATAACCATAAGTTGAACTGGCCTGAGCAGCTTCTCCAGCAGATTGATCAACAGTAGCACCTGCCTCGGGAGCAGGATTCGACCCGGTCTCAGCATAACCAGCCGAAGCATATGCCTCAGCAGCAGATGCTTCCGTAACCACCGCTTCGCTATCTCCCATGCTTGAACAAAAAGGTCTTTACTTTCATTAAAAAAAAAAAAAAAGAAGCAATTAGCGACAGCGTTTAACGGAAAACCTCAATCGAAAACTAGATTCTTGATTGCCCAAGTGGTAGGAAAACACAATGATTAGAGTATCAATTTATAGCAACAATAATTCGTAATGTAAGATCAACCGCACCAGATAATCTAATGCCGGCGTCATCACAATACAACATTTGGAAGGAAAAAAAACAGATAGCCACAGCAATATATTCAGCGATAATTTCTTCTAATAAACTAAAAACCCCTAGGGTTTCAAACGACAAACCCTAATCGAGAGTGTGGTAACGGTGCAAGTACCTCAAGCGAGAGAAACGGCGTCGTCGCAGAGAAGAGATAGAACCTCTCTTTGTTTCTTAGCGAAATTGAAACCTCGGGTGGCTGTTTTTGGTGGTAAATCGAGAATTGGAATTGGATGGAATTAGCGAAGTAGGGCAATAAAAACATGAGTGCCGTTTTTATATACCGGAGAAGTTGGCGGCTCCATGGCGCATGATGCTGCGGTTAGATCAGATGCCGTTCGTGATGGATAATGATGCGATCTGAACTGTCCGTGGCAATCATGCTGATGCTGCTGCAATGGGCCGCGACAAGTGGCTCTTGGATAGGAGCTGATATTGGCATTACCTAAATTTGCTATTGGCACTACTAATATATTGGAAATTACCCAATTATCCTTCCCCACACCCTCTCCCCTTCCCTTTTCTTCGTTCATAACCATTTTGTCACACCAAACTACTCCACTATCATGCCAATCCAGTCCAGATCTGAGCACCATCGTGCTACACTAGTCCAGTTATGGGCATCACAAGGCCGCGTGAACCTAATCCATGAACAAATTCATTGCGCATATCCCATCCACATCCACCAACACCGATGCCATTAGTCGAGTGTATGTCAAAATCAAAAGTGAGATTGCGGCAGCAAGAGATACATATGAGTTATGTATTGTGCCCCATAATTTATAATAAAATTATATTAGAGTAACTTAACTTATATATAATTAAAGTTATTTAAGTAATTTTATCAAACTTATCATCTATTTTCTTAGAATCTAACAAATAAGATTAATGACTCTTTACAATCATTAGATTCCAAAAAAATGAATGACAATCATGGAGTGTAACTCTAAAAGAGTTACTTTGTGTAAGTTGATCCCTCTTGAAATTAAAAAATATCAATTGGGGTCATTCTATAAATATAAC
Organism: Glycine soja; assembly: GCF_004193775.1. Taxonomy (NCBI): domain Eukaryota; kingdom Viridiplantae; phylum Streptophyta; class Magnoliopsida; order Fabales; family Fabaceae; genus Glycine; species Glycine soja. The sequence goes on along the minus strand of NC_041004.1, from coordinate 39,992,421 downwards.
AAGTTAAAAACCGATTGTTGTAGGCCAAAAAAGTTTGTCAATGGTGTAGCACTAAAACAAACACTTCACCCTACAATGCTTCAAAAGATGTTATAAATTGTGCTAGCTCAATGTCATTTATTGTGCATTATTATAACCTGTGTCACATTCAATTCTATCACATTGTTAATTAGTTAATCTTACTTTGCAACTCATGGGGTGATGAAGCAACACAAACTCACATATGCATCTAGCTGTTAGTTAATGTTAGTGTCTAAAATGTTTTACTACCTCCATTCCTATCAATAACAGTAGCAGTGTTATTAAAATATTATTACAAAGCAACCATGGTATTAACATTGGTGTTTGTCTCAGGTTTTAGACATGGCAAAACACTTTAAAACCAAAAAATGGTATTAACAACGATGTCTATCTCAGGTTCAAGATATGACACAACCCTTCAAAACCAAAAAAATGGTATTAATAGTGGCTTAGTGTTATTAATAGAGCATAAATCAAAAGTAATGAATGAGTGTAAGGAACAAAGAGAAACAAATGAATGTGGAACAGAGAGTAATGAAGGAAGGAATGTAAGGAATAAAGAAGACTAAAGGAATGTAAGGAACATAGAAAAATGAATGAACGAAGTAATGTACAGAAAAGAGAGAACCGAACAAACGAACTGAGGAAGGAATGTAAGGAAAAGAGAAGAACAAACAAACAAACGAAGGAATGTAAGGAGCAGAGAGAAACAAACGAACCAATGAAGGAATGTAAGGAACAGAGAGGAACAAATGAAGGAAAGAATGTAAGGAATATAGAGGAATAAGCGAAGGAAAGAATGTAACAAATTAGAGAGTAAGAGGAGCATCCTCCTCTTGATCAAGAGGAAGCTCAACCTCTGAATCATGTGAAGCATCAATGGCTTCATCTTTAGGCTCAGACTTAGGCTTGGGATCTTCTTTTGCTTATCCACGCATGAAGTCAAGAGGCCTACGTTTAGTAACCTGTTCATCTTTGCTGAAGCCAGACTCGTCCAAATCTATCAGATTAACTGCTTGAAAGTGTCTTGTTCTTGGCGGTGTAAATCATGGTTGTGGCATTGCAAGAAAAGAACGAGGAGAAGGAGGAGGATGATAGAATAAGGTTCTATCAAAGAATACTAGGTAACAAAGAATAAAGATATTTCCAAGGGTAAAAGGTCATTGGGCATGGAGCGGGATATCATAGTGGAATCCTTGTAGTTCAGTGGTTTAGCAGTGCTGTTCAGGAGTCTGAAAGCCCTGGGAAAGTAAGTGTTCCAAACTCTATTGGTTTGTGAAGATTTTGTATTTGTTCTCAATCAAGTAATGACACCATTTTTGATAGCATCGGTTATGGCGAGCATTTCCCTGGCATACTCAAATGCCACCCGCACCTTGTGACAAAGCTTCTTACTGAAATATGCAATCGGGTGGCCTTGTTGGGATAGGATTGCACCTATGGCCGTGGCAAAGGCATCCGTTTCCTCATGAAAAGGAAGAGCAAACTGGGACAACTCTAAAACTGGTGTTGTAGCCATAGTTTTCTTTAAAGTTGTAAAAGCTAATTCGGACTCTTGGTTCCAAATAAAATTTGAGTCATGTAATAGATCTGTGAAAGGAGAGGTGAGGCGCACATAGTGTCTAACAAAGTGACGATAGAACTCTATGAGACCCAAGAAACCCCGTAATGTTGTGATAGAGTGAGGGGTAGACCAATCCATATTTTCTTATCAGCAAATATCATAGGTTCTCATTTTAATGTAGTTCACTTATGCTAGGAATAAAAAACAAAATACCTAGAGTTCGAGGACTAAGGGCCTCCCAAGCACAAAGGTGAGAAGAGAGAATTTTCTGTATTTTTCTTATCTCCTTACATGATTCATAAGTATTTATAACAGCATATGGAATGCTCTGTACTGGGCATTAACGAAAATGTAAAAGAATAACAAAAAAGCATAATCGAAAGGAAATGGAAAAGCATAACAGAATGGTAAATGGCAGACAACATCTCTTAGCCAGCTCCTCAACCTATAACAAAATCTATTGATGCCTTGGTGGGTTGATGCTCCTTTTGGGCCTTATGGTTCTCTGCCTATCAGCTTTCTTCAAATTGTGTAATTAGTGTAGGAATTTATTATTATTTTCTATAGAAATTATGTGATAGTGTTTTTGCATGATTATGGCATCAACTTAGATTACCCTGATGATCTGCCTGTTGTGCAGTTCCAGTACAGATGTGGCAGTAAATTCTGTAGGAATATTAAGCGATCAAATAGTAAGTTCAATCCCTATGATGTGCCTTCTTTACTTCGTTTCATAATTTGTTTTGAATTGTGTATTTCAGTTTTCACTCTCTCTAATAGTTATGAACAAACTGCATCCACTCCTGAGTTGGCCAGTGTTTCTATTTGATGGATGGTATTCTTGTTTCAGCACGCCAATACCTGATCAGTGGTGTCATTGTATGTAATCATAACAATAGTTTGTAAAAAATGAATTATTATTTATTACAAACAGATCACCTGGAAGTTGTAATAGTCAATTGAAGGTGATCTTTGATTGTCATTAACATTACGCTTTATGGTACATAACCTACTCATCATTATGCATGATCAATAGTTGCAAAGGTTCTGGTCATACTGAAGTTGATAGTTTACATTTAATTTCTCTTGCTTTGTGAAAGAAATTCTTTTGGCCTTCTGAGTTTGTGCCTAGCATATACTTCATTTGCGGGTTATTTGATCATATGGCTGATTTGGCCAAAAATTAACCATGGATCTGTCAGTGATGGTTGGGAAAAAAAACATGGACCTTTGTGAATTGTGATGGTGGGAAAAAATCATGCTTATTCTGAAGACCTTCGTAGAGATAAAACATTTTTCTCACCCTCGTCTTTGTTCTCACCAATCTGCATATTTTCCCTAAAGAGATGCTAGAAAGAATAAGGCACGTATCATTCAGGATTTAAGATGAGTAGATGACAGAGACTAAAATAATTGACTCTACCTAATGAACTTCATTAATGAATTTTATTGTTTTTTTTTTGTTTCGAGGTAAAAAAAATGAGAATTAGATTTATAGTTTTAACAATTTTTTATGACAGTTTATCTTCATTAGAAAGCTTTTATGGCGGTTTAACACCACTATTTTTTTTCTTTAATGTTAGCAATGAGAACCAAAACTTAGCTTTTATACACGCTAGGCACTAAAACTTATCAGTTTTTAATATAGGAATTAAAACTTAAAATGGAGACAACTGTATAAACCAAGTGAATAGTTTAACATTTTTATAAATAAACATTATATCATTATTTTGTTTATAAAATCATTTTTCATTCATAAATTATTCATTAGCAAAAACATGCATATTTTTTTGTCATTCATCTTTTAAGAAATTTGTAAAAATTATATTATGAATTTATTAATAACTGAAAAAGATAAACTACTTATTGTTTCATTTTCTAGAAAATAGGAAATAAGATATTAAAATAAACATGTTTTTTTAAGGTCATAAAACATACTTTTTAAAACCAGAAAAATGAAAACTAGTAAAATTAAAAAAAATGTTTTTTTTCTTTAACTACCCTTATTTTTTTGTCAGAAACATTTTTTGTCACTTGTGTGTAGTTTTGGGAATACAATTCCATTTTGTAAATTTTCAAGTGTAAAAAAAAAGTGTTTTTTTTTTACGTAAATGAGGGTGAAGAAATAAAATACAATACAAATATAATTTTGTTGTGTTTTTGTCCAAAAGGTCATTTGGAAATATCACTAAAAACCATTGACGTGAGTACTACCAATAACAAAAGTAATAGTAATGGGCTGGTCTAAGGTTGAAGCCCAGACCCACTGCGATTAAACCCTAATCCGAGTTGTCATCCAGCATGCATATATACAGTAGTAATCGGTCAAACTAACTTTATAAACTAGTGAAAATAATTTTGTTATTAGAGTGATTCATCAAACACAATTATGTATCAATAAGCATCAAAAATAAGTTTCTATATTGTATAAAAAACAATACAACAAAAATATGTTTTTTTGTATTTAATTTTAAAAACAAAATAATGCAACAAAAATTTGTTTCTGTCAAAAAGATATTTTTATAAATAAATAAAAACAGTAAAGGGTGTGAAAAAAAAACGAAAGAAAAGAGATGTGAGAGTATAATAATAATAATGGACAAATTCATTTGGTGTCTATCTCCGGCATAAGTTTCTTTTTTGTGTTGTTTACCTGACAAACAATGTTATGTCCTCCTTAAAAAAATTTATGATATAATTGAAAAAAAAATCAAAATAAATGATAATCTATATATCATTACTTATAAGAATATGAAATAGAAGATTTAGAAGGAGTCTTACTGGCTAGCCATCACTCTTACAACTAAACCAGGTTATACCTGTCTCGTTAATGAGTTGCCCCCCTGATGTAGACTTTCCTCTGCATTAATCATTAGCACACAACGCAAAACCTTGACCACTACTTTCTCTATTTAGCCACGTTTCCATTACCATTGCTAATTTTATTTGAGGGTGGCTGATAGATATTTTCCCCCTAACCTTCTTTCTTTTTAAATTCCTGTGCTTATTTTAGGAAGTCTGCCATAAACATAAAGAATGACATCTATCGCTAGTTTCTAGTGGACATCACGTCTTTAATAATTAATGCTGATTTGGAATTTTTTTTGTTTCACCTTTCTACCTTTTTCCCACTTTTATGTCTAATGTTTTTTATCACTTTTTTTTTAAGTGCATAAAAAAGCACAATGATCTAATGGTCCAATATGTAGTCTGGTTACTCCTTTTAAGAGCACTTCTCATTTCTTAATAACTAAGAAAATATATTGCATTTCTGTAACATTCTATACAGTCTATATACAGCTTCCAGAGAATGACGCAAAGAGAATTCCAATGATAAATGCTGGTGTGAAAGTTTTTGTCTTTAAGCTTTATAAATTTCAGCATTCATTTCTATTTCAGTTAACTTATTATAGCTCTTTTTAGACAAATAGCTTATTATAGCCTGCACAATACATTAATTTCCTTTCAGACATTTGTGTTTACCCTATCCCTATTTTTTGTTAATAGCTTATAAAACACCCACATTATTTAAGGTGGAAATTAACTGTGTTAACTGTTAAGTCAATTTTTATGAGGTTATAGTTTAATTTTTCAATTTTAAGGTTCAAGTTTAACTTAATCATTTAGAGAAGGGATCAATTTATTGAAAAAAAATATTTTCTTCAATAACTCTGTGTACATATTGAATTATATTATTCTAATAATTAAATTTAACGTTCTTATTAAATAAACCAAGCTTATAATTATTTTTTTTATATATTTCTCTTGGAATATTTAATGCAATTGTATACTAAAAAGTTAGAATTTAAAATTATTGGTTGTTAAAATAATTTTGTGTAAGTTGATTCATACATTTATTACTTTATAAACATATCTCTAAATGTATATAGGTCAGTGAACTTAAAATTATAGGTAGTCCAAAAATAATATAATAATGATATAAAAAATATTATATTATTTATATTTATTTAAATAATTTGGCTAACCATGCTTAAACAAGTTGGTTTACTTGAAATATAGCCTTGTAATTAAACTGGTTGTTGAAATAAGTTAACCTAAGTCATTTAACCATCAAGTCTAACATGGCCTAACCATAGGGTAGATTATAAGCCTACGAAGGGTAGTGCTTATTTTCTTATTTGAATATAAAAAATGTATATAAACATCCGGAATAATAAAGGAAGAGCAGTAAGAATCTGTCTATGGAAGCGTGGCCAGTAATTGATAACAATCATACAACATATAGATACCTATGAGTTTTTACTTTTTACCTTCAATTTTATCTTGTTATGCTTCCCATGAGATACAAATGACGCGGGATTAGGGAGAGCAGAGGATATGCATGGAAAGGCAACGGGCAAGTAAAAGCAACAACTCAAGTGCATTTTAGAAGGGAAAAAAAAAGTGTTATCTCTTTGCTAAAGTCATATTATAGTGGGGACATAGATCTATAGCACCCTTCACTTTCTCCCCAATCCATTTCATACCATACCATACCACAAATCGGATTCACTACTCATCATAAGAATATTTTCCTATAATAATAATAATGATAATCCCTTTCGATCAGAAACTATACAAATTAAGGCAAAGGTATATTCACCTAAGATGTTAAAAACTGATCATCTGTGGATCCTGAGGGAGGGGTATATACACACGCAATCCAAATCAAATAAAATAATAAACTTTATCAACGCTTCCCACCTCTTCTCTTCAACACCGACTTGAGAAATAACAAACAAACAATCAAGAATCCCAGAGCCGCCACCCCTCCCACCGCAAGTGCCACTGTCCTCTCCGTGTGTGGATGCCCCCCTCCTCCCCCTGATCCAAAAACCAAACACAAAAATATTCAATCTTTTATTAAATTCAACTCTAACTAAAGAAAGCAACCACAATAGACAAAGAGTACACACCCACCTACCCAGATCCTGCAAATCCCTTTCACAATCCCACTTATTAAATCCTCCTTGTGTCACTTTTGCCCAATGTTTAAAGTCAATCTCACAAAAATATATAATATCATCATTTCGTATCCTCAACACAATGCATTTTATTTTTATCAAAACTTTCATGCATTTCTGTTAATATTTTTAGTACTAATTTTCAATTAATTATGAAACTTTACCTTGATAATTCACTAAATAAAAATTTCTATTCAACTTTAATACAGACTAATAAAGTAAATCTCCAATTCTGATTATACAATAATACTAAAAGCACTTTCATATAAGTTTTGCCATTTTAATGTATATTAAGATTTCAGTTTTTCTTTTCAGAATATTGTGTATTACTATAAAATAATTCCCGTCCAAAGTAGGAATTACTATTTGTTAGGAAATATGAGTAAACACATAATATTTTCCTTCAAATACTATTTATTATGTAATGTATAAGATTAGAATTGAATCTTAAATCACTTTGATTAATAATAAGAGACAAAGAGTTCCCATTTATATCAACAATTCTTGAATTTTTGAGAAAAGATTTTTAGATTTCAGTTGAGAAAAATAAAATAAAGTATTTTTGTTCTTAAATGAATAAATTATTCATTATTGATGTTTGTACAGCAGGAAAATTAACTATTGAGTTGATTTCCATTTTTGAACACTCATTGTGACATGGGGACAAAATTGGAAATAATTAATCTGTTATCTGAGTGACTCACCTGAGGAAGATGACAAGGTGGGAACACCATTGGGGTAAAAGCTATAACTAAGAAAACAACTCTGGAGATAAACCTGCGCGGAGATGGAGTCAGCACACTGATCCCCAGCCTGTTCCGCAGCACTCTTGATACAACCCCCACAATCCGCATTTCCCAAACTACCCTCGCACTGCCCCAACACATAGAGGCTCTGGTAACTCCCCGTGTAGAACAAATTTCCGCTGTTCTGCACGCCGTTCTCCGCCATCCCAAACGCCGCGTCCCTCCTCGCCTCGAACCCTCCGCCGTCGACCACCTTGCGGGCCCCGCACACCTTGTACAGCAGCTGCGTGGCCGGGACCACCTTGAACCCGACCACCTCGTACCGCAGGTAGCACCCGCTCAGCTGCACCCGCGCCGCCGCCACGTCATCACCGCCGCAGAGGCGCCCCAGCATGTTTGGAATCTTGCTGACGCAGTTGTAGCATTCGGAGTTGGAGAGGTCCCCTCTGCATTGGTACGCGCCCGTGAGCGCGTTTTGTGTAGTCGCGGCGAAGCCCTTTTGCGCCGACGCCGACACTAGTGAATCCAAGAGCGGTTTAAGGTTCTGGGAGTATTGGCCTTGCATCTTCTGGTCGGCACAACCTTTGTAGATCAAGTTTGTGTTGTCTGAGGTAGTAATAGGTGTAAGAAGAAACAGAGGAAACGAAATACTAAGAAAAAAGAGGAGCGTATACTTGTGGTGTTTTGATTTCAGTATACCCATTTGGGAGGTTGGTTTTCGCGTTCTTCTTCTTCTTCTTCTTGTTTTATATGTAAGCAAGTGAGCGCAACCAGTTGTCACTTTAATTCAATCGGTGAATTAAATGTGCTTGGTTAATCTCTACTGACAAGGAAAGAGAGGAATTAATTTATGATGGGGGAGTTTTGATTTATGAACTGAAGGCTTGTTAATGAAGGTGAGGTTAAATTATTGGGGCTTGATTAGGGAACTTTGTTTGGAGTCTAAAAGGGAATGCGATTTCATGATGTGGTTCTTCTTCTTTTGCTGCTAAGTCACTAAGTGATTAAGGAATATCTTGATTTCCAACTCGGGATCAGATCACATATTAATATCTTACTCTTAATATCCGTTACGTAGGTCCAAAAAATTGTTACACACATGACAAAAATAAAAAACAAATTTCACCACTAAATAGTTCGTTTTTTTTCTTCCTGTGAACACACACAAAATGAATGCACCGTATTAGATAAGTGAATAAATAAACAAACAGAAGAATGATTTTTTCAGTCAGAGGGTGGGCCGTGTTGCTGTGTGTGGTACCGGTGGGGCCCGGGAGGTTTTTAAACGCGTGGGACCCCCTCTATTGTAAGGAGCTTTGGCATTTGGGGAGAAAAAAAATTGAAAATTTAGACACGGTATCGTCGGTATTGGAATTACTGTCTGTTAATGAATGTTGTTTACTTTGTTTTACATGAAAAATTAAAATAGATTATTATAAACAAATAAGAAAAAAAATTGGGAGGATAAAAATAAAAAATAAATAAAATAAAATTCATGTGATAGTATTTGAATAAATAGAAATAAAAAATGAAAAATATATTTATTTAGATAGATGAAAAAGAGAATGAAAATAAAGACTATATATATAAAACAAAAATATTTATATTAACTAAAGTTAAATTTAACCTCGAAATTTACAAAATTACTCGATTACCTTTTTATTAATGTAAATTTGATTATTTTTTAAACTCTTGTGCTATTAAAAAATATTTAGGTTTTATTCTCGGGGTCCTGCAATATGTTTTATTCTATTCTATTTTATTCCTCTCATTTTGTTTCAACATAAATAAACTATGTGTAAAAGTTTCTACTGGATAGTTGCTATAAATTTTAATTATTGGAATGGAAGTCATTGTTATGAAAATAAAATGTTGATTTTAATTGTAGAGTAAATCATTAATAAATAATATCATGTTTAAGTTCAATAAATATTTTTTTGGTAATTTTTTTTTGACATTTATTTTAACACGTTTAATCGTATATCAAGTACAAGAATGCTCATATAAACTAAGGAAAGTAAAAGAAGAGCCTGATTGGGCTAAGAAGGTAAAAAATTATAAAAGGAAATATTGCATGAAAATGATATCAATACTTACAAGTCCAAGCTCAAAATGAGGAAAAAAAGGAGAAGAAGAAGATGGTGCTCGTGATTTAACCCAAAAAATATGCCACGTATGAGACTTTATGTGCCAACTATAGGACTATAGGATGTCAAACTAAATTTTATTAGATTTTGATTTAAGAGTTTCGACGAGAGATGGATCGAGAAACTTACGGGATGTTTAGTTTGTTTATTTTTTGTTTTCATTATCAATAAAAAATAAATAATGTATTTAAAAATGTGTTTGTTTTAAATTTTGAAAATATTTTCAATTAAAACATTTTTAAACCTTGTTCTCCTTCAATGTTTATCTTCTGAAATTATTATCAGTCCACAACGCACTACCACCTACTTCCAAACTCTATCATCAATGCCTCAAACAACCACCACCCACACCTCCAAACACCAAACCATAATCCAAACCGATTGCAATGCCATGTCCTCCACAATCATCAGCCCAGACGTCAGCGACCCAACCTCCACTATCAAAACGTGCATCGTCACCTGTCACACCAAAACCCTATTGCAACCTAAATTAGTCTAGTTAATGGTTATGTTGGGGCTTCAATGATTTTGTTCCCTTCTAAGTAGATTTTGTGGCGTCCTCAACTGCTTGTTGGTGGTGAGGTGCAACGCTCGCGATTAGGGGTGGTGACAACACAGTCTTGTGTGCTAAGGTTAAAAAGGTTTTTGTTGCTAATAAGTTATTTGTTGAAATGCATAAACAATTTTTTAGAGCATACATTCTTATTGAATAGATAAAATGCCTAAATCAATTTTCAAGAAACCAAATCAAACATGTTTTAAGAATTCTAATCTTTTGAAAATGAAAACAGTTTTCAAAAAATAAAAATGCAAATCAAATACAACCTGGAGGCTGATTTTTTCTTAATAATAAATATTAAATAAGCAATAAATTATAATAATTATCTTAAAATTTATATTAACAATTATTTATGTTGGGTATAATATTATAAATTATTTTGCACGGTAAAAGTTCATGCCTATTAAATCAAACAATCAATATTTTCCACCTATTTAATTTTTTCTTTTCTTTTTCTGACCAAATTGATTTTCATTAAAACGTGAAGAAAGCGCTTTCCAGGTGAGGGTGTAGTACCGTTAGAAGCGAGTCCTTCTACGGTCCTTGCCTCTGTTCAGTTTCATTCACTCCTCACTGTAAAACCTAGCAAGCCAAAATCACAACCATTCCAAGTGCATGTGAAATCGCAGGTAAAGTGAAACCACGTTACTCTCACTTTTTTCTTTCTTTTTAACACTCTTAATTCTGCCCTATTCTCCATTCACCCCCAAAACACCTTCCCTCCCACACCCACAATAAAAAAAAAAAAATCAAATTTCACCGTTCAGAAATGCAGGTTAACTTCCATGAGCAAAAACCATTTTCGTTCTCCTCAACATTTCTGACCGCGTTTTTTTTTTCAATGTTTCTCGCAGGTTTAAGGTTTCCGTTTCTCCATGCAATGTATCGTGTGTGTTCCATTTGTCGCTTTGACTTTCGTTCTCATTTCCTTTGACCGTTAATCTCGGCTTTTCTTGGTATGGATTGTTAATTAAGTTTCCGCTACTAAGATCTTCTCCATTTCTATCCTTTGTGTTTTATAAGTTAATACCCAAACATTGTTGACAACTTTAGCTTAATCATTCTATAATATTATTTTTGTATATATTTTTTCTGATCGGCAAATGTTAGTTGCTAGTTTTTGTTAGAGAGAGGATTTGAACCCGCAACCTATACTTTCCTCCCTTCATCTTTTATCACCAAATCAACCTTATATCTCCGTAGTAAGTGTATTTTTTCTTATCTTTGAAATTTAATTGTGTTTTGCACTTGGGAGCCTGTAGCGGAAAGTAACTGTTGGCTGATCATAAATGGCGCCCAATCCAAGAGTGGTGGCGGCCTTTACGGCAATGGCGAATCTCGGGATTCATGAATCAAAAGTGAAACCAGTGTTGAAGAAACTGCTTAAATTGTATGATAAGAACTGGGCACTCATTGAAGAAGAGAGTTATAGGGCCCTGGCTGATGCAATATTTGAGGAGGAAGAGAATAAGGTGTATTTCGGAACCGTTTGCTTATCCATTATCCACATTCTGGTTTATTTAATCTATTATTTACAAGGCTCTGATCAATTTCCTGGTACTGTTTAACAGGTGAATGAGCCAGACCAGAATAATAAAAACAAGGTTAATTTACTAACACTTGTTATTCTATGTTGCTGAGTTTGTCTGCATTTATTTTTCTTGCTCTTAAGCCTATGGCTGCTGAATTTGTGTTCTGGCTTTTCAAACATTCAGAACGGAGTTGTGGACGATGAAGAAGCTCATACGCATGGGGAGCCTGTGCGACCTTTGAAGAGGTTGCGTTTGAGAGGCCAAGAGGGTCAATCTTTGCGCCCTCTGACTAGCAGTGGCCCCAGCTCAGCTGCATTTCCGTTGAAAGCGCCTAAATTAGAAGATGGGGCAGTGCCCGAGAGTAGTTCCAGACGGCAGCCTCAAAGCATGGCTGCATTATCTGATGGAAATGCAAGGATTGGTGCTCGTCATGTTCCCCCACAAGATGCTGTTGTCGACAAGGGAAAGAAACCTATATCACCTCAACTTACTCCCAGAGCGAGAAGGTCCCTTGCAGAGCCAACAGTTGAAGCAGGAGCTGCTCTGTTGGCAAATAACAAAATGCCTCATCCATTTATTTTGATCAAGCCCAAGGATGAGCCTGTTGATGGTATACCAGATTATGAGATTCCCCTTGCAGTGATTCCTCCTGGTATTCAACTCACTATGCCTTGTTGAGAAGCTTCTTGCTTTCTGTCCATTTTGTTGTTGTTGTTGTTGTGACATCTTGGTGTTGACTTTTACTTTCTTGGTCCACTTTTAATGAATCCAATGATAAATACTGTATTTTGTTGGTAATGTAATGCTGTGGAGTGGGTGAGTTATTCTAAGGAAAATATAGGAAAAGTCTTTAATTCCAACATACCTCAAAAGAAGAAAAGATGTTAATGCGCAGTTTTGGTTGAGCTGTGAAATAATTTTAGTTGAATAGAACCTGATTAATTTCCCCTTCCTGGAATGCTGGCATTTCACCAGATCCCACGATGTGCTTCCATTTTGTACATGCAACATGCAAGTCTGTAATTGCATACAGTACAACTTTTGCTTTCCCTGAAAATCTGTCATATGATCATCTCTGTTTGCTGTTGCTTCTGTATGTGGGAGATCCCTGGTTCCTGGAATCAGAGATTCAGAATTGGCCTTGTATTTTAGACTTAAACCAAAGAAATGTTACTTCTGTGCCATTTATTTGTTTTTGTTATTCTGTTTCTAACCCCACATTAAACTCTGTTGATGAGTTTTTTATTTTGATTTATTTTCGCTCAAAAGAACCATCAAGTGGAGGAGACTCTCTAATGGGTACAGCTGGAAAGAAAGATTGCCATGACACTGTGGTATCACAGTGCAGAGATGAAGACGTTGAACATGAATATGTTTTTCCTTCCTCAAATGAAGAAGCAACTTCTAATGTAGATGTAGCTTTGTCGTCTATGGGTGAGGTAAAAATTTCTCCGAGCTGCAGCTCAGTTCTTGGGAACTGGATTTTCATTTGCTTTGTCATGATCAAATTGTAAAACTAATGGAGGACAAATGTGATCGATTATATAGAACCATTCTGACCATTATTTCTGTACTGAAATTGTTGAGAAATATGTGTGACTGCGTGTTGGAATTTGCTACTGATTCAAATAATAACTCACAGGAACAATCTGTAAAGATAACACAAACTGATGATGTTTCAAAGGAATCTGAGACCAATGACTCACCTATTGTCAGAGGAAACAAAGATTCGGTCATTGCAAATGGATCAATCAGTGTTGAGTCTTCTGCCATGGCTGAACTTCAAGTTCCTAGTTCTATACCCTGCTCGAGTGATCTGGATAATGCTGTACCAGCTCCCAAGAAGGTTGGAATGAATGGTTTCTTACAAAGTGATAGTGGAAAGGAGCTGGAGCATCCTATAATCCCAAATTCACGTACTTTAGTGGTTGTTCCAAAACATCAGCTTACTAATGATGATGTAAGGGCAGTTCATGATGTTAATGACCTAACAAAGGGAGAAGAAAGAGTGAAAATTTCATGGGTGAATAACACTACTAATGATTTCCCACCACCCTGTCACTACATACCCCGAAACCTTGTGTTCCGAGAGGCTTATGTTAATATTTCTCTATCTCGTATTGGGAATGAGGATTGTTGTTCAACTTGTATGGGCAATTGTGTATTGTCATCTAAATCATGTTCTTGTACAAATAAAACTGGGGGTGAATTTGCTTACACTGCAAAAGGCCTACTAAAGGAAGAGTTCTTGGATGAGTGTATTGCCCTCAACCGTGATCCTCAAAATTATTTCTATTGCAAAGCCTGTCCTCTTGAAAGATCAAAGAATGATGATTGTTTAGAACCATGTAAAGGACATTTAAAGAGAAAGTTTATTAAAGAGTGCTGGAGCAAATGCGGCTGTGGGAAACATTGTGGTAATCGGGTTGTCCAGCGTGGAATAACTTGCAAGTTGCAGGTGATTGTTTAATTAATCTTTTCCACTACTACAGAAGTGTATTTTCTTTGATGTTGAAATTAATGGGGTGACAATATTACATATTTACATTGTTTATATTCTCAAATGGATTTTTTCCTTGATAGAAGTTTATTTAGATATGCCTTCCATTTTATCTACTGCTCAGGTGTTTTTGACTTCAGACAGAAAAGGGTGGGGTCTTCGTACCTTAGAAGATCTTCAAAAAGGCGCATTTGTATGTGAGTTTGTTGGGGAAATTTTAACCATCAAGGAGTTGCATGAGAGGCGCTTGAAATATCCCAAAAATGGGAAATATACATACCCAATTTTATTGGATGCAGATTGGGGTTCAGGAATTGTGAAGGATAGAGAAGCTCTTTGCTTATATGCGGCATCGTATGGAAATGCTGCTAGATTTATTAATCACAGGTATTAAAGTTTCTCATGTTTCACCAGGTGTCTTGCGGTTATTTATAAAAGTTTTATTCCTAGAGACTTTTGTTATTTTTTCTATTTCATGTTTAAATTACACACAAATTATGTTAGCTTTTGTTAATGATTTCTTAATAAAAAAGCTAGTAGATATTACTGTGTTATAATTTGTGGTTTGTTGAAATTAATATTAGTAATTTGTAGCTTGCTTTGATACAAACAGTTGTTTGCCTCAACCAAATCTGGTTTTTACAGTGATTGTAATGACTTGTTTTAGACTTTAGGTTGTTAAAATCAATTCTGTAGTCAATAGAATTAATTTTGTGATGAGTGATTTTTTTTAGAGTTTGTTTGGTTTAAGAAAATATTTTCTTTTTCATTTTTAATTTTCACATTTTAGTATGCAAAGGCCATATTGTTTTCATTTTTAAAAATTTGTATATAAAATAGTGAAAATAATAAAATCACTGGGTTCATCAATACAGTTTTTTTATAACTATTTTGTCATTCACATACTTTGCTTTTGTGTGTTTTATGATATGGGAAATAGTATAAGATTGAAGAAGACGACCAAAATTCGTTTGTCTGGTTGTTATTCGAAATTAGGTGCGTCATAGAAAATAATAAACACATGCCTTATATAAGAAGACAAAATATAAGCAAGAAATGATTCGATTTAAACAAGATATGTGAGGGGGGGGGGGCGGCGGCTAGGGAAAATGCCTTCAATTTTGATATATATATATATATATATATATATATATATATATATATATATATATATATATATATATATATATATGTATGTATGTATGTATGTAAAAGTAAATAATTTTATTGTGGAAGAAATCAAGAGAATAATTGTTCAAGTGTATTTCCCTTAGATTTTACTTTTTGACAAGCGAGCTTCTAGTTTAATTATCCTTAGAGAAGGAAAATGTGATTGTTATATGCTTATATTTTTTAATTGCATAGAGAAAAAGTACTTAAAGATGAAGCTAGGATAGAAGTGGTTCAATTTTTTTATGTATAGATTAAGAAATTAATGGCTGCATTTGAGCAGACTGAGGTTCCTTCCATCTGCTGTTTATGGTATGTTAACTTCACGAGTGGCTATGCAGACATTGGACTCATTATCTAGCTATTGTAAATCAGAAGATTTTTAATATTTCTGCTTCATTTTGGCAGATGTTTGGATGCAAACTTGATTGAGATCCCAGTTGAAGTTGAGGGCCCAACTCATCACTACTATCATGTGAGAAGCTAACAAATCCACTAATTTCATTTCCACTTTTTAATTACCTTTGGCATTTGGTGAGATAGACTCTATAGAACACATTGCTTACTGATGTTTTTAATGTGTTCAAATGTGCAGTTTGCCTTCTTCACATCCAGAAAAATAGCAGCACAGGAAGAGCTCACTTGGGTGCGTGAGTTTGGTTCTGTAATATGTTTGGTGAATATATTGCATTGATTGTTGCAGTTTTTTAATGGTTCATATTAATTGGTCTTTCTTATCAAAGGGCATAAATTTGCAACAAAGGTTGAGATAATTTGAGTAAATCATGTTAACATGGTTGTATTTGTTATTTGCTACTAATTTAGTAGTTAGGTTGGCAGACCTTTTGTCACCAAGCATCATAGGTTCTCATTTTTATGTAGTTCACTTTCTTCAAATTGTGTAATTAGTGTAGGAATTTATTTATTTATTTCTCTAGAAAAGTTTATGTGCATAGTGTGTCTGCAGGATTATGGCATCAACTTTGATGACCATGATGATCATCCTGTTGAGCTGTTCCAGTGCAGATGTGGCAGTAAATTCTGTAGGAATATTAAGCGATCAAATAGTAAGTCCAATCTTCCATTTTTGTGTAATTTAAATAAATTTGTTTTACTTTCAACATAAAAAAATATGACCTGTTATTTCTTTTTGGATGATTCAATCTGTTTGCCGTGCCTTCTTTACTTCGTTTCATAATTTGTTTTGAATTGTGTATTTCAGTTTTCACTCTCTAATAGTTATGAAATAAACTGCATCCACTTCTGAGTTGGCCATTGTTTCCATTTGATGGATACTATTCTTTTTCTCAGCACATCGATACCTGATCAGTGGTGTCATTTAATATGCAATCATAACAATAGTTTGTAGAAAACGAATTATTACAAACAGATCACCTGGAAGTTGTAATAGTCAATTGAAGGTGATCTTTGATTGCCATTAACATTATGCTTTATGGTACATAACCTACTCATCATTATGTGTGATTGATAGTTGGAAAGGCTCTGGTCTTACAGAAGTTGATATTTTACAATTAATTTCTCTTGCTTTGTTTTAGAAATTCTTTTGGTCTTGAGTTTGTGCCTAGCATATACTTCATTTGGGGGGGTTATTTAATCATTTGGCTGATTTGGCCTAATGCCAAACTGCCATAGCATTAAATGATACTCATAAAAATTGAAGATTCGTGATCATGTTTATACTTTGCTTGCTGGATGCTTCCTTCTTGTAATGTTCTATATTCAATTACTGTTTGTCACAAACTCACAATCCTATGCTTATACTGAAGAGGTCAGAGTCACATTGGTGCTGTATTCTGTGAATCCTAAATACATTCCAGTTTGCCTACTATGCAAAAGTATCTATCTTGTGGGCTAGAAAGGGTGAGTTATATTTTGGTGACTGTGGATTGATGAGTCTAGGGCCTATAGGCATCATAATTTAGTTTGATTTCAGAAAGTATTGGTGACACTTCATTCACATTACAGGTAATTTATTGTAGTGACAATGCATATATAACAATCATAATATTGATTGAGGTGGTTTTGCTCTATTTCCTATTCTGGAAGAATTTTGCATCAGGATCTTTACAAATTACAATTATTGGCCTGGTTGAGTGATGGTGAGGATTCAGACGTTCGGAATAAATTCAAGCTTTAGACCAAGCCGTTAGTTGATGTTTGAGCTCGGTTCAGTGTTTTTGCCACACACTCATTAGTCAGTAAAGTGGCCAACTCTGTTTAAACGGTATCATGTCTGTCACTGATCTGAATGCTCTCTGTATACAAAACATGACTACAAATTTGACTTGTGACATCTACTACAAATTTTGTTAGTTTGTCTTGTATATCGGTGTGTGGCTGCTTCCATGTCTGCTTTTATGTGCATGTGTGAAAAATAGATTGGAGGTTTACTGTGTGTGTGATTGAGCCTTACAATTTTCGGGACTAATTTGGAAGTTTGCTCATTCTTTCTTCACCCTTACCAAGTAGTGTATATGCTTCATCTATATTCTTTTTGACTTAAGTTGTTCCTAATTCATTTACTCTTTCTATTGCAGGATCCATGAGATCGTCAAGTTCATGATGGTCATTCTCTGCTAAACCAATTTTGTGGTCTGATGCATGCCATCGATCAATAGTAACTAGTTTCAACCTACTGAGTTGGTCTCTTTTGTATTGTATCTTTCATTATTTTGCTTGGAGGTTAGATACAAGTTACTATTGACAGTCTTCTAAAAACTACAAGGCAGTCATGGGACAGAATAAGAAAGAAAATAACCTCTAGGTGTTAATAACTCCGAACAGTTCTGTCAAATGCCTGTGGATGATTTTGCCTGAGTTTATGTTGTGCTGAATGCATGACACATTAATGGTTAAGAAAACTTATTTATCTCGTTCTCTCCTTAATTTTTTTCTCTATTTTTTGGTTGAAAGATGAAAAAAATGGAAAAGTTCGATTTTGCTATTATTGTAAACAAATGGACCCAAGTTGTCAAACATGATGCTGACCGTAGACCCCAAACAAAAATGTTATTTAGTTAACAAAATATTAAAAGCATGGATCTTTGTTTGTCATGGTGGGTAACAAATAAAAATAAAAGCATGGACCTTTGTGAATTTAATTGTTATCGTTGGAAAAAATCATGCTAATAAGTTTATTATTCATTTAACACGCAACAGTTCATTAAATTAAGGGCATTGCCACTAATCTAGTACTCTTTATTTTGCTATTCACACCTCTATTTTTCTTCAACTTTTATTTCCGAAAGTCTATTTGTAATTTTATATACATTCTGGCATTAAATTTTCAGATTTTGGAAGTCTACTTTAATTATGGATTCTAATACTTTAATTCTAAAATATGTAACAAATAGACGTATGAAAGTTTAATTTTGAAATCTGTAACAAATAAACTTTCGAAAATTTAATTTTGAAATTTTATTTCCAGAATATGTAACAAATAAATTTCCATAAGTTTCTGGAATATACAAAGACTTCAGAGGTCTAATTCCAAAAGTGTAACAAATAAAATACGAAATTCTACAAATTATGAATTACAATACTAGCTAAAAATAATTTTCTGCTGCTTCTCTCTTTTTCATTCTTCAAACTCGATTGCATCCTGCGTTTTCACAACCAAATTCAAGTTGAATCGAGAAGAATCGCGAGGAAAATTGATATATGGGAGGGAATAAACACGAAAATGATGCACTATACCTTTGAACTCTTCCACAATTTTCATTTCATTATTGAATCCGCTTTATTGTACATCAATTATCATCCACTTGTGATGGTTCACAATTGCTCCCATTAGTGGCATAGAGGAGGATCCGTAGGGTCCCTTTGGCAAGAGCAATTCCAAGACTTTAGGCACAACACACAAGTATTCAATTGCTATTGTTGGAGAATTTTTGGGTTGAAATCGGCATAGTGGATGGCCAAGCAATTAGAAATGCCAACTACAAATAAGATGATCACGACCTTATGTGAAAACCTTGGTAGAGATAAAGCATTTTTCTCATCATCCTCTTTGGTTCTCACCAATCTGCATATTTTCCTTAAAAGAGATGCTAGAAAGAATAAGCACATGCCATTTGGTATTTATGATGAGTAGATGACAAAGACTAAAATATTTGACTCTAAGTAATCAAATTCGTTCGTGAATATCTAACAAACAAAATTACATCACATCTTTTGTTTCATTAAGGTTAACTATTTATTTGGTCCATGTAGTTGTCCTTATCACAAGCTTTAATTCATATATGAGAAAATTGTAAGATTGATAGTTTGAACAATTGTTTATGATAGCTTGTCAACATTGGAAAGCTTTTATGGCTGTTTTACACCACTATTTTTTTTTTATCTCTAGTGTTAGCAATGAGCACAAAAATTTAGCTTTTATCCATGGTAGGTACCAAAACTTACAATTTTCTCATTTATAACTTAAAATGTAGACAACTAGAGGAACCAAGTGAATGCTTTAACATTTTGATAAATATACATTACATCATTATTCTGTTCATAAAATCAGTTTTGATTAAAAACATGGACATATTTTTACCATTCATTTTTTTTATAAAAAAATCCATATAAAAATTATATTATGAATTTATTAATTATTGAAATAGACAAACTAATCAAATTGACATTGTTTAACAGGAAATAAGATGTTAAAATAAACATGTTTTCTTTGAGGTCATAAACATACTGTTTAAAAATATACAAAGTGAAAACTATTTTTAAAATATAAAATTAAGAAATTCAAAATCGACAAAGTGATATAAGGTCTCATTGCATTTATATATGAAAAAATAATTTATTTAGTAGGATAATCCGTGTTCGATTCTCATTGTGTGAAAAATTTTCTTAGATCAATGACAACTATGCACCACGAATGAAATTAGTTTCTTAACCAAGAAAAAAAAAGTAAAATTAAAAAAAATCCTTTAATACCCTTAGGTTTTTGGTCAGAATTTTTTGTCACTTGTGTGTATACTATTTTTGAAGTATGAAACTGGCCTGGGTAGTATGGGCCTGTCTAAGAGCGAAGCCCAGGCCCACGACGATTAAACCCTAGTCTGAGTCGCACCGATCATGTATATATACACCCGAAAGAACTAAAGCTAGGGTTTGTGTAGTTCCACCGAGTAGCAACAATGTCGAAGCGAGGTTCGTTTTCATCACTCTATGCTTCAATTCCCTGTAATTTGTTCAGTTCATTATAACGCATTAGTTAATTAACTAACTAAGCTTCTATGATTCAGGTCGCGGAGGATCGGCAGGGAACAAGTTCCGCATGTCACTGGGTCTGCCGGTGGCGGCGACGGTGAACTGCGCCGACAACACCGGCGCGAAGAATCTCTACATCATATCAGTGAAGGGGATCAAGGGAAGGCTGAACCGGTTGCCGTCAGCTTGCGTGGGTGACATGGTTATGGCCACCGTCAAGAAGGGAAAGCCTGATCTCCGTAAAAAGGTGCTCCCCGCTGTCATCGTCCGTCAGCGCAAGCCGTGGCGCCGAAAGGACGGTGTTTACATGTACTTCGAAGGTATTTCATTTTTTCTTCTCTTTCCTTATTATTGATCTCTGTCTTTATTATTTTTTTTTTCTGTTTTCTAATTGTTATTGTTTGCGTTTTGGCAGATAATGCTGGGGTCATAGTGAATCCCAAGGGTGAAATGAAAGGTATGAAATATCTCTTATTGTGTTTTTGGTTTCAATGATTGCAATTAGAATTTGGTTGTTTAAAATTTTTTTAGTGTTGGTTTAAGTGTTTTAATTAGGCTCTGTTTAGATAAAACTTTGTTTATATAAGCACTTATATGAGAAGAAAATAAGAAGCTAGATGCATTAGCATTTTTCATAAGCTATAATGCATTTTAAATTTTTGGAGGAGATAAATGAAAATGCAAGAAGCGTAGCTCAGTTTTTTTGTTAGAGAAGTTTATTTGAACATGCCGCATTATTGGTCTTTGTGTGAAATCCGAGTGTGATCTTGTTGATTTTTTTTTTCCTCTGTTAAATGTTTAGTGTTTGATTGGTGCGATTTTTAATTGTAGGTTCTGCTATCACTGGTCCTATTGGGAAGGAGTGTGCTGATCTGTGGCCCAGGATTGCAAGTGCTGCAAATGCTATTGTTTAAGCTGGGTTTTTAGTTTATGTAATGTTTCTGCTTCTTGAAGTGGTTTCAGATATTGTTTTAGGTTGAATTGCAGACAATATTGGCATTTGGCACATATAGTTTGTTTTTGCTTGACTTCTCAGTGAGAAGTGTTTTGATGAGATTAATTGATAGTTATAAGAGATGTTTTCTTGGTTGTTCTTGTGATCTTAATTTCTTTTTTATAGTCTTCTTTACTCATTGTGATTTGTGAGTGCATGGATTTGAATGAGGTTGAGGGCACCTTGTTTTGCAAAATGTTGTTCTGGGGTTGACTGGGTTGGCTTATGTGGTTTATTGTTCTTGGCGAAAGTTTAACATATAATTTTAACCTACTGAATCCTTGGGTTGGTGTTATTTAGCAACCAGGAAATGTCATCTGCCATGGTTTGGCGTTGTATTATATGCTTGCTACTTTGGTTGGTGTTTTGCTGACAAAATTGCTCAGGATTGCAAGTGCTAATTATATTCATCAAGATATTCAATAGTTTTTTTTGGCTAATTGATATTTTCCTCTATTGAATATAATTTCTCGCTTGAGCTTGTTCTATTGAATATCTTGTTCTAGGTGATAAATTATCTTGTAGTACTAAAAGTAGCCATTCTGCATCATTGAGCCTAGCTAGGTCTTTAATTGTGTATGTAGTACTAAAAGTAGCCATTCCCCATTTTGTATATTAACCTTCTCCAAAGCGAATATTCGGTTAGAATCCTAATCCATCTAGAGGAAATATCCGTTTGTTTCGTATAAGACCGTCTATACGAATCATAATCTTCATTTTCGCACCTAAACTCATGCACTCTAATGTACGATCCCCAAAGTTCGTCATAAGCTATTTAATCCTTTCAAATCAAATGCTCAAAATGTACAAACATACTAATGATAAATTCTTTTTTAACAAACTTTCCTATTGATTTTATTTTTATTAAAATATATCTTTCGTTTTTATAGAACACAAGTTTATTTTTAGTTTCTATAATTCAAAAACACCCTTATTTTCGCTCTTTGGCTCCATGCGGTTATTTTGGAAAACAATGAGGAAAAGGAATCATAATGTTCAATGTTCTAGGTTTCTCATTGTTGACTATGGATTCAATGGTGTATAGGGGATTACTCTACACATTCTTCATATGCTCAATTTTGCTTTGGTCTCCCAACTCATTCTCTTTGTTGTTTCTCTCCCCCTTTTTTTATTTACTGCTTTTTAGTACAATTTAATTGTAGATTGGTACTCTGCATAGGAAAGAAATGTATTTTTCATAGTACACATTCTTCATTCTTCATTTGTGTACAAATTTGCATGTAGGATTCTACCTTTTTTGTTGGTGAAAATATGCAAATTTTACTTCTACCTTTAAAGGCATGTAAGCAGGACATGATCTGTCCATCAAATGAAACCTTCAATTCACTGGAACTCAATTTATCTTTTGGTAATCAAAAGGTTCTGAGAGGGAAGGTTGCCGACATGACTTCTATGCCACAAACTCCAACTTTTAAGTGATATATATATATAACACGAAGGATAAGTAGCAGAAATTGAACCCAAATGGCAATGGACAAGACCTTTGTTTTGAGGTAGTTCAATCCTACCCTTATTGGTGATCTTTATTTCATTTACGTCATTATATAAAACGAAGAAAAAGCTAGTGATTTATGATCTGATTGTTTCCATACTTTTAGATATGTCGTGTCTAAGGATCACAAAGCATCCAGGGGTATTTGCCCTTGCCAATCCTTCGAGCAAAACATGGCAAATCACAAATGATGCACACTAGTAGGTAGCTTACTCGTATAGAATACTCCTCAAAAAAGTGCTTGAGCACCCCAATTGATGTTACACCACTAAAGGGTATTTTTTCAATCTACTCCAAGCTGGGACCATTATTAATCTTTGAAAAGGCAACAAACTAAAGTATGATCACTTGATGCATTTGTTCATGATGATTAATAATTCTCTTCATACCCTACAAATAAAAAATTGACATCCTATACTTGGTTCCCTCCTTGTGCGGTGTACAATTGATAACAAGCTTTCATCCAGTCCAATTCCTCATGATGCATTATTCTCTTATAGCAACACATGTTCTCATATCTCACTTGACCTTAAGTGTCAAGCTAGCCAGCTAGCTAGCACAGCAGAATGAAAATATCATATAGTTTGATATATATATATATATATATATCTCAAATCACTCAGTTCTTGACGCTTATATTCGTAGGAAAAATGAGAGTTAGCCCTTTAGTGACACTTGGTAATGTTCCAAGAAGGAGCTTACTTGGCTATGGCCCTTCATCAAGCGTTCTGAGACAGCTAGTTTGCAAGTTGAAGCGTGGCTGGAAGCAAACCATGGGATGGCGCAAGAGAGGTCCACAATACAGCTATGATTTTCACAGTTATTGTCTTAACTTCAGTGATGGTCCTTCAAACGACCATTTCCATATCCCTCCTTAATTATCTTGCATGATGGCGATGATATATCTTTTCTCTGTAACCTTCTCCTTTGGCCTCATAGAAGGGTAAAATGTATTTTAAGTTCCTGTTCAAAATTAGTTTTAGTCTTTATATTTTAAAAATGATGGTTTTAATCATTATATTTTTAAATATATGGTGAGTTTCGCTCCTATCAAATTGAAATGAAGTAATATTTTGTTTGGATCAACGTTAAAATCACATTATTGAACGGAGAAATTACACGTTTCAGTGTAAGAATTTCAAAGCAATTATGTCGTAACTTTCATTTGAAAATCCATTAGTGTTGAATTCAACTGCATTTCAAATACACACTCATGGACGAAATCCATCATATTTTAAAAATATAATAATCAAATTAACTATTTTGAAAATACAGGGATTAAAATCATTTTTAATTAAATCTTGAGAGACGTAAATTGTATTTTAACTGTTCTGAATTATGAATAAGTTTCCCTACAGTTCATTGTCATTCTATAGTCATACGATAAACTACTTTGCAAACTGCATAATTGTAAACTTGCTTCACTCATTTGTCACTTGATCTTTTCTTATCATGAACGTTGGTTCAGCAGTCAGAATTTGGAATAAGGCATATGTTACATGATTTTTAATCTTGTACAGTTTTTTTAAAACAATCTTGTTCAGTTTATGCCATTGTGATTATAGAACTGTTTTCAGTGTGTTAGTCATCATTTTTACATTCTTTTCTTTTTTTTGGTTTTGTCTCTCACTCCAAGTGACCACTTGTTTTAGTTGTCCTCTTGATTATCCACTTTCATAGTTTCGTAGCTTATTTATTTTATTTTATGCAGTTCATTTTTCGTTTTCATATCTACTTTTTAGGCATGATGTAGAAACTTAATGCTAAGAAAATAGAGTAAAGATTGACTACCCAAGATCAATACTTCATTCGTTTTTCAACAAAATAAAGGTAAATAGGCTCCCCGTAGTTGGTAAAATGGAGTACATTATTTAACTTAATTTGTTTCCTTTATGGGCCCCCACTATTGATCCTTCTGTCAAATAACGTAATTAGCGATTTAATCAATTGCTAAAATCTGTGCATGTCCCTATGTCTCTGGGCACATATATTGGAATCCAAAGATTAAAGGACCTATACACATCTTATGAGACAGAATCAGGCAGGATTCGGATGGGGAATATCGTCAATGACAATAATAATATTATGCAAGTAACATTAAAATGAATTAAGAAATTTAATTAGTAATATAAAATTTATTAATGATTTGTGTTACTGTATTAAAATTTATGGTCTCAATCAATCTTTATATAATACATAGTCAACTAATATTAATTCTTTTCTTTGTTAATTTTAAAACGTATCACATAAAAATCGATTAATATCATAAATAAGTGATGGTTTAAGACTATTTAATAATTTTCATTAACTTTCTTTTTTGAGTATAGATAATAGTTTACTTGATAGTAGTAATAGTTTTTTTTAAAAAAATTATCCATGAGATAAGTTGCACATTTTCATAAATATGATTTTTTTTATAAAGTTGTAAGTATGAATGAATTTGTTTTTCTTATTTATTTTGTAGCAGTTAAAAATAACTGTAAAATTTCAACCGATACCTATAATAATAATAAATGAAATATTCTATATTTGATGTTCATATTTCATTGGACAGTTTTACTTTTAAACCACTTCTTAAGTTTTTTTTTTTAATTTTTCTTCTAATTTACATGAACTTCCCACTACTTCAATATTATTAAATTTTTATTCTGCCATTTTTTTATTAATTATGTTTAACTTCTTTTTTTTTTTCTTTTTTTCTTTTATAATTATTTTAAAAATTTAGAGGGAAAGTGCATCTCTTCCCCTAGTAAACCATATAAAAAATAGTTCCATAAATGGGAACTCCTATTAAAAAAAAGTAGGACTTATCTCATGTAATTTTTTTTTTTAAAAAAAATAGATTACTTGTAGTTTTAACAGCGAACTATCCCATTTTATTTTTAAAAACTCTATATTCTCACAACCTCTTTATATTTAATTTATGTGTCTACTTAAGTTTTTAAATATATTATTTATAACCTAAAAATATAAAAAAAAACATATATAATAACAATGTAAAACAATTTTATATATTATAAAATTATAAATTATCATGGTTAATAAATTTATTAATTTTTATAATAATTATCTTAAAAATATACTAACACTAAATTATATGATTCAACAACAATATAAATTTATATTGCTTTTGTAAAAAAAAAAAATGATGTAGTAAATAATTTAAAAGAGTCTTACATTGAAAGAATCAATGCAAACTTTCCGAGCATTCCTGTGAAACAAGACCGGAATGTGTAATACTAGGTCGCGTCTAATATGAAGTCGTGAAGTTACTACCCCACGGGTGAGGAAGTAAAATGACCGGCAGTGAGAGGTTTCAAACCGGATGAACAAAATGAAAATTATATTAAAATGATTAAAAAATAATAATTATTAAAAGTTTTTACTTTTTTTTCCTCTTTCTCTTTTATTTTTTCCGTGAATTGTTTTCTAGATCCATTCCCTGAACTTTCCTCCTCCACCGCTAACTACGTTCTTCGCCGCCGCCGTCGTCGCTCCTTCCCCATCCTTTCCCGGTCTGGAACCCCAGACAGAAGCTTCTTCTTCTCCGACTACGGCGACGATTTCTTCACCGACGATGACAACACTCGACATCTCCGGCTCAACCCCAAACCAAGATCAAGATCTACGATTGGAGTCTTTTATTTTCTAGATCTGCAATCTCCTATTTTTTAGATCTGTGATCTCCGTCTTTCTATTTTTTATGATCTGCAATCTATTCCGTCAAGAGAATAGTGCGGAGGGAGGGTTTGCCGGTGCAGATCTGAAAAAAAAAACAGATCTGGAATAACAACCAAGAATTTAGTTTGTTTTCAAAGAAGTAACAGGAAAACTTCTTGCTGTTATGAACTGAAAAGATTGATTCTCTTTTCTGTTTGAGAAGATTTGGTTATGGTATTCAGTTTGTTGGAATATGACTTGGACTAATTCATGGTACCCAAAGGAGTCTTGGAATCGTAATGTTATTGTTGTTCTGAGATTGATAGTGTATAATTTGTTCAAAATTTGAGATTTGGAATGGATTAAGTTTTAGAATTTGGTCTGAAATTTTGGATGATGGTGATGAAATTTGAAAATTCAGATTTGGGTCTGGTGCAAATTAGCAACAAAAGAAAAAGAATGGGGATGGTAAGAGGAGTGGAATAGAAAAAGAAGAAAAAAAATTAACAGGAAAATGAAAAACAAATGTATTAAAAAACCTGCTCATCCAGTTCCCTTTCTTAAATCTCAGCCATTGAACATTTTATTAATATATCCTACGGTTATTTTTATTGTTTCATGGGTGTACCACTAAATTAGATACTTCACTTTAGAATTGACCGTAATACTAATACTAATACATTAAGTGTATAACTGTTTATGATGCCGAGGAGGAAAAAGTGAAACATTTTGAAAACAGCTTAATGAAGTAGCCCTTGATATGTGTATATCAATGATAAAATTTCACGTTTTCTTTTTTGAGATAAATTTCACGTCTAAAACAAGGAGACCGTGATGTGTGGCAATGATCACGGACCTAAATTCTTATTAGGAGTGAGTAAACATTAGCCGAAAGAAGTTTTTCTTCCAACCTGGATTATTGATGAACAGACAGATCAAGAATTCAAATCTTTACTAACAAGTGAGGTGCAATAAGGTATGATTAAAGTTATTAAAGTGCAATAAAGTATGTTACATGCCTGATTTTTTTATTTATATAATGTATAGATATTCTTTTTAAAAAATGTATAGATATTC
Source organism: Glycine soja (assembly GCF_004193775.1). NCBI lineage: Eukaryota > Viridiplantae > Streptophyta > Magnoliopsida > Fabales > Fabaceae > Glycine > Glycine soja. Next base: position 39,964,745 of record NC_041004.1, on the reverse strand, counting down.
TGTCAACGAAAATTTACTATTTGTCCTTGGATATAGAAAATAAAATCCATATAAAAGTAAAGCATATCTAACATTCAAGAAATATTGATATTCGTCTTCGAACTTGTTCTATAGCTTTTAAATTGAATCCTCTGTTGCGGGCATAAAGAAAAATGGATTTTATATAAAACGAATATAACAGTAGTTTATTACTCCCATCGTTTCAATTTATAAGATTTAAATTTATAATTATGTTTATTTTTTTTATAAGACTTAATCTATAATATTTTTTTTTATTTTTAAACTAAAAATATCCTTCGTAAAAAGATAATATATTGATGAGAGAGAAATATTAGTTACTGTGGTAATTTAAAAAAAAAAGTTATAAATTTAAGATATATTTATTGTTATCAACTAAATTAATCACTTTTCTTAATTTTTGAGTCTTATATATAAAGAATGAGTATAAAAATATAATTAATTAGTAAAATATACCCATCTCTTGTATTTACATATAAAAACATTAAAATTATTATTTTTATATTAATTTTTTGTATTTTGTAACATGGGGTGTAACATGTCATTGATATAGGTCATAGTGTGATACGACTCAAACGCACAAACGGTCTAAGAATAGTATACCGAAGACTGAAGAGGATACGGCTCTTACAGAATTCCCTATCTCAAACTACGGATTGACATACTAGCCAATATATTAGATAATATACTCACACAACCAATAAAGTGGAACGAAATAATAAGGCTCACATGCATGTTATTTAATGTAGTGCTATTGAAGTTAATGCTTTGTAATTTTAGCTCATTAAAACCAACTAATAAAACGTACCCACAAGTTGGGGACAACCTAAGTTGTCAATTTTCCAACTGTAACTACTAGTAGTATTTTGACCCCCCAAACGTTGAAGATATACTAGTAATTTACTAGAGTGTAATGTTCTCCATATTTGTTTTTCGGGTTTACATGCATTTTGTATATTACATTTTCCTCTAATTAAAATTACATGCATAGCACAATTTAATTAGCACCTTTTGTATTATTTTCCCTACAATTTGATGGATACAATATTAGTCACATCTTTAAAAACTCATTTGACAAGACATTTATTTCCCTATAAGAATAAAAAATAGATACAGAAGATTTATAATTTTTTTTATCAACAAATTTAATTGTTGGTTTGTTAGAGAACATTTCATTGTGCATTAAAGATGAGAAAAATGAGATAAATTTTTTTAAAATTTAATATGAATTTCATTTTTATACTCTACTTTGATTCAAAACTTTTATCTCAATTTTATTTCTTTTCATTTTATTTAAACAATACCTTAATACTTTATTAAGGAAAAAAATTTAAACTCGTGATTTTTTTTTGTCTCTACCACTAAATTAACCTTTTAATTCTAACATTGCAATGTATTATACTAAAATTTTGAATATTTCATACAAAATTTTGTGTATTAATGTGTTGGACAAGAATATCACCTAGCTAAATTGGGAAACATAGGAATAATAGTATGATTTTCGGTATAGGAAGGAGAAAGGTCATCATGGTATGTCCCACACTCCATTTCACGCCTATATGTAATTTCTTCACCCATTTTCCCTTTTCACTGAACTCTTCCATACCTCTCCCTCTTTATCTCTGTTTTTGTGCAAATGGCCAAATGTTTGGCACTCTCACTAATCATAGCAGGCCTCTTCATTGGCTTGGTGAGTCCACAATGGAACATATTGAATCCAAAATGGGGAAGAAGTGATGAAGTAGTGAATCGTCCGGAATGGAACATATTGAACCAAAGATTGGGAAAAGGGGTTGTTGTTGGAGACAACTTGAAGAACTACTGCGAGAGTTGGAGGATAAATGTTGAACTAAACAACATTAGAGGGTTCAGTGTTGTGCCTCAAGAATGTGTGGACCATGTGAAGAAGTACATGACCTCATCTCAATACAAGGCTGATTCTGTTAGAGCAGTGGAGGAGATTAGGCTCTACATGAGTGGATTCTGCACTTTGAAAGATGATGGCAAAGATTCCTGGATTTTTGATATTGATGAGACCCTTTTGTCCACAATTCCTTATTATAAGAAGCATGGTTTTGGGTAAGTGCCTTATGCTAATCCTTTTTGTTTTTATTATATATATATATATATATATATATATATATATATAGTGCACACACATTCAATTAGTTTTTGGTTTTTTTGTTACTCTATAATCTAGAATCATAGGAACCGTTCAGACATTAAATAGGTTTTAGTAACCATGATGACTATGACTAGGTGTCCACAATGCACTAAGGAGATATTGGAGTAATCTCACGATAAAGCTTATATTGTTGTTTACTAATTGAAATAATAATGTTTAAGTTAATAAATATTGATTCAATTGTTAATAAAGATCAGATTTATATTCTACAAGAATGTGAGTTTGAATCCTATTATTAATGTGAAGATCTGATAAGTAATATGTAAGATCTTTGTAAACACTTAATAAAACTTGAGATATGTTCTGATACTAATGAGTTTAGTAGGATACTTGCCTAAATTTTATTTAAGAAAAAAATGTTTAGGCTATTTTTATCAAATCCGTTACTTAGGATTGTGCCATGTTGATTGTTGAGTAGATTTAGTTGGTGCTATTTTTGTCCAAGTGGTGCAAAACTGGTTCATGTCATTAATGCTTAAGATCTAAGGGAATGAATTCAATTTTGTGGATTCAATTTGTTTATTTTGTGCTCTGTCTTTTAGCTAGGAAGTGCAATCTGTGATGTGTCATTTAGTGACATGTGTAAGTCACTCTAACTTCTTTTATTTCCACTGACCAAAGTTCTCATGGTTGTTTTAGGAATTTTAGCCAAAATCCCGTCTTTGTGAAGATTATTATTCACAGAATGAAAAAGGTGTGAATTAGGTGACTAGCTAATATGATGTAACTGGGACAGCCAATCAACTTTTTTTGATCAATAGGATAACCAATCAACTTACATTTGACTCGTGAAGAACATTATCTTAATCACAGCATTGTAAATTTGTAATTGTACGCATCACTTATGATTGTGTCTGCTGCCACCCACAAACAAAAGAAGACCAAGAGTATGAATAATATACTACTTTTGATTCCATTTTATTATTAATTAAAAAAAATATTCATTAAATAAGAAATGAGTTCTAAAAATATTTTGTAACGTTTAATAAATTCAACTAATTGTTGAGATTGTGTTTAAACTAATGTATTGAATAATCTATTACAGCATTTCTCAACAAGATATGTGCATGAAAAGACTAAAGATTTTTTAAATTTTTTTTTCTAAAAGAGATTTGTATTGAATTTTGTTAGCGTTAGGATTAGTATTTAATTTTGAAAAATCCGAGTATTAAATTTATTGTCTTACTTATAACTATTAAAATACTCTATTGGAATACAAACTTTAGGGGAGAAAAGCTGAACGCAACATCTTTAGAAGAATGGATGGAGAAAAGCAAGGCACCGGCTCTTGATCACACACTCGAGCTCTTCCATGAAATCAAGAACAAAGGGTTCAAAATCTTTCTGATTTCTTCAAGAAAGGAAAACCTAAGATCTCCCACCGTAGACAACCTTGTGAGTGTTGGATACCATGGATGGAATAGGCTTACATTGAGGTAATTAATTTATTGTATTTTTTTTTCTTCTTCTCTTTTATCAGCCATTGAACAATGAATTGTGGGACCAAAATTTCCTACAATCAGAAATTTACACACATTTATAGGGCAAGTTAATTATCTGTTGATAAAGATAAGACGACTGATGTTTTATTGAATTTAATAAATATGTTATTAGTATAAAATTGCTTTACACTTTTAGTACATAATTTATTTTCTCTATTTTATTTTTTATAATTTATAAATCAGACTTAAAATCTCATATTTATACAATGATATCAGTTTACTACATATTGAATGTAGGAACGCGATTATTATGCCCACTTTTAATAAGTTAATCTCCTAACAAGAAATTATTAGGTGTTTTGAATGATTAATTCCTACTATTTTTTTACATGACATACAATTGAATGTTATTTTTTATAATTAAAAAATTTAACTACATGTCATATAAAGATAAATGAGGATATAGACTTGTGGTGGTCTAAACTAAATAATTTCCCCCTAACAATACTTAATAAATTACTTTTATTTTGTCGGCAGGGGTTTTGATGATGAATTGATGGACGTGAAAAAATACCATTCCAAGGTGAGGCAACAATTGGTCGATGAAGGTTATCGCATATGGGGTATTGTGGGAGATCAATGGAGCACTTTTGATGGACTTCCAATGGCCAAGAGAACATTTAAACTACCCAATTCTATTTACTATAAAGCATAAATTAATTTCTCACTGTTTACCTATTATATGAACATACTTTTAACTTTATTGGCATTAGCATAAGCATGAGGCCATAATACCCATAAGCTATTGCCCCTTCATCATGTCAAAGGTTTATGAATTATGGAACTTTTGTTATTCTATTATTACTTATTTACCCCATTGCACAAAATCATAATGGGCTTTTTATGTGGGAAAAGGAAAAGGCTATTTAAAAGGGTCATGACCCAGTTGACAGCTTTATTTCTTTGCTACCACAAAGAAACACAACTCGTAGTATCTATTTTCTTCAGTCGGAATCGATACCCTGTAAAAGTGTAAAATATATTAAAGCATCTTTCAAGTGTGACATGGTTGCTGACATCTTCAATAACGTAATTTGATATTGTAAAAGAATGATAGCACATTTAATTTGATTGTAAAACGATTAACATTAACAATTAACGATACTACTAAAATGTGGAAACAATGAGGTCATCATGGCCCAATGTTTCTCACCTTGTCAAATTGCTAATTGTCCTTGTCTTGTTTTCTAGGCTAGCTAAACAAAGTACACTTTCTCATTGTCCAAGCATTATTTATAAGAAAACAAAAATGCCCAATAGAAGGTGGGGGAGGGTCTTAAATTAATGTTGATAACGTAAACGACAATAGTTATTAGTATATTCATAAATTTAAATTTTCTTTCGTTTGATTTCAATCCTTTTTCTTTTTTCAGGTTAAACTGTTGACTTGGTCTTTATAATTTCTCATTTTAAGTTTTAGTGTTTATAATTTTTTTTTATAATTTTTAGTCCTTATATATGCAAAAAGTTAGTTGTAGTATCTATTATTATTATTATTATTATTATTATGATCATCATCAAACTTTCTAACTATTTAGGGACAACTATAAGTTCTATCATCATCATCATCAGAAAACTTTCTAACTATTTAGGGACAACTATAGGTTCTAACATGACAACTTTTTTTTTCTTCTTATTTATTTTGAATATATTATTTATTACTACATCTATCAGATTTTTTTTTCTTTATTTTCCCCGGACACCCAACAAATAAGGTCCGTTTAACATAATCCGTCGCTGCCGTGAAAAATTTAACAGTTTTTAAATATGTTATATATTTTAAATAATTAACACCTTGGTCAAGTAAAAGTGGCCGTAGGAAGAAAATACCAGCAGAAAAATCGATGGGTTCCACTTTGGATTCCTTGACCTTGACTCTCTGACTCTGATTGAAATTGTCCTACTACATAAAATCACGCAGTTAAAAATTATAAGAAAGCTAATCCCAGCCTCCCACTTGCATGAATTTTGTGCTAAAAAATTACTAGTATATACTACTTAAAATGAAAGCAACTCACTTAAAAATAAACAAATTTTGTTACTTTTTTAATATTTAAATTTTAAAGCAATAAAATACACTTTAAAAATAATAACTAAGGCTTTAATATTTTAAAAATATCTTACATATATTTTATTATAATTTTAATATTAACTTTTTAATTAATGAGTGGAGTACATCTTTAAAATGTACTCTATCTTTAAGTTTAATCTATCTACAATTCCTTATTTTAGATTTTTATTTTGTTAATTCCAATATTTCCAAAAAGGTATTTCTAAATTCCAAGCATGGTAATTTGGGTCTGGTTTTGCCTTTTGAGGAAAATGAAAGAACATTTTTGCTAATCATACGGTGCAAAAGCAAAGCAAACCTCACGTGCACACCGTTAGATATTTTCTGTTTGCATTCCAATAATCATCGCTACCACACCACCTCAAACAAAGTCGTACGTTAGAAACATTATTACATTGGGGAATGTACATGGTACCTGGTACTGCAACAGGATCATCACCAATCCAATCACCGATAGTGAGCTTCACGCGCCACCTTGGCGCGTAGGGTTGCCAGCTGCTATTCCTCCAACCAAAAGGAGCCAAAGCCAAAGCCCATTCGTTCGTCACCGTTCTGTTCACTCTCGCGAGCACCCACCCAACCTTCTTCGCCTTGCCGGTGATGGAATTAAAAGCACCCGCCCTATTCTGCATCCAATTCTTGAGCTTCACGTGAACCCCTTTTCGGGTAAGATTTTTGACGCGACCGGTTCCGTGAAATTTCGGTCGTATTCTGTCTTATCTATAATTTGCGAAAATACCTTTGCTTCAATTTTTCATTTTTCGTTGATTGTTGGGTCCAATTCGCATTGGGTCACTTCTGTTCCCTTTCTTCGTGTTATTTGTTTCACCCGTTTGGGACGGTAGGAATTCTGTTCCTAATTTACCCATTATTTTTAATGTCAATTCTGTTATTGTTATGAGCATCGTGTGAATATTTGTTTGTGTAGTATGAATTGCTTTCTAAGGGATTTTTTCTTCTTCTGCTGGGTTATTATTGGTTAAGGAGATGTTTAATCACCACTTCATACATTTTTTTAGATTATTTAAAATGAATTATGCTTCCTTGTGTGTTGTGCCTGTTGTTGGGAGCCTGCTTTATTTATGTGTTGTTTTCTGAGTCTAGACTAACCCTTTGAAGTTTGAACTGTGTGAAAACAGTAGGGAAGAAACTGAAAATTGGTATAGAGTGGGATAGCGAGAGCACGTTTTGTTACTTACTGTTTATCTATCATGAATAATATATAATGCAACAGTGAAACTTGATATTTACAGTTTATGTGGGAGAGAGAACATATGTTTTCTCATTATCCTTGTGGAGCTTTTGTATTTCTGCTCAAGCTCGTCATTCTTGATGTGTTTGGTTAGTAAACTAAACCTGTACCGAGCAATATCAATGGCCAAATTTATTATGAACAGAGATGTTCTTACTTATACGAAGGCGTTTATTTTTTCCTTGTCAATTGCTGTAGCATTTCAAAGATGTCTGGTTTTATTGTATCATGTATCAAGGTTTTGCAGCTTATTGTGCCAAACAGAAGTGTACCAATGCATAATTTGGAGTCGTTATTTAAACAGTTGTATCTCCAATAGAAGTGAACCTTCTTTACTTTATATATTATTCTTACACATTGGCAATCATTGTTTTAACAAAATTAGCTATACCTCCCTATTTTTTTATCTGAACCATACTCATAGTACCCTTAAAAATATCAAATCAAGGGAGGTGCAAAGGAGGTAGGTTTTATTTTCCAATTGAGAAGGGTGTAAGTGTAACCAACACTAACTTCCAGAATGTTATTTTTCATATTGCAGACCCAAGGCATTGAATATTAATTGTATACTCAATTTTTAGGGTTATGATCAACAGCTATGATGGTTTAAGGTTTTTAAATTGTTTATATGTTCTTACAAGCTAGTTGCTTTCTTTTTGGTTAAATTTTGATGCTAAAGTATCTTTTTTTCTTTCATAATTGTGAAAGATTGATGACAACTTGTTTGGTTTGGGCATCAAGAACAAAAAACAAGCTTTGTAGAATTTTACTGGTGAGCATTACCATCCAAGGGAAAACGAAAAGTCTAAAGCTTTTACTAGTTTGACTAGATAACTGATACTTTTATCTTTGCAATTAACAATTTAGGAAAATTATGGAAGCACATTCTGCTTTCTCTATTGAAAGGTCAAATGCTAATGACATGGGGATGTCTGAAGTATTTCCTTCATCGTTGCCTGTCCTTCCATCGCCTCTAGAAGAGACATTCCCCAAATTATCTGATTCTCGACCAGCTTTTATGGAAAAAGAACTTAAAACAAAACCTTTTACACATTCAAGTCATTTAACTTCCAGCGGAGCAGTTGGGCATATGTTTTCATCTTCTCCTGGATATTCAACTGATCTTCATCACTCATCCTTTTCATCTTATGAAAAACAACCTAGAAATACTCATTTTATTTCACAACCATTGGGTAACATGGCTTCATTGCCATTATCTTATTCTTCAAATAGTGAACCAATACCTTCTACAACGTCAACCCCTTATTCCAATGGAAACAGTGTTTCCTGGCATACAGATTCTCTGCCTAGCTTTCTTGATTTCACAGCCAATACCTCCGTTGATAATAGTCAAGTAGAAAACCGTGCCTGCAATATCATGGCAACTGAAGAGTATTCTAAGCGAAATGATTGGCAGGAGTGGGCTGACCAATTAATCAGTGATGTTGATCCTTTGACTTCTAACTGGAATGATCTTCTTGCTGACAACATTCAAGATCTGGAACCAAAGGTTAAGTTTTTCATTTCTCAAACCAATATGAGCTTGCAGAGTATACTTATTAGCAATTTATTCAAGGAGTGTGTTAGAATCTCATTTGTTTCTTAAGGCGGTGTACCAGGTCACAAAATCATCTTCACAACTTCCAATAGAACACCAATCTCAAAGCCATCAACAACTTTGTGCTTCATCTGGAGAAAATCGTGTTGGTGTTGCCCCAACTTCCTCAGCAAATTCTGCACCTGCCAAGCCACGGATGCGCTGGACACCTGAGCTTCATGAGGCATTTGTGGAGGCTGTCAACCAACTTGGTGGGAGTGAAAGTATGTCTATCTTTCTCTCTTTTCAAAGCAAGGCCTTAGTTTCTTAAACTTCTGTCTCCTTATTTTTCCCCATTTTCTTTTTACAGGAGCTACCCCTAAAGGTGTGCTGAAGCTCATGAAAGTTGAAGGATTAACTATATACCATGTTAAAAGCCACCTACAGGTATAAACAATTTGCGTTGTCTTCTTAGGTTTGTTTCCTTGCGTGCTTTTGATGAAATATGCTGCTCCATGAAATGCAGAAATACAGGACAGCTAGATATAGACCTGAGTCATCTGAAGGTACTCAAGTAACATATGCATTGTATTATATATTCCTTATTCATACTGTATAGGTAATGCTTTGCACGTTGGTTAGGACGAGGAGATCATTGGCTATTGAATAACTTTTTGATGTATGCCAAGTTGATAATTCTCATCAAATTTCATATTAATTGGATACTAGTTTGCTGTATATAAAAATATTTAGAATTTGCATAAAATATGTTTTTCAAACAAAAAAGAAAATCACCTTATTTAATAAGTACACATTAACTGTAAAAATATTTGTTTATTTTTTTATATGAAAATCAAAGAGAATAGAAGAGTTTTTGAACTTTCAAATAACTACCCAAGTACACATTAACTGCAATTTTTCTAATAAATTGGAGAGATTATGAGACTTAACTCTATTCAGTCTATTGATGTCTGTTATTAACCTGGTTTTCTGCATTTGATGTCTTGAATTAGTGTGTCTTAAATCTCTTCCTTGAAATCTAGAGCAATGCTCCTTCTCTGTGTAGTCCCATAATGCACAATTTGTTGAATACTGTTGGCAGGAGCTGCAGAGAAAAATCTAAGTCGAATCGAAGAGATGTCATCTCTAGATTTGAAAACGTAAGTAAACTATTTATTGCTATTTAATTTAAGTAACTTCTCTTATCCTGTGTTGTATTTGCATGAAAATTGATACATCAAACTGTTTGGCAACATTTTGTTCTCTGATGTGACTTTGCTAATACAAATATTCTCCTCAGATGTTAAGTATTTTTGTATTTCTCTTTAAATTTTACCGTTAATGTCCAAATCAATCTAAAGGTATAAGAAAACATGGATTTTGAAACTTGAAATGTGGGCTTAAGTTTTCCATTCATCATTGATGTTAGTTATTTGTTTTGTTTGGCGGGAAACGTTGCATATCCAATCATGCTGGCTAGTAATTGCATCCTAGAGACTGACACTAACACTCACAGCACTGGTATGCAACTTCAATGGATTTTTAGCCCTGTATGCTTTGTTTCTTCTAGTGGCTAGTTATTTGTTTTGTTTGGAGGGAAAAGTTGCATATCCAATCATGCTGGCTTGTAATTGCATCCTAGAGACTGACACTAACTCACAGCACTGGCATGCAACTTTAATGGAGTTTTAGCCCTGTATGCTTTGTTTCTTCTATTGGCAGTAATTATCCAAATCTTATCCACAGATAGATAAACAAAAAATTAGGGGAAGCTTTGATGATGAATATAACTTGAATAAGGAATAAAATAAAAGAGGAGGATTTTTAGATAGATCAATACAGTCTGCATCAAGGTTCTTAGTGGGTTATGATGTAAGAATCAGGAAAGAACTTTTTGAGTATTCTCAAGGAGCCATCCCAGATTAGGGCTATGAGAGGATTAATATTTAATGGCACTATGTAAATTTTTTGGAGCATATTTGACACATGCACAGACATGAATACTAATATTTATGCCGACTTTACCACTGAATTGTTAACAGTGGTATTGAGATCACTGAAGCTCTGAGGTTGCAGATGGAGGTTCAGAAGCGGTTGCATGAACAGCTTGAGGTATTAACTCTGATCTTTCAGGAATTTCCTTCTGATGTGTTCATTGATTGTTAAAAGATTAGAAATTTGATTCAAAGCCTCGTTTGCAAGCTGCATTTCTGTCACAGTTGCCATGGCTAATTCATCATATATAACTTAATGGAAATAGTGAGAATGAACTTTTAAGACTTGCTAGTATTATGAACTTCAACTGATGTTTGTGAGCTTGGTGAAAGGAATTGAGGAATGTAACTTGCCTATAAAGAAAGGAGTTAATATTGTTTACTGTTTCTCTCGTCTTCCATAAGAAAGGAGTCAATAAATAGATTAGTCATTAATAAATAGCCAGTCTTAATGTATAGTCATTAGATTAGTTTCATATCATTGTAGATAATTGCAGTACCTTTTTTAAGTAGAGAAAAATTCTCTTAGAATATGGATTTAGGCCTTTAAGTCAGCCCCAAAAGCTAGCCCATAGGGTGAGGGTTATTCCCCACTTATATACTCTATCTTGGTACTATTTTTAGCCGATGTGGGACTTTGGATTTTTCCCAATACACCTCTTCACACCTAGTACTTTTGAACTTGGTGCATGGATAATATGGTGGTTTTTCCAACAAATTCATTAAGAAAGGAAATGGTAGAAAGCAGGAGGTTTCTGAATCTTCCGAAACAAAAAGAGTTGATGTTAATTTTCTTTATGTTCTTAATCTTGTTATCAATTAGGTTGTTTCTCTTTGCTATTGCTTTGAAATTAGATACTAAACATAAACATAGCATGTTAATTTATAGGTGATGCCCATACCCTTGACTACTTGTAGAAGATATAGAACTATGCTCATTAAGTCTTGCAAACTTTCTTTTGAACTTTTTTTTTTAATCCTTTTAATTTTAAGAGGAATTAAAGAATATGGTTACTATAGTTAGCCACGTGGACTATGGTGAGAACTTTTGTTTCTTCTTGGAGCATGAAACTAATTTCTGTTATATTATTTGGCATTTATGCCTAATAGAATTTTGGGGTATGGGACTTTTGTTATATCCCATGCATGAAATTTCCAAGGCACGCCCACTTGTCTCTTATGGTTGTTGTTCCTTTTTTCATGGTATGATCTGATACAGTTCTCTCCTATTTTCTATGTTAGATTCAAAGAAATCTACAGTTGCGAATAGAAGAACAAGGAAGGTACCTTCAGATGATGTTTGAGAAGCAGTGCAAACCTGGCATTGAAACATTTAAGGCATCATCATCTGTCATCGAGAGTCAATCTGGAGTGTCTTCTGATGCCATCAAAGATTCTCCAGCCAAAACTGAATCAGAAACCATCAAGGTGGACCACTGCAAGTCAGGAGCTGATCTGGCTAATGGCAGTACCACAGTTGAGGAAAGCTCATTGGAAGTGGCTGAGAAGCAGGATGCTCCTGAAATTCAAGCTTCCGACAATCCTGAGCAACATGCTAGTGAAGATAGTGGTAATGCCTCAAAGCGTCCAAGGACAGAGGAGTAAGCCATATGATCTACTGAATCAGCATTGAACTGACAAGACGATACCAATTCATTTAAGATTTCTATTTAGTAAGGAAGACTTGGTAGATCCATAACTTGAGTTTCCCCTAACCTGTTGTGATCAATGAGGACTTGCATATGTATGTCATTGTGTTACAAAAATGATGAGTCAATTTTTGGACCATGAGGTTCTTCGAACTTCTTATTTAGCATCCTTGTTAGGATGAGATTCTAGTGTACAGTACAGATAATGACTACATCTCAAATCATAAGTGAGGAATGAATTAGGACAGTATCTTTCCAAATACTACCACCCAAAATTCTATGTTAGTACGTACATCTCAATATGAATTGTTTATTTTAACTGTACCGGAATAATAAAAAGAAGGGCACAATTCTAGTTCTCAAGTTCGATCTTAACAAATAGTGCTGAAGTGAATACTTGCAGGTAGCCTAGGAATGTTAGCGTATCCTGTGACACCCTCTACCCTTACAATTATAACTAACTAATTAAATAAATCATACAAAATTTATTTAAAAGATTATAAACACATAATAATAAAAGAAGAAAAAAATGCAAAATTAATTAATAATTTTACTTTTTAAACACATTTAATTTAAATCAATTCAAAAGGGTAAAGGTTCACATCCACTTAGTGAAAACATAATAGAATATATATTTTTTTTAATAAGAGATAAGATTATCCCGGCTCAAAACAAGGCCGTTCACTCTAAATAAATAATAAAAAGAAACTAAAGAAGAAAAGTATAACACAATTATATCATTCAGTAAATCATAATCCCTATCACAGACTAAGTCTCTCCATCTCTAGCATGTGACTCATCATATGAAGGCTCACATGAAACAAAGTGGCAATCAGCCCAAACACAAACACACACCGGGAGTGAGTTATCACATTCATATATAATAAAACATTAGAGCATGTGAAACATATAATACTTAAAGCTGAATTTATATAAATAGCATTACTGCACAAAATCGCACACATTATTCACACCCATTCAAGTTTACACACTCCATAAAATAACATCAACCACAATTGTTAACTCAATGAAATTCAAACACAAGCGTTATGCAACAATTATACTAAGACTCAAGCCTATATGCAATGTGGTACCATGTCAGTGAAAAACAACACTGGTACGCTTAGGAGTACATGACAAAGCACACCACACAATGGGTATACTTGGTCACTCTCACTAAGTAACATCATAAGGTGACCAGTCAGGGTTACTCTGTTTTGCGAGAATGCCCCAACCACATGGGATCAACATGGGCTTAAAGGAGCACTCAAACCGAGTATCTTTACCCCCAAGGCCTAGACTCCGAAGAATCCGTTTGGGCCTCACCTTCCTGATTCAGGTCCAACCCCTAAAATATATATTTTTTTATTTGCACGCAGACACTGTTTATGAGTTATATAATACCCACGACCTCACTCTTATATTTCAACATATTTAACAAAATGCGCTACAGTTTAACCCTTCAGGATCCTAACTAGAAATCCTACAATTTTCTTTAACACTGCGCATAAAAGTTCTCTCAAGGTACACACTGGTCGGGTTACTGTATAACTCATAACTCACATGACAAGTAATATCTCTACAAATATCAATCACACACTCATTCACAACCATGTTTCATGTCTACAGTCTAACATTTCACACTCTAACTAATTACAAAATATACTCAACAATTAGATAACAATTTATCATAATAATAATAATATACAATATTTAACTTCAAGGCTTATAAACAAGTAACTATAAAATACACGTAAAATATATATATAAGTATATTATATTCAAAATATATAACAAAATATATATATTAACGTAAACGTAAACGTACATATCACATATAACATATAAAAAGTATTAAATATATATTAATATAAAGTAATCACAATAATATCAAATATATTATTAAGTAAATACAAATTATATATAACAATAAAATATATACTCATATTGATTTCTATGAACAACATGTATACCTATATTTTAAATATATTTCAACTAAGTTGCCAACATCAAGAAAATGCCTAATTACAATGTGAATACAATTTTAGTTAATTTCTTTAAATGATTTTAGCCAATTCAATTATCCAACAATCCCTACACCTATGAATTTCATGACAAGAAATTACCCACGTGAAATAAAATATACAGTTTGTAAAAAAAACAGTATCAATATATATGTACACGTATACACTGCGGTGTAAAAATAATTATCTGGACACAATATACATTAGCACGGGAAAAAGATTGAAAGGCCAACATATCTGGTATAAACAAAATCACCACCACACAATTTTTATGTTAATTATAAAGAATTCTAATTCCTAAGGTACACACTTAACAGAGAAACACATCAATCATACAACAAACTCGCAACAGAACACCAATTGGTTCATCAAACACACTCAATCCGCGATTAAACATGAAAACATAATTAAATTCATAAACACCCCAAAATAACCCAAAAATTGATCCTCTAGGGATCCCTACACATGTTCATTCTAATCCCCAAGCGTGAGTAACTCATCCCTTACCTCGAGGTAGTCGCTTAAATGTTCTCTGTTAGCAATGGTGGCGTCTCTGGTGCTCTCTAGAGCTCCTCCTCTGATTGCTCTGTTAGGGTTCTTGTGCGTCAGAAAAGAAGAAAGGAACAGAATGTGTTTTCCAAAAAGTTGCTCTAGGTTAACATTTAGCTTATATAGTGGAAATTTATGACTTAATAATTTTTTTTTTATTTTTTCTTATTTATTTATGTATTAATTTATTATTTTCTTATTTACTTATTAAAGTTACGGCTGTTACATATGGTCTGTTATTATTTGTCCATCTGTATCACTTGGAATAGAATCATTCTTTCGATTGTTACATGTATGCAAAGCAGTTATTAGGTTATTTTTCTTTGAGATTCTTGAGACTTATGCCACTCCGCCACCTTGTTGCATTCTACACTACAACAAATCTTAATTAGCACTTGGATTTCAGTTCAAAGCAACTTTTAAGCAAAAACAGTTAACCAAAAACTTATAGCCAATACATATAAGCAAAAGGCAAAAGCAAAATGTGCTCAATGTAAAATGCTCTATCTATAAGGCAAAAATATATACAGATGCTCCAATCATCAAACCTATCCTTTATTGTAATTTTAAATTTCAACTTCAAATGCAATTCTACTACCGAGTAAACATATTGGTGTCCGAAAATAAAAACAAAACACATTTCTACAAGTTATGCCACATTGCCACAGACCCCGCAGTCCTACATGGCACTATTTCTGGAACCCTGTAAGCTTGCTTATAGTTATCATCCCAAATGGCTCGGAGAGACAAGCCTGCGTAGTAGCCGACGATAGTTGTGCCACAGAATCCATCACATGTGCATGCCATATCTATTGTCATTGTGAACACTACTGCTACTGCTAATTGGCCAGTCGGAGGTGGAAGCCGTTGGTCAAGCACATCCTTCAGTAGCATCTGAGGTTCCTCCATTGATGTCAAATACTTGTTTGAAGACATTGTAGTCAAGAGTTCTCCGGGATGCTTTCCCATGAATATCTCCAACACCACTACTCCAAAACTATACACGTCACACTTGTCAGTCACCCTCATTGTTTGTATGAGTTCTGCAAATTCCAATTTTTGTTACTGACTCATCTCACCCTTTAATTTATATGACAAGAATATAACAAACAAGAGTATAACAAAAGTATTTATAAGCTGAATACAACTCTAGTGCACTGTATATGAAACCAGAGTATATCAAGACATAAAAAATTGTATTAATATTGGAGTTTAATGGTCACGGGTTATTAGTATAAATATGTTTACACGACAAACCAATTAAAATGTTTTTTAGTTTGAATTTTGACAGTTATTATAAAGATTCAGAAATTTATCATATATAGCAATTTGGGATTAAATGATGTTATATTATCATTAAATCATAAATCACCATTTAAATTATTTTAAGATAATTATTTTAAACATCATTAAATTTATCTTATATGATGAGTTATTGTTGAAGATATACTTTTGTAACTGCATAATATTTTATTTTTCAGTTTTAAAATAGGATTTAGTAAATAAGTTGATTTCCTAAGTCAGTTCTGATGGATTAGTCTAGTCAATAAGTGATTCCTATCTTTAAGGAGCAAGTTAATTTTAATATTCTGTTTTGCTAATATCTTGTTATCTAATTAGTTTATCTTTTGCTATTTATTGTATTGCTGCGGAGAACAATCTGAATTAGAATAGAATAATATTATTTCCTCCATATACATATTGTCTCTCTTCTCTCCTCTGTTTTTTATAATTTTTTCCACAAAATCAACAGTGAATTATTTTTCTCTTAAGTGATAATATAAAAAAATTTTATAGAGTCATTGGGTTCAACTTAAATTCATATTTATTGTATCTAAAATTTAAATCATTTAATACATAAGTTTTTAATTGTTAGTGACATTTAATAAAATATATTTAATACTTCATAAACCAGAGTTCTAATGCCACTGGTTAACATAATTTAAACCATTTAGTATATATATATTAGAATTTAAATTGGCTGGATGATGTACCTGGAGCCATGTAGCCATACAAACCAGCAGCAACTGAGGTCCATGTTGAAGTGTTGGAGCTTAGCAGCTTTGCTGTGCCAAGACGAGGTTCTAAGTCGGAGTCTAGTAGAATGTTATTCAGTGTTACATCCCGGTGCACAATTGCTGGGGAGCAGTCACTTTGCAGGTATGAAATTGCGTGTGCTATTCCCTGCACAATTTTCAGCCTTGTGGCCCAACTTAACTCCAATTTAGTTTCCTCTCCATACAACACTTTCCCCATGCTTCCTCTTTGTACATGTTCATAAACCAAGAACATTTGTCCACTCCAAGAACAGAACCCGTAAAGCTTTATTATATTGCGGTGCCTCACTTCAGTAAGTGATTCTATCTCATTCTGAAAGCTCTGGCGATTCACTGCTGGAATGTCATCAGAGTCTGATATGTTGAGCCTTTTAACAGCAACAACTTGACCTGTGAGTAATTGTGCTCCAAAGCTGGTTCTCATTGCAGTGATTTGGGTTTTCTGATTTCTCTCCAAAGCTGGTTTCTTTTTTCCAAAGGGGTTTCTAAAATGTGAATGTTTGAGCCTCTTTGTAAGAGGGATGGTGTCGTTCCTATGTGTTCGTTTGTCCAATTTTCCTTGAGCCAATGCTTGATCCTGTGACCCTTTGCACTGGCCAGACCTATGAGAGGTGCAGCATCCTCAAATGGTTCAGTTTGGGTCACTTCACTTGCTCCACCACAATGCAAGAGCTTTGGGATGATTCCCTCACTTCCAACACCACCCTCCAAAGTTTGATATCCACTTGGATTGCTCATGAGTAACCTCCTTCTCCCTCTTTCTTGATCTTAATTTAAATTTTTATCCTAAATAATATTTATTAAAAATAAAAAAATTTATTTTCTACGTGGAATTCCAACTCAGACATATAAGACCCTGGTGACATTCTAGGTAACTTACCGACGTGTCGAGTTAAATGTCACATCAACAGTTAACAGATCCCTTATAATGATAAGGATCTCGCACGAAACTTTTCATATATTAGTGACCTATCTTAAAAGAAAGTTTATTAGGGATCAGATGAAAATTCGGATATATAACATGAATAAAAAAATATATTTAAAAAAAAAAAACTTAAATTTGCCATGAATAATCTTGTAGCAGATGCAGAAAATAAGTAAATAACTCTATATATCTATCAATTAATCACAGATATCATATTGGACGTCAGACATTTATGTAGTAACTTTATATGTCTTTGCCCAGCAGTGGCCGTAACACATGGTAGTCTCTTTGATGTACCTATTTCCTGTGGTCTATTTCAATGACAACCAGCAAGAAAAGAAGCAGGAACAGGTGAAATGGAAATAACATTACACTTACTGCATGGCCTTAAAATTCTACCTTACATGGAAAGTTTCAATCTGGAGCCTAATTATTGAGAAGATTAGTGCTAGATGATCCAGAAGGAAAAAATATCTTTCCAAACAAAGGTCCCAATAATCCATAGCCATTCTTAATGGCATCAGAGATTCCAGCCACATTTGAAGAGATAGATTTCTCCAAATAGACTGGCATCTTCTGCTTTTGCTCTCACTGTGAAATTAGCGTCTACTCCGGTAAAATTTTTAAGGAAACCTTGAAACGCTGCAAAAAGATCTGCAGAAACACATCTAGTGACCCAGAATTGCACACTGTGCCACCAGGCCTGAATGTTAACCTCACTCCATCAAAGCTCTAGCACAAAAGCTAAAATGATGGAGATAAATAGAACCATCAGGCAAGGTTTTTCAGTTGAACAGAACCAAACTTTGATCAGAATTCAGAAGACACAAACCTAATAGCAAAGTAATTGTTTTTCCTTTTTTATTTCTTCTTTGAAGAGTAATCTGAATTAGAGCCTAAAGAAAGTGATTATCCTAACATTCACAAGAAATTTCACATGTTTCTGGTCAACCTTCCTAGCAAACATAAGTTGACTTCAATTTCCTGATTACTCTTATTTCAAGTTAGTCAGATGGTTTTTTCATTTTTTTTTGGTGAATAAGTTGGTCAAATACTCAAATGTTAACATAAATATATAAATTGTGCACATTCAATGGGGATTACGAACTTTCCAGTCAGAAGACAGGCAACTGAAATTGCACATTATACCAGCAGAGGAATGGAAGCGAGTGGATAAATTGATATTAATGTGACAAGAAGAAAATATTAGACATTTTTTTCATTTCAGTCAAGAGTCACCAATCGCTCAGTTGTGACAAATAATTTTAGAATAGTAGACTTTTTTTTCATCTCAATTATATCAAGAATATTGCGTAAATGCCTGAGGTGAAATATGATATCTCCTTTGATTAATTATAGTTATTTTTCTGTGAAACTTGATTCCTAAGACGTATTTCACACTATGCCCCCTTCATGCCTTCTACACTACAACAAAGCCAACTCTTAATTAGCACTAGCTTGAATTTCAATTAAAAAAAATTCCTAAACAATAACAGTTCACCAAAAACTTATAAATACATCTCATTTAAAGAGTGAGGAATGCATCTTCCCCAATATTATTCATTCATGACAAATTTCTTTTTTCTTTTTGGGCAAACGGGACAGGAACTATAAAGAAACAAAAGGCAAAACAAGTGTGCTCAATGTAAAATTCTTTTATTTATAAGAGAGAACATATACACACACACATGACTAATTCAATTGCAGATCATACAGAAGCTTCAATCATCAAGCCTATCCTTTATTGTTATTTTAAGTTTCAACTTCAAATATAATTCTACTACCAAGTATTATTTAATTGTGTGTGGAAAATAAAAACAGCATATTTTAATACAAGTGATGGCACAGACCCCAGTCCTACTTGATACACTATTAGTGGAACCCTGCTGTAAGCTTGCTTATGGTTATCATGCCAAATGGCTCTGTAAGACAAGGCTGCTTAGTAGCCAATGACAGTTGTTGTGCCACAGAACGCATCATGGGTCTGGACTCTGGAGCCGCACGTGTGCATGCCATAGCCATGGTCACCGTGAACACTACTGCTTCTGCTAAATTGCCCGTTGGAGGTGGAAGCCTTTGGTCAAGCACATCCTTCAGTAGCACAGGTGGTTCCTCTGTTGATGACAAAGACTTGTTTGAAGACATTGTAAACAAGAGTTCTCCAGGATGCTTTCCCATCATTATCTCCAAAACCACCACTCCAAAACTATACACGTCACACTTGTTAGTGACCCTCATTGTTTGAGCTAGTTCTGCAAATTCCAAATTTTGTTAGTGTGACACCCTCTACCCCTCACATATATATTAATAAAGGAATAAAAATTCAAACATTAATTAAAAGTATTTTTTTAAAACATTTTTAAATACAAGCTTTTCAAATGGGTAAAAGGCTCACATTCACTTTCTTCTACATCATATTCAAACTTGTCCAAATAAATAATAAAGTCATCTCGACTCAAAGAAAGTCATATAAGTCTCATACAATTAATATAGAACCTATATCCTAATGTCACATCCTATCAGAGCGTGGTGTTCCCGTGTCCCCTAGCATGAGGTTCTTCATAGTCATCCACCTATTCATCTGCTCCCCCGAACACAAGTTCAAGATCATCACAGGATCCAAACACAACAACACACAGGGAGTGAGTTATCACATTCCTAGCTAATAGAGAAAGAAGACAATCAAATATATATATTATATAAATGAGATACCACTTGCTTAAACATAGCTCACGTAACTTCACCACTTCGTCATTCAAAATTCACTTTTCAATTATCAATCACATTACACAAGAATCCCACACTTCAATCAAGATATAATAACACATCAATTAGCAATCATATGCAATAGTTATGCTAAGACTCAATTCTATATGCAATGTGGTACCATGTCAGTGAAAAACTACCCTGGAGCGCTTAGGAGTACATAACAAGACACACCACACAATGGGTTTGTCAAGTCACTCTCACTAAGTAAGATCATAGGGAGACCAGTCAGGGTCACGATGTTTTGCGAGAATGCTCCAACCATATGAGATCAGCATAGGCTTAAAGGAGCACTCAAACCCGGTGACCCCCAAGGCCTACACTCCGAAGAGTCCGTCAGGGCCTCTCCCTCCTGATTCAGGTCCAACCCCTAAAATAATTTTTTTTTTACATGCAGACACTGCTCATGAATTATACAATACCCACGACCTTACACTCGTGTTTTAAACATGTTCAACACAATTGCGCTACGATTTAACACTGGTTCCTAAATAGGAAACCTACATTTTCTCTTTAACACCGCGCATCAACGCTTTTCTCAAGATAACGCTGGTCGGGTATTGTACAATTCATAGCTTACAACACAAGTAATTTCACATCAAGTGTTAACTACACACTTATCCACAACTAGAACTCATTCACAATTTCACATCTCATAGTGTCACAATCCACCATCACATGTTTACACGTATCTCACAAATTAACACATGTTCAACTTTACACTTATACTCAATCTCAATAACAATATTATAATCTCAAAGCAACATGCTATTCTACAATTCATCACATACTCACAATTTGAATTATCATTTCATATCCTCAATATAACAATTTATATAAAAGACTATCACAACATGAGAACTAAAACCCCTCAAATAATATTACACAATTATATCCAAATCATAGGTCCAAATATACAAATATCAAGAGCACAATTTATCAAACAATTTTCATCAGGACATCAATATTTTATTTATAATCATAAAGGAAAAATTGCAATTTAACAAACATCCCAAAATAAAATCCCAATTTAATCCTCTAAGGATCCCTACACATGTTCTCACTAATCCTCAACTGTGAATAACTCATCCCTTACCTCTAAGCGGGCTCACGTGTCTTCAGCCAGCGATAGCCACATCTCTAGCAGTTCCCAGAAATTCTTTCAATTATTCATCCGACTGCTCCGATAGAATCCCCAAACGTCAGAGAGACGGAGAAGAGATTGAAACCTCCACTTGTACTGTCTTCATACGATTCTTTTTTCTCCCTCCACGAATATTATCTCGCAAATCCCAACGGTGGAAGCGTGCGGAATTGAATTTTGAACAACATATCCAAATTTCACAATAATCCAACGGTTAACGAAACCGGGATCGTAGTTTTACCAAGACAGCTCTGGGTTTCTGCGGGAAAGAAAAAGGCTACAATGCGAAGGGTTTTTCTCTCAGTTCAGATATGATATCGAAATTCCCAACGGTGAGAATGCTCGGAATTGTGTTGCGAACATGATACTCATATTTCACGACGATCCAACGGTGAACGGGTTTGAGATCGTCGTTTTTCTGAGATTGGTTTGGTGGGCTGCGGGAAAAAGAAAGGGTTTTGAGAGGAGAAGGGAAAAAACGAAAATGGGGCCAAAAGGAGGCAGCTGACTTAACATAACTATTTATACCTAGGGTACTCAGCCTATTATTTGCTCTATATTTATTTATTTATTACTAAAAAGCTTTTTAAATCTATTTACGAAAAATTGGGATGTTACAGTTAGTGACTCATCTCAGCCTTTAATTTATATCATAAGTATGAATATATCAAGACTATATATATGCTGAATGCAAGTCTAACTCTCTAAGGCACTGTATATGGCACAAGAGTATACCAACACAAAGAAACTATTTATTGGAGTTCAATTGTCATGCACAATCACTGTAATATTTCACCTATCAACCAACCAGAAATCATTCTTAATATGACTTTGAGGTAATTATTATAAAAATTAACATAGTTGTCGATGTATGATTAAATCATTTGATAAATATGCTATTAAGTTAGACCATTTAACTCATTCTAATTAAATCAGGTAATATATATTTAATACTGCATAAACAAGAGTTCCAATGCCACTCGTTAGCATGATTTATAATAATGATCATATGCCCAAGAAAATAAATTGGTTGCAACATGTACCTGGAGCCATGTAGCCGTAGGATCCAGCAACTGAAGTCCATGTTGAAGTGTTTGAGCTTAACAGCTTTGCAGTGCCAAAATCTGCAAGACGAGGTTCTAAGTCGGAGTCTAGTAGTATGTTATTCAGTGTTACATCCCGGTGCACAATTGGTGGGGAGCAGTCAGAGTGCAGGTATGAAATTGCATGTGCTATTCCCTTCACAATTTTCAGCCTTGTAGCCCCACTTAGCTCCGATTTTTCTTCCTCTCCATACAATACTTTCCCCAAACTTCCTCTGTGTACATGTTCATAAACCAAGAACATTTGTCCCCTGCAAGAACAGAACCCATAAAGCTTTATTATATTGCGGTGCCTCACTTCAGTAAGTGATTCTATCTCATTCTGAAAGCTCTGGCGATTCACTGCTGGAATGTCATCAGAGTCTGATATGTTGAGCCTTTTAACTGCAACAACTTGACCTGTGAGTAATTGCGCTCTATAAACACTTCCAAATCCTCCCTTTCCAATGCAGTACTTGTCATTGAAGTCATCGGTGGCTTTAACAAGATCAGAAAATGTGAATTTTCCATCTCTTCCCCAAACCATGCTAATAGATAGATCACTTTTTTCAGTGATTTTGGACTCTTCATCAGGGTTATTTTTGGTGTGCCGCCAGCAAAGTAGGATTCCAACACCAATAATCCCAATAAGTAAGACACAAACTGGTATGAGAATACTAAGAAGAACATTTTTATTAACCCCTCCAGATTTGTGTGAGGAAAATACTTTGGGACAAGTTAATCCTTTTACCTCACCACACAAACCTGAGTTCCCAACATAGGCTTCAGAAGTCACGGTCTGGAAAACACGACCTGTGGGGATTGAACCACTCAAGTTGTTGTAAGAAAAATCAATAGATTGAAGGCTGATCATGTCTGAAAGTGATTGTGGGATTGTCCCTGTAAGATGGTTGTGTGAGACATTGAGAACCTCCAATGATGCTAACTTTTCAAGGCTTGGGGGAATCGCTCCAGAAAGATAGTTGCTGCTGAGGTCTAACATGATTTGGAGTGAGAACAGATTGCCAAGTTCAAATGGTATCTCCCCGGATAGATTGTTATGGCTTAAATTCAGTCTCAGTAAGCGATTGCAATCACCGAGCTCTCTAGGAATGCTTCCACTGAAGTTGTTATTTGATAAATCAAGAAAATTTAGCTGAGCCAATCTGCCATAACTTTTGGGGATTTCTCCTGATAAATGGTTACTGCTCATGTTGAACAATAAAAGTTGGCTTAGATTTCCAATTTCAGGTGGGATATGGCCAGTGAATTCATTGGAATGCAGGCTTAGATGCCTTAATTGACTCAACTTACTTAGCTCAGATGGAATTTTTCCAGAAAGTTTGTTGCTTCCCATTTCCATCTCAGTTAAACTGACACATTCACCCCACTCCGGGGAGAGGTCACCAACAAGCTGATTTCCACCAAGTGAGACAAAAACAAGATTTGGGAGCACCCCAAATGCATCTGTTATGTTTCCAGTGAACTGGTTATCATCAAGCCGGACTCTAATTAGTGATGAACAGTTTCTCAAGGACTTTGGCAGTGGCCCGGAAAAGCTGTTGTTATTGGCTGCCAAAAAAGTTAGGTTGCCATGACCGCACAAGTCAGGAGGTAGTACTCCAGAGAAGCTGTTGTTTGAAAGGTAAACATAAGTCAAAGGATTATTCATTCCAAATGCTCCTGGAATGCTGCCAGAGAAGTTATTGGTGAACACAGAAAAATAACTTAAAGCAGGTAGTTGAACAATGGATTCTGGAACCTCCCCATACAAGTTATTAGTGTTGACATCAAAGATTTGCAGTGAGGTTAAGTTTCCAATATCCATGGGAATGGTTCCAGAGAGCTCATTGAAGAAAAGATTCATGACTTGAATGTTTGTCAAATTCCAAAGTGTAGATGGAATTGGACCAGAGAATGCGTTTTGTGAAAGGTCCAACTCTATCATTTCCTTCAGGTTTCCAATCTCTAAAGGAATGAGACCAGAGAACAGATTCTTGTACATATATAGGTAGTTAATTTTTTTCAAAAGGCCGATCTGAGAAGGAATCCTTCCTGTAAACTTATTGTTTTGGAGTTGCAAGGAGATCAATTGGGTCCAATTAGAGATGAGCAAAACAGAAAGTTGACCAGAAAAGGAATTCTCTGATAACCCCAATTCTGATATTTTAGCCAGATTCGCTAAGGATATAGGCAAAGGACCAGACAAACTATTCCCTGCTAAACTCAAGAAGGTTAGTTTTGTGCATTGGCCAAGCTCAGAAGGAATTGTAGAGTTCAAAAAATTATTTCTGAGATCAAGACTCCATAGCTCCCTGAGTTGGCCTAAGGAAGAAGGAATTTTCCCATGGGCAGAAATGTTATTCAATTCAAGAATTTGAAGCCCAGATATCAATCCTATCTCAGTAGGAACAGAACCATTAAACATGTTATTACCTATGCGAAGTTCTTTGAGATTAGAAAGCATGGACAAGTTGGGTGATAGTTTTCCTTGTAGCCCAGAATTGGTGAGGTTGAGGTATTCTAGCTTGGCTAATTTGCTATACATGGATTCTGGAATTGTTCCATTCCAGTTATTCTGAGAGATGTCAAGGTATGTCAAGTTATGGCACTGAAGTATGAAACTAGGGAATTCACCGGTGAGTGTGGGATTTTGATGCAAAGCAAGGCGAGTTAAGGAAGGCATGCATGAATATTGGAACCAGTCAGGAGGAGTTATAAAGTAGTTTGATCCAAGGTCCATGTACCATACCTTAGGGAGATTCATGAGCTGATAAGGAATGGTTCCATTGAGACTGTTGTCGTAAAAGCTAAGATATTGAAGCTCCCTTAGCTGACCTAGTTCATAAGGCAGTGTTCCTTCAAATAAGTTGTTACCAAAGTCCAATAAAGTGAGCTTGGAGAGGTTACCAATTGCTGATGGTATTGACCCACCAAAATGGTTGGCAGTGAGGTTGAGTTGGGTGAGGTTAGGGAGGGAAGCAAAATCCAAGGCAGTGAGAGTCCCAGTGAGATTGGCATCAGACAAGTTTATCTCTAAGACTGTTGTGTTAGTGTTGTCACAAACAATGGCATCCCAATTGCAAAGGTTGCCAAGGTTGGTGAGGGACCATGATGAGTTTAGAGAAGAAGGAAGAGGAGGGGATAAACTGTTTTTCCATTTGACAAGGGCTTCTGATTCTGTTATTTGTGATGAAGTAATTTTGAATGGAAGAAGAGATATGAAAAAGAGTATATGAAAGAGAAGAGCATGAACCTTTAGAAAACTTGCCATGTCTAGGATATGGCATGGCCTGTATGTTAATGTTTTACTCTCTTATATAGCAGAATCGGTTTCTGTTAAGACTTTGGAGTTGTCAAAAATACTCTGACATGAAAATCCAACTAGGAATTAGTTAAGCCAATTTCTGTTGATAAAAGGCAGAGATAAATGTAAATATAAAGAAAACATAACTACATGGTGTGGTCCACGTTATGTGGTTTTTTCAAACTAAAAAACAACTCGATTTTTTATTTTGAAAGAATTTACTCATAATCTGAAATCATATCTCACATGTTTTAATCTATTATGAATGTCTGATTCTTCCACCCTTGCTACGACGAAGCTTCCATATAGATTTGGGAAAAGAATCCTCCGCGGTTTTGAAAAAACTGCACAAGAACTCAACCGATAATTAAAACAATTCAAATACAAGGAAGTGTTCAGAAATCTCACCATTAGCGGCAATAAATACACAATTCAAATATTTGAATGTCAAAATTTCATATTCACAAATCCTGACAGAAAAAAAAAAACTTCAAAATGTATTAGTCCACACCAAGAGCTGTCAAAACGGGCAGTCCGGCCCACGTGGGCTAGCCCGCAACGGGTTGAACTAAAAATGGGTTAGTCCAGCTCGGTCCACTTTTGTGTGGGCTAAAAAAATGTCAGCTCGGCCCGGCCCACCACGGATTGGTGGGCTATGCAGGCTGACCCACTTTTCTGTCTTTTTTTTGTAAAAAAAAAATTATTCCAAACAACTTAAAATAAAATCCAATATAAAAATCAAACTAAATCAAATCTAAACATTCAATATTAAAGTAATTAAAGTCTTTAAAATAAACATTCAACATTAAGATAATTGAAATTTAAATGTCATAAAAAATAAACTTCTAAACTATTAAAATTAAACATTGGAGTCATGGACTGTGAAATTCAGAACAACTTTCTCTTCTTTCTCAACATCACCATTAATTTCATCTACAAAGACAAAAAAAAAAATAAACAATATCATTAATAAGTCAAATAAATAAAACAGCACACCAATAACAAACTAAAAATTATGGAAAAAGAAATGTAAATTACCAATATCTTCAAAATCATTTATCCAATTTTGGGTTAAAATTAGTGCTTGAACATTGGAAGGAAGAAGACTAACGCGATACTTATTTAGCACACGAGCACCGATGCTAAATGTCGATTCATTGTTTAGCACACGAGCACCGATGCCAAATGTCGATTCACTAGCAACAGTTGTTATAGGAATGCTTAACACTTCACATGCCAATCTACAAAGATTTGGATAACGTTCTTGACGGTCCTTCTAATAACTCAAAATATCCAACTTAGGAAAAAACTATGGCTCAAGCGGTGTCTCAGTCAAATAGAGATCTAATTCAGACTTGTCACTCAAATAATTGATATAACTATGACAATATAAGAGAAAAATTAAATTAAATAAATTGAATCATAAAATAATATATTATTTAAATTTGATGGGTTGATGGGCTGGCCCACCAATCCATGGGTTAAGTTCACCTGACCCACGGGCTAAGTGGATCGGACTAAAAAGTTGCCGATACCAATTTTTTAAAAAAATTGAGCCCGATCCACCTCTAGCTTGCAATGGGCCAGACTGGCCCACGGGCTGGAACCCATTTTGATGACTCTGTCCACACCAAATATCCTTGCATCTTCAACCACGAAGATAGAAAACCAAATTTTGAAAGGACAACCACTTAAATGAGTCACTATGGACAATAAAATTCTCTCTCATACTCAAGATTTCTAATTAAGTTGAAATAATTTTATACATATTGATGCATGTAATCGATGGTGCAAACACATCAAGTTAAATATATATTTAAAAAATTTAAATCATGACATGGAGGATAGACATAACCTAAAACCCAATCACTTGAAACAATTTTCTATTCTAATCTTCAATTCATAATCAACTAGTATTTTAGCGATAGATATTTATTTTTATGTAACTAAAATTTATAATAAATAAATATTTTATGACATAAATTATATTTTAGATTTATGACAATTAATTTATATTGTAATAAGAGATTACTTTTAATTATTTGATAATTATTTTAAAAAAATATTGAAATTCAAATTTTAAAACATTATTTTCAAACATAAATCAATCTTTTTTTAATATATTAATGTAATATCACTTTTTTTAAAATTAAAATTTAAACTAAGGGCCACCAAACCCGTCCAATTTTCAAATTTAAAGAAAAATCTATAGTCAGTTTCTCACTAGGAAAATTTTCCTTTTCTCTTTAACAATGGACGGGGTTCTAGGACCTGACCCTCAATTGGTCAATCGATACGAAAACCGTATTCACATTTTGTTAAATATTGGTGTTAGTAAATTGATCTTAGCCTTAGCATGCCCGTGGACCGTGGCTGGATTTAGGAGTTTAGATTCCACCCTACTGAAGACTTCAAACACTATTTTATTGCAAGGAAAATACTAAATAGTAAATAGTATGGAAAACCAATTGGTCAATCATATGAAAATCAAATATACAAATAAAGATAAAATAAATGGTTTGATATAGTAGAGAAAGAATCTTTTTGAGCTAGTTAAGAACTCAAATTATTTGAAATTAATTTTTTTTGTCACTTATAATAATGTTGGTGAGGAGTATCAACTAGTTTTGTTGATGATCAATTTTTATCAAAAAACTTAATTAACAATCTTTGATAGGATCTTTCTTTTTATCCATATTTTATTTTTTATTCCACAAGTTTCAAACTTAAAACTTTGCTTAAAGAGACTATGCTTAAGATGATGTTTTCTTAGAGAACTTGATTACGAAAGTCTTCCTTATTTCCAAACCATTTTTCTTGCAAGCAAATACTTTTGATGATTTATTTCTGGATTTCTTTTTCTCCCTCAGATATTTTAGCTTATTATTTTGATTTCTTTTACTTTTTCTGATTATTCTATTTAGTTTACTTTTTCTCTTTCCTTTTATTGGGTAAGAAATCTATTTTTCAAGAAAACTTTGAGAAAAATGAATGCACCAAAAACTGAAATTTTGGCAACCTCAAACTTTCAATTTGTGCTTGTCTTCAAGAGCATAAGCAACCTCAAACTTAAGTTTGAAAACAGAAGGGGAATCCTAATCTTAAGTTTGAAAACCATGTCCAAAAACATTTTCAAATCTCAGCTCCTTAGGACAAACTGGTTTTATGGTTGTTATCTTGAAATGTGATTACATTAATTTCAAATTTTGGTTTTATGATTGTTAGCAATGGAAAACATGTGATAGACTTTAAATTTAACTACTACCGATTATACATATTTGTATGCGGAAAACAAAAAACAAAACATACTCCAGTCCTACACCACACGCTATTTATGGAACCCTGTAAGCTTGCTTATGGTTATCATGCCAAATGGTTCCAAAATTTTGGTTTTATGATTGTGCCACAAAACGCATCAAGGGTCTGGACTCTGGTGCCGCATGTGTGCATGCCAAAGCAATGGTCACTATGAACACTACTGCTTCTGCTAATTGGCCTGCTGGAGGTGGAAGCCGTTGGTCAAGCACATCCTTCAGTAGCATCTGAGGTTCCTCCGTTGATGTCAAATACTCGTTTGAAGACATTGTAGTCAAGAGTTCTCCAGGATGCTTTCCCATGAATATCTCCAACACCACCACTTCAAAACTATACACGTCACACTTGTCAGTCACCTCATCATGCTAGTTCTGCAAATTCCAATTTTTGTTACTGACTCAAGTCACCCTTTTGGTCTCTGGCAACACCCCATGCAAGTAATTGGTGCTGACATCAAAGATTTGCAGTGAGGCTAAGTTTTCAATATCCATGGGAATGGTTCCAGAGAACTCATTGGAGAAAAGATTCAGAACTTGAATGTTTGTCAGATTCCAAAGTGTTGATGGAATTGGACTGGAGAATTGGTTTTGTGAAAGGTCTAACTTTATCAGTTCCTTCAGGTTTCCAATCTCTTCAGGAATGGGACCAGAGAACAGATTCTTGTACAGGAAGAGGATGTTAATTTTTTTCAACAGGTCAATCTATGGAGGAATCATTCCTGTAAATGTATTGTTTTGGACTTGCAAGGAGATCAATTGAGTCCAATTAGAGATGAGTGAAGCAGAAAGTTGACCAGAGAAGAAATTGTCTGATAATCCCAATTCTGATATTTTAGCCAGATTAGCTAAGGACATAGGCAAAGGACCAGTCAAACTATTACCTGCTAAACTCAAAAGGCTTAGATTTGTGCATAGGCCAAGCTCAGAAGGGATTGTATAGTTAAAAAAAAAATTGACTGAGATCCAGATGCCATAGCTCTCTGAGTTGGCCCAAGGAAGAAGGAATTTTCCCATTAAACAAGTTATTACCTATACGAAGTTCTTTGACATTAGAAAGCATGGACAAGTTTGTTGGAATTTTCTATTCCAATAATTAATGTAAGTTAATATTATAAGACAATTATATTAGTTATTTATCATTAGTGGGTTTTATTTTATATGATCAAGTTAAGTGAGCTCGTTAGATAACTAAATCAGATAAAATGAACTTAAATGAGCTGATGTCAGTATTGACTTATTAGGGGATAAAGGGAACTCTATTAGGTTAACACACTATAAAAACACTATAGTTTTCAATATACTGAGTCGTCACATATTCTCTTCTCCTCATGAGTTACGAAGGTCTTATTAAAAAATAAAGAGATTCTGATTGAGGAAGAATCATGAAGTCATTGGTTAGCTACGAATTCAAATTCCGTTGTCTTTGTCTGATCAATTATTATGAATCTAGGTATTTTTAAAATTTTGGTTGATATGTGTTCCTGGTTGTTATTGGTATTTTATAGGGATCCCTTTAAAACTCCAACAAAGTTGGGTTACATTTTTCCTTCTAGCCCAGAATTGGTGAGGTTGAGGTATTCCAGCTTGGCCAAATTGCTAGACATGGATTCTGGTATTGTGCCATTCCAGTCATTCTGAGAGATGTCAAGGTATGTCAAGTTATGGCACTCAAGTATGAAACTCGGGAATTCAGCTGTGAAGTAATTGAAATCCAAAGCAAGGTGAGTTACGGAAGGCATGCTTGAATAATGAGACCAGTCAGGAGGAGTTATAAAGTGGTTTGATCCAAAGTCCATGTACCATACATTAGGGAGATTCATAAGCTGATAGGGAATAGTGCCATTGAGATTGTTGTAGGAAAAAACTAAGATATTGAAGCTCCCTTAGCTGGCCTAGCTTATTTGGTAGTGTTCCTTCATATAAGTTGTTCCCCAAGTCCAATAATGTGAGCTTGGAGAGGTTGCCAATTGTTGATGGTATTGACCCACCAAAGTGGTTTCCATTGAGGTTGATTTGGGTGAGGTGAGGGAGGAAAGCAAAATCCAAGGCAGTGAGAGTCCCAGTGAGATTAGCACCAGACAGGTTTATCTGTGAGACTGTTGTGTTAGTGTTGTCACAAGCAATGGCATCCCAAATGCAAAGGTTGGCAAGGTTGGTGAGGGACCATGATGAGTTAAGAGAGGGAGGAAGAGGAGGGGATAGACTGTTTTTCCATTTGACAAGGGCTTCTGCTTCTGTTCTTTGTGATGATGTGATTTTCAATGGAAGCAAAAATATAAAAAAGAGTAGATGAAAGACTAGGGCATAAAGCTTTTGAGACGTTGTCATGTCTAGCATATGGCATAGCCTCGATGTTAATCTTTTGCTCACTTATATAGCGTAAGCTATTTCTGTTAAGGTTTCGGAATTATCAAACATATTCTGACTAGAGAACCCCAATAGGAATTATTTGAGCCAGCTTCTGTTCATTAAAAGCACAGAGGTAACTGTAAATACATAGGAACATAACTACATGGTGTGTTCCACTTTAAGTGTTTTCTTCAAAGAAATGCATCCAAGCTGTTGGAGTTGATTTGTTTTGTTTGACTTCATCGGTTGATGTTATTATAACAAACACAATTCGATTTTTATTTTGAAAGAATTTTACCCATAATCCGAATTCATATTTCTCATGTTTCAGTCTATAACGAATGTCAGTCTTTGATTACGCCCTTGCAAGAACTTCCATATGGGCTTGAGAATATTTAATAAATTTTAACTTTCTTTCCGGGCGCTTCTTTCCCTCACGTGCGTAATAGTTTGTCGAAAAATCATCTTTATCGAAATATTTCAATAAAAATGTTGTCATTTTATCTCTGTATAACAAGTATTGTCATTGAATTTTATCTTTTCATTATTCCTTCCTATCGAAATAGTTGTTATCGAAAATTGCCTATGTTCTCTCAAATACTACTACAATTTTTTTATAACAGAGATAACAATTATTAAATAAAATTTATTGAAAATCATGAAGTTTTGTAAATTTTTCTTCTTATTTATTGAATTTTATTCCCTCCGTCCAAAAATGAATGATATTTAAGATTTTTTTCGCCTGAGTTAAGAAATAGATTAGTTTCATAACCAGTTAGAATGTTTAAAGCTTGTGGGAATATCACGATCAAACATATTTGATTAAAAATATTTTTTTAAGTACAAACAAACGAATCAAATATATTTTGAGTAGAATTAATTTTGAGAAATATAAAAAGAAAATACTTTTTTTCGAATAGAATTGACTGTAAGGTTAAAACCTATCAGTTTTTTTTTTAATTTGAATTATAATATTTTCTTAATATATTTTAAAGATTAATTTTCAAAACATATTTTACGTTTTAAATATCTAGTTAAAATATATTTTCAATATTTTATAATATAAAAATTTAATTCCAAATTTCATCTTATAATATTATTTTCAAACATAATTTAATCTTTAATTTTAATTTAAAATTAAAATTTAAATTAAGTGCCACTTAACTAGTGGAATTTTCAAAGTTAAAGAAAAACTATTTTCAATTTCTCACTAAATTTTCTCCTTTTCTCTTTAACAATGAAGGGAGTTCATGGACCAGTCACTCATTTGGTCAATCCATATAAAAATCTATTGAGAAATATCCAAGTCCCACATTAGCTGTCTCAATTTTTGGAGTGTAGCTTATTATAAATGCCAATTGATTTTGAGATGAAATCTAACATGATATCAACCTCTGATCATGGGACCTTGTCTTCGCTTCCGCTAGGATAAACACCTACCATTTGTGGTGTTTGTGGTTCACACACCAAGCTCAATAAATGCTGAACGTGAAGGGGTGTATTGAAAAATACTCAAATTCCAATAAGTTTTGAGATGAAATATAATAAAAACTGAATTCACATTAAATATTGTTGTTAGTAAATTGGTCGTAGCATGCAGTGGACCGTAGTTGGATTAAGACTCCACCCTATAGAAGACTTTTTTTTTTTTGACAGACCCTACAGAAGCTTAAAAGTCTATTTTATATCTAGAAAAATACTAAATAGTATGAAAAATCAATTGGTCAATCCATACAAAAACCGAATTCACATTTTTTTCCTATCACTTACTGAAAAGTATTTTTATCTCGTCGCATAACTTTTAATTTGTCTCTTCCTTATTTATATACTCATTACGTTGAGATAAAAGTTTAAATATAATTTAATACATTTCTGTAAGTTATTTATAATCATTTTTAGTCTTTAATATTTGTAAATATTTTAATTTTTATCACTGTTAGGGATGGATCTAAGACCCTAAATCAGAGTAAATAATGAATTTAAAAATTAGAAATTAATAATTATTACCATAAAAGGAATATGAAGTTAGGAACAAAAATTTAAATATATAAAATTAAAAGGACTAAATACACATATTCTAGATATTTATATATAATTTTTTGAAAATGAAGAGTGCATTGGTATAATATTAACATATCATAAATACAAAAATATATACATGCATCACAAGGTAAGACAATTTTGCGAAAGAGCAAATTCACAAGCTCAAAATTAGGTTCACAGCTAAATTCAACAATTTTTACAAACAGTTTAATAAAATTAGAAGCCCAATAGGCCAATCACATCATTTGTTAGTCAACTATAAACTTCTTATCGTGATTATATTAATTAATAAAATTATTATAGGATGCAACTTCAACTTCCTTTCTTTTTGTAAAGTTCTGTAGTCCAAACAATTTATTGCTCATTTAGCTGTCAGTCAACACTTTACTGGTTTCTAAGATGATGTATCGTATTAAACACATTGTATAACTTCTTAGTAATACTCAAGCACATAATAACGGTATAATTTATACATCCTGTTTGTATGGAGATAGATTACTGATAAAAACTTATAGAATGTAACCATGTTATAAGGTAACCATCTAACAAGAATTACAAATATATATAATAATAATAAATTACAATTTGCATATACCAATTCAAACTTTCTGCATCTTAGGTTGTCACATAAAGAGACAGGAATTGAAACATACTATATATATATATATATATACACACACACACGATCGTATCCATCATTCAAAGTTCTCTCAAAGCAAATTCATATAATAATGGTAATTTCTTTGCTTGTTCCTGATTCAACGCCAGTGGAAATGCTCAGCTCTAAACCAAAACATGATATCCACAACTTAAATGATTTAAAATACCTAACGTGACATAAGATTTGGAGATAATGCTGGGATTATATAGCTCTCTAAAACAAATATATCTTCTATGATACTTAACTCAGAAATTATATCCCATATTAAGAAAAGAAACATTAAATACTAACAACTTAACAAGTACAAACTTCCATATAAATAATGTATTGTCAGCACTTTCTCCAAATTCTTACATGAACAAATTTTCTCTTCGTTGAACTACTACACCAAATTTGCCAGCATGAAGAAAACTTTTCAGCTGACAATTTTCTCTCTGGTTTTGTCTTGTATACTTGGAGAGATTTCAGCACAGAAAGAAGAAGAGTCTCTTAGAACCTGGATGAACAGTTTGAACTCTCCCTTGCTGCCTTCATGAAACAACAGCAACAATCCATGCAACTGGACCGGTATTACTTGCAACAAAGCAGGCACTGTTGTTGAGATAAAGCTTCACAATTCAGGCCTAGATGGAACCCTTAACAGGTTTGACTTCTCAGCCTGCTCTAATCTCAGTAACTTCAATGTCAGTATGAATAACCTTGTTGGAGAGATACCAGCTGGAATTGGAAATGCAACAAAGCTGAAAATACTTTATTTAAGTAGCAACAATTTCACCTTTCCAATCCCCCCAGAAATGGGAAACATCCTACAACTTCAAGTTCTTTCTCTCAATAATAATTCACTCCTAAATCAAATACCAGTTCAACTTAGCAATTTGCAGAATTTATGGTTTCTTGATCTAGGGGCAAATTATTTGGAGAATCCTGACCCGGTTCAGTTTAAGGGCATGGCATCCATAACTGAACTCAATCTCACCTATAACTATCTCACAGAAGTTCCCCCATTTGTGTCTAAATGTCCAAAGCTTGTGTCTCTTGATCTATCACTCAACACAATCACTGGACAGATTCCAATACACTTACTGACCAGTCTTAGGAATTTGACAATCCTAGACATGACAAATAACTACTTTGAAGGGCTAATTCTGGCAGAAATTAAGAACCTTACAAACCTCAAACACATGAAGCTTGGAAAAAACAAGCTTAACGGTACTATACCAAAGGAGATTGGTCTCTTGTCAAACCTTGAGGTGCTTGAATTGAATCAAAATGTCTTCCAAGGACCAATACCATCATCAATTGGAAATCTCCATAGGCTTCGGAGATTGGATCTTCACAAGTCAGGACTAAATTCCAGCATCCCAACCAACCTTACTTATCTTGATATGTCAGGAAATAGCCTCACAGGTTCCTTATCTTAAAGGGAATTAGCATTAACTCGTTGTCCTTAAAGAGACTTAGCATTAACTCGTCGCTCTTAAAGGGACTTAGCATTAACTCGTCGTCCTTAAAGGGTCTTATAGTTGTGTGATTGTACAATTCATAGTTCACAACTCAATGCACACAACATCTCAATCACATACATACACAATTTATCACATACACTCGATCTCAATCATAATGGTATAATCTCAATTAATACGTTATCACACCTCATGAATCATATACACTTTACCTATGAACTATGCAATACACACAACTACTCAATTGTTTTCAAAATCATTTTAACTCGTCGGGTTCCCATAGTGGATCTTATCACAATACTCATCGCCCTTAAAGGGTCTTACAATTATGTGATTGTACAGTTCATAGTTCACAACTTCATACACACATCTCAATACACATCTATTTCACCATTAATCACAAGTTTAAACTATCACATACTCACAATTTGAATCACCATTTCATAATCTCAATATAAAAATTTATACAAAAAATTTATCACAACATGGGGGAGTAAAACTCCTCAAATAATTTCACACAATTATACCGAAATCAATTAATCAAAATCATAGATAAAAAAATAAAAATACCAAGATCACTCTATTTTATCAACCAATTTGCATCAAGACATCAATATTGTATTTATAATGATAAAGGAAAAATTATAATTTAATAAACATTCTAAAATAAACTCAATTTAATTTTCTAAGGATCCCTACACATGTTCATTCTAATCCCAATTGCGATAAACTCATCTCATTTCTAAGCAGGCTCACGTGTCTTCTGACAGCGATAGCGGCATCTCTAACAAGTTCCTGAGATTTCTAAATTTTTTTTTCTGATTGCTCTGATAGGGTTCTCAAACGTCAAAGAAGAAGGGATTGAAGCCTCCATTTTATATTGTCTCGTGAGATTCTGTTTTCTCTCTCCTTGGATATTATTTAGCAAATCCCAACGGTGAAGGTGTGTGAAATTGAATCACAAACGACATATTAAAATTTTACGAAAATCCAATGGTTAACAAATCCGAGATCATAGTTTTACCGAGATAGTTTTGGATTTCTACGGGAAAAGAAAAGGTTACGATGTGAAGTATATTTCTCTCAGATTCAATACGATTTCAAAATTCCCAACGGTGAGAATGTTTGGAACTGAGTTCCGAACCTGGTTCTCAAATTTCATGACGATCCAACGGTGAATGAGTCCGAGATCATTATTTTTTTGAGACAGATTTAGTGGTGGTCTACGGGAAAAAGAGAGGATTTTAGGAAAAGAAGGGGAAAAACGAAAATGAGGAGAAGAAGAACCATCGTATGTGTGAAAACTGACCTAATTTATTTACTCTATTTATTTATTTTTATTAAAACTATATTTTATTTTCTAACAAATGAATAAATAAAATATCCTCTTTATTTTCTCTAAAATTATTATTTTAATTAATAAAGTTATTTCTCCTTATTTATTTAATTATAAAAACCTTATCATTTTATAAAACTCTATTTATTTATAAATAATAATCATTTTTAATTTAAACTACGAAAAATGGAATATTACAGGTATTGCTCATGATGCTTTGGGCATTTTTATGTGTAATGTTTTGCAGAGCTTGCATTATCAATGAAGGTGACAGAAAAATGTGACGTTTACGGTTTTGGGATTGTTGCACTAGAAATTCTGGTGGGGAGGTACCCTCAGGAGGTCCTTCCGTGTTTAGAGTCTGAGGAATTTGGTCAACACTTCTTAGATTTCCTAGATAAAAGGTTGGCTCCGCCTAAAGGTATTGCAGCTGAAGTCCTAATGTTGGTATTAAGACTTATTCTAAAATGTATTCACAAAAATCCTTTGTGTCGACCCACCATGAATCATGTGTCCCAAGAGTTGCTCACACTCACTGTGCCTAGCTTTCAACATGTCGACACTGCACAATCTAGTGCACAACTAGACTCTGAGATTGAGATAGCAACTTTTATTTAACTTAACTTTCAATGTTTGTAGATGCAATAGCTCTTGTAGTCATATGTACACATTGTTCAATTTTCTCTGGGTAAATATCCAATTTAGTCATTGGATTTGCAAGGCACTGACACTTGGGTTCATGAATTTTGAAAATATAAAATTTTGTCCCTCAATTTGTAAAAAGACCAACAAATCCATACCACCATCTATTTCTTTTGTTAACATAAACAAGATGAATTTCCATTTTTTTACAGCAATAAAGTAACCGTTGATACCCAATGGCTACTTCTTCTCCCCCAACCATTATAAATTATTTTTTTTGCACAACCACTTCTCCCCTAATAGCTTCTTCTTTTCCAATAGTTGTCCCCTTCTTCTTCTCCCCCATCCAAGTTGTATATCTTCTCCTCCAACGTCCATCTCATTGTTATCTTCTTCTATTGCTGCATAAATCGAGTGGGAGCTAATGGGTGGTGAATGTGAGTCATCCAACAATGGTGGTGGCAGCCATGACTGTTATGTTGAATGTTAAAGGCTGTAATTAGAAAATAAAAAACCTCTAAAAATCTAGGGAAGTTGTTTTACATTTGCTCATTGTCAAAGGTTGTTTCCAATTTGTACTAATGTTTATTACACTATTACTTTAGTTGTCCCATTTTTTTGGCAATAATAAACTGACTACCCATTGTTGAATGGCAAGAAGTTGGAAAATGTAATTTTATTATTGGGTGAAATCATTTGAAGAAAGGTGGATGGAAGAGCTAAGGGAGATGATTGATTACTTGCAAAAGGAATTGAAGATTATAAAATACTTTGTTTCCTTTTTTTTGTTATGGTGATTTGTTTATGACCAGTTTAGGGATGGTGAATGGGTTGTTAGATTGCATGAAATGAGAATCTTTGTAATTGTACATGTTGGACTAATTTGTCAACCAATTGTTAGATTTAGGGATTTAATTGACATCAAATAATATTATTGACTACTGGACTGATTTGTCACTTATTTATAAAAATGAGACTAACATATTATATCTCTTTTGCATCACGTATAATGGCAGCCTTGCTAAGCTTTTATAATGGCAATTGAAAGATCAAATTGAAAGATTCAGTGCAATATAACATTGAACTTAAGGACTTTAACATTAATACAAATCAAACATAACATAGCAGGGAACGTAATTAACATTTCCTCCACCCAAGGCTCTTGTACATTACTTTGTGCATCAACAATTCACAAAGTTATTAACTTGATTTCAGATTTGGTTAGTAATCCTTTCAATTTCCTTGTCAAGGTCAGTCTCAATACCTTCAGTTCCATCCTCAATTTGATTCACCACCTACAAGATTTGGGAAATCATCCACTATATGCTCAAAGTAGACATGCACATCTTTATCATGGTGAGCAATACCTATGTGGCACATGTGCAAGATATCTCTGTGATTCTCCAATTAAAGCAACTCACCATTCCTGTTAATGTTAGGATCCAAAAAAAAACAACAACACATCTTTGATAACCCCCACGAGATTTACACAAGTCAAGAACAATCCAC
The DNA here is from genome assembly GCF_004193775.1 of Glycine soja. NCBI lineage: Eukaryota > Viridiplantae > Streptophyta > Magnoliopsida > Fabales > Fabaceae > Glycine > Glycine soja. The sequence goes on along the minus strand of NC_041004.1, from coordinate 39,925,366 downwards.
AATGTCATCAAATCCACTTCACAATTCTCCCAAACGTAAAACTCATCGTCCACATATTCCAATGTGCCATGATCATCCCTTTCTAATCTACCCTTGTGGTGCACAATAAGATTGATGTGACCAGACATCCTACAATCCATGAAAAGAACATGATTAATTTCTTCACATACAAGACCATTTACTTAAGCAGCAACACAAAGATACGGTTTTTATAACCAACAACACGATTTCAATATCTAAACTATTATCAATGCCCATTGTCAAATCTTTATACCCAAAACAGAGTGCACTCACACTTTAACAGAAACATATCAATACAAACCCTAAATCCTAAATTTGTTCTAGAAACGAAAAATGATAGCTTTTTAAATATCAGAAATGTATTCTCGTACAAGCAACAATGAAATACCCAAGACATAGTCACGCACAACCAAACAACTTCCACAAAAAGAGGAACAAAAAATGTGAATAGTCCAATATTGAATGCTTACCTTTTGACCAAATTGATCGAGAACAATTGGTTTCGTCTTCAAATGTCAGTCGGAGCACAATTGTCGATGGCGATCAAAGGGTTTTTCTCTCCCATGGACTCTCACTCTCACTCAGAGAAGGAAGGAACACAAAAAGAGGCAACTATTACCCTAGTAGGACTTGGTGAGAATGGATAACAAAGGTTTATTTCGTTTTGTATTACCCATGTCGTAAAAAATGGAAATTTTGTCTAAATTGACAAATTAGTCCGTTGAAATTTCAACTGACAATTTTGTTCATCCAAGTCAACGACTCACTTAGTCCAATTTCTCACTATCAAAATGGATTATTAATGTCACATAAATTGTGTCTTTTGTGTTGAAATAAATGATAGGATAAATTTGTCAATTTTTGACAAATTAAGAGAATTTTTATTTTACAACTCAAGGACCTAAATGTTTGTGCCTTGCAAATTCACTGATTGAGTATTTACTCATCTTCTTTTCTTAGAGACACAATTATATGTATTTTGAACCCTACAAATATCACAAAGAAATTCATCTCAAAGGGGGATGCTGTCAAAAATCCCATCACAAATTAAATAATTGCTTCTTTGCATTAAAAAAAACAAAATAAATAAGGTGTGTATAGACTATGGAGCAAAGAGAATCGTAGGACTCGTCATTAATTTGAACCAAAATGCTAAGGTAATAAGATTAAGCTAATAAATATATAAATAAGTTGGTGGCAGGTCTCATCATTAATTTGAACTGAAATTGCCAAGGTGTGTATAGACTATGGAGCAAAGAGAATCGTAGGTGTATGAAGAAATATTTTTCACCCTGAGGAAAAGGTCGAAGCGTCAAACTAAGATTGAAATACAGAGAAACCATAATAAATAAATAAAGTCAAAACAGTAGTATTCCAGGGAGTATAGAGACTTATAGGAAAGTCATATTATTATTACTGTATCTTGATAAAAAAAAATAAGTTTTATCGGTTAGATAACCATTTTAAAATATATGAATTATCCTATCAAATAAATCCTAACATTAAATAGCAAATAAATCATGATAAAAAAAATAAATTTCTCAGGGCTAAACCTGAGTTATTATTTAGTACTACTAAATAGGCTGGTAAATTGAGCCAAGAGTCATAATAAGATTTTATTTTTTAAGGTTATTTAACCTATTTCAATGCCTTCATATTATGTCTCAGGGTAAGTTATCTTCACTCTAAGTCATTGTTAAGACATATAACATTGTTCTCAACCCCTGTGACTTCTTCATCAATCATCAGCATGGAAGAAAATGCGGAGACAATATACAGCAGATAAATAAGCTCCCTTTGGAGTACATACATGACAAATTGACAATAGTATTAATCCAACCGCATATTACAAAAGAAAAGCAAACAACAAACACTATCAAATTCACAAAAGAATCAAAAAATTGCACCCCAACACAATACACTCCCAAAATCACATCATTGGAAGGTTGTCTAACATACCACAAGGAACAACTTTCTCTAATACTGTCTCTGATGGGGTTGAAATGCCAATTCCCTCTCTTATTTTTCACAATCAAAATTGACCCTCAACCAATACTTGATCCAAATTTCACTTCAAATGTACCCTTTTCTTGATCTTACTCGGTTTGCTGAGCCAGAATCCTCAGCATAGCCCCCACAATTCCAGTAGCTCCCAACACTGCCTATAATGGGCATCATCTCATCCCTTGGTGATTTTCTTGGCAAAGAAGAAGCCGAAAAATGTTTGAGCTCTTCAACTGTCAATGCACCTAAAATAGGCCTATCTTCATGGCTCACCACTGAATTTGAGCCTTGTGAACTGCTGCTGCTCCTCTCCGGGGTACCCGCATACAAACCCTTGCTAACAACAGGTGTAGTTTCTGATGAACCCAACCAATTCGAAAGGCTAGCATCAACTGCAATTTCCCGGTTCAACTTCTTTGGTGTTTCTGTTTCTGCTCCAAATGCAGCTCTAGACTCTTGATTCAAAACCAAATTCTCCTTCTGAGACACCAATGGGGGTGCCCTTTTAGCTTTAACTGTTTTCCATTGAGTGAGGTTCTCCACAGGGTTCAGCAAAGGATTAACATACACACTCCTATCTCGAACATTGGAGTTCAACCCAATTGACTTCAGATCCTTATCATGCATTGGAATTGGACTTTCCACCTCTCCAACAACCACTTGATTAGCACCATTTCTTGACCTTGAGTACACTATTCCATCTTCAAAATCCTCTTCCACTTCATCATACTCTTCTCCCATGTCACTATCACCATCATCATCCTCATCCTCATCCTCATCAGTAACATCACTATCCCAATACTCCATTGCTCCATCTTCATCATCACTACACGTGCAACTGTGGTACCTATGGTTTGTAGGGTAAGACCTCGCTGAAGTCACCGAACTTACTTCAGAGTAAGACTTTGTTTGGCTTAACTTTTCAACAAAAGCACTTTCCTCTCTACCCTCTTCACTTCTCTCAAGTTGGTAATCAGCAACTTCATCAGGCTCGGGCTCGTACGTTTTCACATTGACATCAAAAGTTACTTTCTTTTTAGGGCTCACGTTTATCTGCTCCAAAGGTTTAGCCCTAGATCCCAAACCCATTTTATCAGAATCATAAATAAACTTCAATCCCAAAAATCAAACATGCTTTGTTGCGAAAAACAAAAAAAAGTTACAATATTAGAAACTCAATTAGTAAATTACTTACTGGACTTCTTGTGATGCAGTGCTAAGTACCACTGTTTCGGAGTAATCCTGAACAGAACAACACGCCGTAGGTTGCTCCAACCTGTCTCTAGCAATTCGCTGCAACAACATTGAAAAGATTCAATTAGGTTATAGAAACGCTAATCTAATAAGCTCTGTTTGGCCAATTAAAAAAAATCAAAAGCCAAAAAAATAAAGGTGCAAGTGTTAAACTTTATAGAAAATAAAAATGAACAAGGCCTTTTCCATGCAGTTTCTGAGGAACCGAACAAAAGGGTAATGGAATTTGAAAAAAAAAAAAAAGATAGAAGCTTTGAAGAAGAGAAGGTGAAGGGTGTTTGCTGTTACATGGTGGTGATGTTGTGCCTTGCGCCTAGGTTTTGTGCTTTTGGAGGAACCAAAGCAATGAAGAAAACAACCCATTATCTCAGATCTGTTTCTTTTGCTTTCAGGTTGAGCACAAGAAGAAGAAGAAGGCTAAGGCAATAATGGGTTTGGTCTTCATGTCATGGCAATGGCATCTTCCACAAACTCAGAGAGGGAGTGTTGTTCAGAGTGTAACGCTCTTTAAATTGGTAGTAACAATTTTGATTCTATTTGTTTAATAATAAAAAAGCAAAAGTGGGGAGTGACCGTTGTAATGACAGGCTGTGCATGCAATGTTTTTTGTTGTTTTCTTGTGAAACTGAATGAAAGACAGAGGAGTTGAATGTTGTTGATCGAGGACACTAGCTAGAAGAATAGTAACCGTTGCTCACTCTTCGACCAAAGCATCTGTTATTTATGCACAAAACTCCAATTTCTAGTTGCCTCAATTGGTATTTTTGTAGCAATAAATTGAATTCAATTACGGACTAGCATCGAATTACTTAGATTAGATGATTTTTAGTTGGAAAATCTAATCTAATCTAATCTAATAATCTAAGTTGCAGGCTAGAGTCTCACCGTGACAGAGAATTTCCATCCATTTCAATATATTTATTTTAAAATACACGGCCCAGATTTTATCTTCTTTTTTCTTGCTAATTGAAAAAATATCACTTGCTAATTATTTTTAGGGCATAAAATTATCAAATCTTTATAAAGAAAACATTTATATAAATTAATAATCAACTAATATAACAATCCTGCGAAGGCACTGTTACACACGGGTACCGTACAAGTTTTATGCTATGAGTTTTCCTAAAATAAGTTTTATGATACCGCACATGCGCCCTAGCCAATACTCCCCAACCCCGTTTGTTTCCTTTTATAAAAACTTACTATTAATTAGTAAACTCCAATATGTGGGCATTTTGGACTGAGTTTGAATTCAATTCACTTTTTAGGTTTGCATGACCAAAGTGATTTAAATTATAAGGATTAAGGAATATTCAATTCGAGAAAATATTTTTTATTATTAGGTTTAATTATTTATTTAGTTCTTATAGTTTATAAATTTATTATTTTTAGTCTTTATAATTAATAAATTTTTAATAGATAATTAAATCTTATTTTTAATAACAAAATCATTATTTTGCTTTTGCTTTTGTTTTTAATAATTTTTAGAAAAATAGTAAATCAATTATATATAATCTACAACGGTTAATAATGAGAATTATCTCATTTGAAATACATATTTCATTAAAAAAATTATCCTTAAACCATTTCTTAAATTTTATTTTTTTTTCTAATTTACATTAATTTTTCACTATTTTTGTATTATTAATTTTTTTTATTCTGTCAATTTTTTATTATATTTAACTTTTATTTTTTATTATTTAAAAAATTCAGAAAGACACTCCATGCCTCTCTTCCCCTAATATATATAATGATATTATTATATAAAATGTATAACATAACAAGTATGGAGACCAGGACAAGGGATCAAAAATACCGTAGTCCCTTATTAAAGTGGGTTATTTTTTCATTTGAAGTTTGGATGGAATTTGATTATACACAACTTCAATTCTTATAGTTATGTTTATTTAGGGTGAGGGAACATACAATTTTATCCTTTTAAGTGTGATCATAATCAATAATCTATTTGATTTTGGGATAACTAAAAAGAACTATGTTTTTAATAAAACTTAAAATTATATCAATTGTTAATATTGGTTGAAAAAATATCATGATTATTTTCGTGGAGTATAAATAATCAAATCTTTATAAAAAAACATTTATATAAATTAATAATTAAATAATATAACAATACTGCGAACGTACCGTAGCGCACGGATATGTAAAAGTTTTATGGTGTGGGTGTGAGTCAAAATTATTATTTGAAAAAAGTCCCTGGTTAATAAAATAACATATCACTTTCCCAACTTGGATGGTTGGCATATTTATCATAATGTTTTTTTTAATTTCTTTTTTTTTAATGTCTGAAAGATGGTAATATAAAATTTAGTATTCAAAAGTATACAAAATACAATAAATATATTCAGACGTTAATAATAGATTGTGACTAATTATTATTATTACGTGTTTGTAATTTACTGTTTCTATTCGTTTAGTACTTATGCAATATATTTTTTAAATTATCTTTTAATATATATATATATATATATATATATATATATATATATATATTATTTTGATTTCCTTATCAAACATTAATCTTTGTTGTTAAAAAAAACTTTATCTTATATCCTATAATTTGATCAAATTTCTACTAAATTTTTCACTTTTAATCTTTAAAATTATTCCATATCTCAATTTCAACTTAAGTACCATTATATTTAGATTGAAAATAATATGTCAAGAGTTTTTAGTAGAAAAAATACAACCGATCCCGGGACCAAATTTATTTATTTATTTACTTAAAAAAAATTAATCAACTATTTTTTTATAAAAAAAAAAGTCTCACAAAATTTAATCTAGATAAAGACAAAGTGGAATTATAAGTATTTTTTCTTAATCAATAAAATGTATATATATACCTCAAATATGAAATAACCCCTTGGATAAACATTATATGTTTTCACTTGAGACAACACTTATTATACATAATATTAATTAAATGATTACTAACAAATAAAGAATTCAACTAAATTTAAATAAAAAATACAATAATGTTAAAATTAATACAGAGATTTATTATTTGTCTTTGGAACGTAGAGTTGTATTTCTCGCTGATTTAGGGATAGGGATTACAATGACCTTATATTTCATTTGACATAATGTGGCAGAGTACCTAATAAAGATTAATAATTAATTGAAGAAACAAAAAATTTTAAGAAATAAAAGGCTTTCATTTTTTTAAATGATAACTCAATTTTTTTATATCATAAAACTAAAGAAATTTATTTTATTTTAGAAAATAAGTAGTTATATTGATTAATTAAAAAACTGATTAACAATTTGATAGATGGATAAATAGGTATATAATCAAAGTATAAGAGTTCAAATCTTAAGTTGTATTATACTATTTTTTTTAATCACTTTTTCCCTAACTTCTCTCATATATAATTCATTATTAACGTTTAGATATATTTATCGTACTTTTTATATTTTCGGAGGCTAAATTTTATATTTTCATCTTTGTCAGTGGAGTGAGAAGACAAAAAATCAAAAAAATATTATGACAAATATGTCCCTATGTTAGCAATCCACGTTGACAATCATTTTAGTATAAATTTGTACCTCCGTGTCACATAGGTTATTTCATTAACAATGACAAAAAAATATTTGTTATACTTTTTATACTTTCAGGAACTAAATTTTGTATTTTCATCTTTCAGGGACATATTTTTCAATAAATTACACATTGAAGAAAAAAATGACAATTTCATTGAAAAAAATGTTAAGGTGTGAGAGGCTAGAAGTCAAGATTACTTGAAAACTATGAGACCTACACGTTAGCCAACTACACCACCACCCCATTTGCCTTTTACATATGCAAATTTACTATTAACTAGTAATCTCCAATATGTGGGTATCTTGGACGGGCAGTTTGAATTTAATTCACTTTTTAGATTTTTATGACAAGGAATGTTCAATTTGAGAAAATATTTTTTTATTTTTAATAGAAAAATCATTATTTTACTTTTTCTTTGTTTTTATTTTTAAATTTTGTATAGAAAATTGTTGAAGAAACTATGTTATTTTATTGTTTCTTAGACAAACTTTGGAAAATAAAAAAATATATATATAAGTATTTTTTATACACTCCTTTTAACATATATTTTCCTCTTAGTTAAAATTTTCTTTGAAAAAAATACAATTATTAAAAAAATGGATGTGAGAGTCAAAGACCAAAAAACATAAATAATATATTCAAAAAAATATTTTTAAATCTGAATGAGTAAAATTTCATTCCCTGATAAATCATGTATACTTTTATTTATTATTTGTATAGGAAAGTGTTATTGATCAACCACTAAACACGTATCAACTCACACATAATTATTTGATTACCTTAATTAATAGTTTCAAGTTGAAACTCTATATATATTACGAGGTATTGTCCTAAATATGTAATGTAAGACTTGTTCTTTAAATAATTATTATTTTTAAAATACTTCCAACAAGATGTAGTTCTAATATGAAAAATATGACAATATTAGTATTTTTTTTATTGTGCTTGTATACATTTTACAAGCTGAAAAGTACTTCCAATAAGATGTAGTTCATATATGGACTATTATACATCTTGATGTTGGACATAATTAACCCTTTAATGTTATTTTATTTAATCAACATAACTGTCCGGCTTTTAGCCTTTGACGCCATGTACATGGATGTATCCACAGAGAATATACTTATGGCGATTACAATTTTCTATTTGATCAGTCTCTAACTCATTATTTTATATACACCAATGACTAGTTCAAGTAATTAAGGAAGCGTAAGATTGGAAACATAGTGAGCATGTCAGTACAAGCCAGTAACTAATAAGTAATAACTGAAAGAGGACAAAATTAGCATATCAATTGTTTCTTTATTTAGGCATCAAAGTCACATTACCTTTGAGAAAAATAAATCTAAATAATAGTTGATTTGTTTCACTGTTTCTTCTAAAAAAAATTATGCTCGCTTATAGATAGTGATTTAGTGAGAAATTCGATTGCATTTGAATGTTTAGATTAAAGTTTATCAACTTAAGTTTGGATTAAATTTTAGCTTGTAAACTGAATTTACAAAAATATTTCAAGTCTTACTTTTTTAAAATTGAACTTTCAAGTAAAATTTTACTCTTAAACATATTTTTAAAAGATAATCAAATATGATCTAAAATTAATTTTACTCTCAAACATATATTTAAATTCTTCCATCTGAAATCCAAACATACCCTATAATTTAAAGGTACAATAAGCAAAAATGGTAAATATATGAGACGGACGAGGAGAGACTTTTTCGCATTAAAATCAATGAGGCGGACAATGAGTAAGAAAACGACAAAAAAGACCAAACAAAATATGTCTTTTATATTAGATTTGTTTGTTAGTTTAGCTAATGTAATTGAACAATTGATGATGTATGTCATGACTTTATTAGGCTTAAGAAAACCAAAATTCTAAAATCCTATTCCTATTCCACATCTTAAGTATATATATATAAGATGTTCTTGAAAAGCTAAAAACTTCACATGAATCTACAGTATCATGGCAGTGGTAGAAGAAAAGGGCTTTGCAAGTGGAAGAGAGGATTACACCCAAGATGGCACAGTGGACCTCAAAGGTAGACCCGTTTTAAGATCAAATACTGGAAGATGGAGAGCTTGTTCCTTCATAGTAGGTAAAAATGCAATGCAACCACTGGGGCCTTAATAATGTCATTTTGAAATTGACTAGCTTTAATTTGAGCCCTTTTACTCCTTCATATAATATTGTTTTTGGTGATTACTTATTCATCATTATTTTAGAGTATTATATATATGTCATTTTATATATAATTATCTCAAAGAGGCAACTTTTTGTTGTCACAAATTTGAGTGTGTGTGTGTGTGTTTTTTTTCTTTAATAGGTTTTTTAATATCTGCAATAAAAGTAACTATTTGACAACTTTTACATGTAAAGAAACTGAGTGCCACTTTTGAACATGTTGTAAATTGTAATTACATGCACGTGTTTATAGGGTATGAAATGATTGAAAGAATGGCATATTATGCGATAGCATCAAACCTAGTGCAGTATCTAACAAAGAAGCTCCACGAGGGCACTGTGAAATCTTCAAACAACGTTACCAACTGGTCTGGTACAGTGTGGATTATGCCAGCTGCAGGGGCTTACATAGCCGATGCCTATCTTGGCCGTTATTGGACCTTTGTAATAGCATCAGCCATTTACCTTCTGGTATGAAACATGACATTAGCAAACCTTAAGTTGGATTATCATTTACACCTTTCAAATCTTAGTACTTCGGAAAATATAAATTATAAAGTACCATTCATGACATAAGTAACATGTTTGACAAAATCATGGTTTGAGTAGATTTGAACGTGATTTAAGTCTCAAAATATGGTTTGAGTAAAAGTTCAAAAAATTACTTCTAGATTATACCAAATTTTCCAAGTATCTTCTCTGTTAGGGTGTGTTTGATATATGACAAGCCTGTGAACAAAGCAAATTTTATCAAGATAGTCATCTCCACTGGATTGTACTTGTGTATGCCGCAAAAAATTATTACATGATCCAAAACTGTGTCCATATTCTTAGCTAATCTTTATGTGATACACAACCTGAGTTTTTCAATAACTCAATTATATGTCACATGAAGAATGTACGAATCAGAGTGGTCTTGAACCAGGTAATAATTTTGAATGTTGCAATATCTTGCATTTTACAGAACATGGTCTTGTATTTTTCGTCGTAGGGAATGTGTTTGTTGACTCTAGCAGTGTCACTACCAGCATTGAGACCGCCACCATGTGCTCCCGGCATAGCAGACAAGGATTGCCAACGAGCATCGTCGTTTCAAGTGGGAATTTTCTTCTTTGCCTTGTACATCATTGCAGCAGGCACAGGGGGAACCAAGCCCAACATTTCCACAATGGGAGCAGACCAATTTGATGAGTTTGAGCCCAAGGAGAGGTCCCAAAAGCTTTCCTTCTACAACTGGTGGGTGTTTAATATTCTAATTGGAACCATTACTGCCCAAACTCTCTTGGTTTACATACAAGACAAGGTTGGTTTTGGACTTGGTTATGGAATCCCAACCATTGGGCTAGCCGTTTCAGTTTTGGTGTTTCTTTTAGGAACTCCACTTTATAGGCATAGATTGCCCTCAGGAAGCCCTTTAACAAGGATGGTTCAGGTCTTGGTGGCAGCTATGAGGAAGTGGAAGGTACATGTCCCACATGATCTAAATGAGCTACATGAGTTGAGCATGGAAGAGTTTTATGCAGGCAAAGGGAGAAGCAGAATTTGTCACAGCTCTTCGTTAAGGCTAGTAATCTAATTGCTCTTCAAATTTGTTTTTTCTAGTAAAAATATTATTTTTTGGTCTAGACCACTGAAGGTAATCTTGTTTGAGTAAGATAAAATTACTATAAACAACAAAATTCTCCCTCCTAGTATTTAATGGAATTGCTAGTAAAAATGTTATTATCATCACAAATAAATATCAATCAAATTTGGCAACTAACTTTAGCAATTTGGTCTTCCAGTTTGTGTGTGTATCAGGCAATCAAATTGACTACAGGCTCAGAACTCCTTTTTTTTTCAATATTAAGGATGAAATTTACCTAAATATTAATTTCTCGAACTAAATTGAAAATTTTAAAAGTTAAATGATTAAATTCATCTTTGTAATATGAAAAGGAATTAATTGATGGAACTAGTATCAAAGCCACCAAATTGATGCACTACAGGTTCTAGAACAGCACAACAATTTTATAACCTTGACAAATTGTTTGCAGCTTCCTTGACAAAGCTGCGGTAAAGACAGGCCAAACATCACCGTGGATGCTTTGCACTGTGACTCAAGTTGAGGAAACCAAGCAAATGATGAAAATGATTCCAATTTTGATTACTACATGCATTCCAAGCACCATAATAGCTCAAACCACCACACTCTTCATCAGACAAGGCACCACACTTGACAGGAACATGGGACCCCATTTTGAAATCCCTCCAGCATGTCTCATAGCATTTGTAAACATCTTCATGCTGACAAGTGTTGTGATCTACGACCGCCTTTTCGTTCCCGCGATCCGGCGCTACACAAAGAACTCCAGAGGGATCTCCTTGCTGCAGAGACTTGGAATTGGCCTTGTGCTACATGTTATTATAATGCTCACTGCATGCTTTGTTGAGAGGAAGAGACTCAGTGTTGCAAGAGAAAAACACCTCTTAGGTGCGCAAGATACAATTCCTCTTACTATTTTCATCCTCCTCCCTCAGTTTGCTTTGACAGGGATTGCTGATACCTTTGTTGATGTTGCTAAGTTGGAGTTCTTCTATGATCAAGCACCAGAAGCCATGAAAAGTTTGGGAACATCATATTTCACAACCACCATAAGCATTGGAAATTTTCTTAACAGTTTTCTTCTTTCAACTGTTTCTGATCTCACCCTTAGACATGGTCATAAGGGTTGGATCTTGGATAATCTAAATGTCTCCCATTTAGATTATTACTATGCATTCTTGGCCGTGCTAAGCTCTACCAACTTACTTTGCTTTGTGGTTGTTGCCAAGTTATATGTCTACAATGATGATGTAACACAAACCAAAATGGAGTTGGGTATGAACCATGCTTCATCTAAGAACAATACTGGAATAAGTTTAAGTAGCCCACAACCAGATGGCAAGTCCTAGGGAATACAGCTTCTCTGTTCTTGCTATAAGCCTTTTGAAAATGTAAAGAAATTAAGCTTCAATTGTATCATGCCCTTGCTCCTTGCCAGTTCAGTTAAATAAAGCTTCACAGCAATGTGCTTTTGTTGTTTAAAAGCCAATGAAGCTAACATGCATGAATTTTCATGTTTCATTTTTTTGTTCATCATCTCCTGCTTCTTATCATCTTATGCATTGCTTTCTCCAAGGAAGGACTATGTTTGCTTTGGTGAAATTAGTAGATTCTAAGACAGCAAGTCAGCAACCTTATATATTTCATAGATATCCTGCAAGGTTTTTGTGCTTCCAATCGGTTCATCATGACTTTCTACACAGCAATCTCACGTTTTTTCTACATGCAAACATGTTATGTTTGTCATCATATTTACCATTAATATTTCATTTTAAATGTTAGCACTAAACCCTCTAAAACAAACTTTTGAATATACTCTTTATCATCAACTAAAATTTATCAAAAAAGTTACAAAATTTTGCAGTCTCACTTCTTATTTTATAAGCTCTACTCATAATTCTTCAGTGCATATAAAAATACATTCAGTGAAAAACCACTTTAATCAACAGAAATTTTTCTGCCAACGTATAGCCCATGACTTTTGTGACATGTCAATCTCACGTTAACTTTAAAGATAAGTCTAACAACAGCTAGGTCAATAATAAAAAAGGTAAACATCAAATACATAGGGAAAAGAAAGACATGGTAATTAATAAATGACAAGAAGTACAAAACTAAATATATAAAGTTGATACCAATTAATCATTGGTCTAAGTGTATTAAGTTCGATTTCCTTAAATAAAATTTTAGATTTTAATCTTATTAATAAAAAAACCTAATTAAAACAGAAAATTTAACTAAAACTGATCAGACTCAATAGAGATAAGTCATCAATCAACAAAGTTTATATAAGGCTGGTTCTTTCTATTGGGCCTTAAGATTTCTTTGTTAGTTAGCTCATGCAAATGGACAACGTAATATTCGGTTGAGAAAGCTAAGCCTCTAAAATCAGATTCCCCGCCTTTACAATATAAAAATTAAGCTCGTGAGAGAATTGAAGCTAAAAAAACTTTGGGAATTTCTAGGGGCACCTCGTGTGCATAGGATTTTTTATTTTATTTTATTTAAAATTATAATTTATGATTTAATTTAAACTTGTGTCTCCTGCATTAATAGAATACTCAAACCAATTGAGTTAATAGACACTAAGTTATAAATAAATAGTGTCATTATATATAACACTGAAATTCCTAATTTATATTTAATGTACATGTAAATTTACATAATAAATTTTGTGATGATTATTTTTTATCTAATAATTAATTTGTTTACATATATAAATTATAAATAAAAATCATAGGTTTAATAAATATTTACATATGTAAAAAAATGTCAAATTTATTTAATTATCAATTATTATAAAAAAAATTAAATACATCATTCAATTAAATATCATGTTTATTTAATTTTTAATTATTATAATAAACATCTAAATACATCATTCAATTAAATATCAAATTTTTTTAATTATCAAATTTTGTAAATAAATTAAATAAATAAAAAATTTCTAAAAAATAATTTTTTAAAAATTTTACTATCACGATAACATATAAATTGAGTCGTTAAGGCCCTACTTTTGTAGGGTTCCAGAAATTTTGTAAATTTTTTTTTTTAAAAAAAAACTAGTAAATAAGAGTTGATACTAAATTAAGGATATTTTTGTAAAAATGTATTACTTTATTTTCAAACAATATATATTTTAGAATTTTAAGTGTCTTTCAAGTGTAATTTACACCATTAGACCATTAATAGTTGATTATTAGATTTAATGGGTATTACTTTTTTTTATAAAAAAAATAAATTTTAATAGTTGATTTTGTATTATAAAGTACAAAATTACTAAATTTTAAACAGATTTAAAAAATATATTTTATATATTAAAAAGCTCATTATTGTGTCTTAAACTGAAATTCAGCTGGACAAAATCAAATAGCTTTTGGCATTTGAGTGTTTCTATTAAAGAGAATTAATACGAAAACAAGCATTACTCATTAAATTAATGATAATAGTTTGCCACACCGAAGCTCCTCATCTTATTTGTTGCGTGGAAGAATTCGCCTTGGTAGCATTTACAGTATGATGTCTCATGATCAATCTTAACTTCAAGGATCCGGTTAATTCAAAAAATAAAGATAGCAAGTAATGAGTTACTCTGCATTTTGTAATGTCTTTTTGTTTTTGAGTATTTTTGTGTCAAATTGGTGGAATCCAAAGTCCAACTTAGGTTCAAACTAACATTCCACAACTAATTACTTGCAAGCAAGATACAATACAACTAATGGATAGTTGGATTTTATAAATATATCTTCAGGGATTCAATTTTTTATTATGTGAATGGGGGAGGATTTTGTTCAGAAATATAAAATTCATTTTGTTAATCTTTATATTTTAAAAGGAATTAGAGTTTTACTATTTGGTATGAGACGAAATTATACGAAACGTATGGGATGAGATAAAAATACTTTTTAGTAAGTAACTGAAAAAAAATGTGAATTCGGTTCTTGTATCGATTTTACATACTATTTAGTATTATTCTTCCAATGAAATAGCTTTCGAACTTGAAAGTCATCCGTAGGGATGAGGTTAGAATATAGCATATTGGTTGACCCATTGACCAACTATGGTCCATAGACTTACTACGTCCAATAAACTACCAACAATATTTCACAAAAACAATAAATGAATTATTAGAAAAATTTGAGTCACTGTGTCACCCCGTTTTGAGTCAAAAAGAGAAAAGGAGAAATTTTTAGTTTCAAACTGACTACTGCTTTCTTTGACTTTGAAAACAAACATCACTTTAGGGACACTTCGTTTAAATTTTAATAGAATTCATTTTACAAATAAGATATTGCCTTAATATATTAAAAAATATTAGTTTATGTTTCAAAATAATATTTTAATAAACAGTTCACAGATTGATTTTTTATATTAATAAAATATTGAAGATATATATTTTAAATATTAGAAAATCAAGTTATGTTTGAAAGTTAATCTTTAAAATAAATTAATAAAGTATTTTTTTGTTTTAAAAAAATTAATATGAAATATAAATATAGATATATTTTTAAAAAGCCTATACGTTTTAATCTTAAAATAAATTGTACTCACTAAAATTTAATTTATTATTTTTCTCAAAAATTAATTCTTTTCAAAGTATATGAGATCTGTTTTGTTTGTACTTAAAAAAACTTTTTAATACCATTAAACTCTTAATTAAATACATGTTTAAATAATTTATAATAATCATGTAATTTAAAAAAAACAAAAAAAAAATATTTTGGTGCTCTTTTTAGAAATTAAAAATGTTAGTTTCTTAATAAATAAGAAAAATTATCATAAATTACTTTTTAGTTTAAAAATTGGTTCATAATTGAACTTTTGAACTAGAAATTCAAAACAAACAAAACAAATTAAGCTATTCTAATATGAAAAGTGAAAGGAAAATATGAAGCGACCATGGCAACGACTTGGACTAGAACCAAATAAATTTTAAATAATTTGATATTTTATTGAATTCGATCGAAACTGTCCATATGGGAGCTTCGTTGCAAGTGCTGCAAACACTCACATTCGTTATCGGCGGAAAACATGTGAAATATGCACATTTAAGTTTGCATAAAAGAATCGATTCTCACATATTACATCTTAAAAGGGTGAAAAATATTAAGTCAACATTTATTTCATGATTTTTTTTTCATTACAGGGAATGTTATTTCTAAGAATTTAACATGGAAATATCATTGTTGATTATTTATATAAAAAAAATATTTTGTTTGCATTTTAATACTTTTGGGAATAATATTTCAAAAATAAATAAAAATGGAAGTTATATGTATATTAGAAAATAACTTTAGCATATTCCAATGGGAATACCAGTTACTTATTTCTCGTCATGTAAATAAAAATGAAGGAAAACATTTAAAAAGAAAATTCTAACATTTCTAAGAATGAATAATATCCGAAAATATTTTTTAAAAACTTGTAATAAACATGAGAATATTACATTCTTATTTGTACATTCCCTTAGAATACACTTTTAATTCGTGAAACAAACCCACACACTTTAAGGGTGATTAAACTATGGAGGATTAGTCTCATAGCTGGACCAAAACTTGTGAGATACCTCAGTATTGGAGCTCCAGCAGAGAACCAAAGACTTGACTACGGTGATTAGAAAACACAAAACATTCAATTATAATCACTACAAACCACAACGTGGACCACATCACATAGTTATGTTTTCCTATATTTTACATTTGCCTCTGTGCCTAATATCAACAGAACCTGGCTCAACTAATTCCTAGTTGGATTCTCATGTCAGAATATGCTTCAAAATTCCAAAACCAAAACAGAAATCGACTGCTATATAAGAGATTAAAACATTAACATAGAGACCAGGCCATATGCTAGACAAGAATCACATGATGACAAGTTTTCAAAAGGTTCATGCTCTTCTCTTTCATATACTCTTCTTCATACCTTTGCTTCCATTGAAAATCACATCATCACAAAGAACAGAAGCAGAAGCCCTTGTCAAATGGAAAAACAGTCTATCTCCTCCTCTTCCTCCCTCTCTAAACTCATCATGGTCCCTCTCCAACCTTGGAACCCTTTGCAATTGGGATGCCATTGTTTGTGACAACACTAACACAACAGTGTCACAGATAAACTTGTCTGATGCCAATCTCACTGGGACTCTCACTACCTTCGATTTTGCTTCCCTCCCTAACCTTACTCAACTCAACCTCAATGGCAACAATTTTGAGGGGTCAATACCATCAGCAATTGGCAAACTCTCAAAGCTCACTTTATTGGACTTTGGTACCAACTTATTTGAAGGAACACTGCCTTATGAACTAGGCCAGCTAAGGGAGCTTCAATATCTTAGTTTTTACAACAACAATCTCAACGGCACAATTCCCTATCAGCTCATGAATCTCCCTAAGGTATGGCACCTGGACCTTGGATCAAACTACTTTATAACTCCTCCCGACTGGTCCCAATATTCAGGAATGCCTTCCTTAACTCATCTTGCTTTAGATCTCAATGTCTTCACCGGTGGATTCCCTAGTTTCATACTTGAGTGCCATAACTTGACATACCTTGACATCTCTCAGAATAACTGGAATGGCATAATACCAGAATCCATGTATAGCAATTTGGCAAAGCTTGAATATCTCAACCTCACCAACTCTGGCCTAAAAGGAAAACTGTCTCCAAACTTGTCCAAGCTTTCTAATCTCAAAGAACTTCGCATAGGTAATAACATGTTTAATGGTTCTGTTCCCACTGAAATAGGTTTTGTATCTGGGCTTCAAATTCTTGAATTGAATAATATTTCTGCCCATGGGAAAATTCCTTCTTCCTTAGGCCAACTCAGGGAGCTATGGCGTCTTGATCTCAGTATAAATTTTTTTAACTCTACAATCCCTTCTGAGCTTGGCCTATGCACAAATCTAACCTTCTTGAGTTTAGCAGGGAATAATTTGTCTGGTCCTTTGCCTATGTCATTAGCTAATCTGGCTAAAATATCAGAATTGGGATTATCAGATAATTCCTTTTCTGGTCAATTTTCTGCTCCACTGATCACTAATTGGACCCAAATAATCTCCTTACAATTCCAAAACAATAAATTTACAGGAAATATTCCTCCGCAGATTGGCCTGTTGAAAAAAATTAACTACCTCTATCTGTACAATAATCTGTTCTCTGGTTCCATTCCTGTAGAGATTGGAAACCTGAAGGAAATGAAAGAGTTAGACCTTTCACAAAACGGATTCTCTGGTCCAATTCCATCAACACTTTGGAATCTGACAAACATCCAAGTCATGAATCTTTTCTTCAATGAGTTCTCTGGAACCATTCCCATGGATATTGGAAACTTAACCTCACTGCAAATCTTTGATGTCAACACTAATAACTTGTATGGGGAGGTTCCAGAATCCATTGTTCAACTACCTGCTTTAAGTTATTTTTCTGTGTTCACCAATAACTTCTCTGGCAGCATTCCAGGAGCATTTGGAATGAATAATCCTTTGACTTATGTTTACCTTTCAAACAACAGCTTCTCTGGAGAACTGCCTCCTGACTTGTGCAGTGATGGCAAGCTAGTTATTTTGGCAGTCAATAACAACAGCTTTTCAGGGCCATTGCCAAAGTCCTTGAGAAATTGTTCATCACTAACTAGAGTCCGGCTTGATGATAATCAGTTAACTGGAAACATCACAAACGCATTCGGAGTACTACCAGATCTTAATTTTATTTCACTTAGTAGAAATAAGTTGGTTGGTGAGGTCTCCCGGGAGTGGGGTGAATGTGTGAACTTAACTCGTATGGATATGGAAAACAACAAACTTTCTGGAAAAATTCCATCTGAGCTAAGTAAGTTGAATAAATTAAGGTATCTAAGCCTGCACTCAAATGAATTCACTGGCAATATCCCATCTGAAATTGGGAATTTAGGCCTGCTTTTCATGTTCAACTTGAGCAGTAACCATTTATCCGGAGAAATCCCCCAGAGTTATGGCAGATTAGCTCAGCTAAATTTTCTTGATTTATCAAATAACAACTTCAGTGGAAGCATTCCTAGAGAGCTCGGTGATTGCAATCGCTTACTGAGTCTGAATTTAAGCCATAACAATCTATCCGGGGAGATACCATTTGAACTTGGCAATCTGTTCCCACTCCAAATCATGTTGGACCTCAGCAGCAACTCTCTTTCTGGAGCTATTCCCCAAGGCCTTGAAAAGTTAGCATCGTTGGAGGTTCTCAATGTCTCACACAACCATCTTACAGGGACAATCCCACAATCACTTTCAGACATGATCAGCCTTCAATCTATTGATTTTTCTTACAACAACTTGAGTGGTTCAATCCCCACAGGTCGTGTTTTCCAGACCGCGACTTCCGAAGCCTATGTTGGGAACTCAGGTTTGTGTGGTGAGGTAAAAGGATTAACTTGTTCCAAAGTGTTTTCCCCAGACAAATCCGGAGGGATCAACGAAAAGGTTCTTCTTGGTGTTACCATTCCAGTTTGTGTCTTATTTATTGGGATGATTGGTGTTGGAATCCTACTTTGCCGGCGGCCCCCAAAAAAGCATCTTGATGAAGAATCCAAAAGCATTGAAAAAAGTGATCAGCCTATTAGCATGGTGTGGGGAAAAGATGGAAAATTCACATTTTCTGATCTTGTTAAGGCCACCGATGACTTCAATGACAAGTACTGCACCGGAAAAGGAGGATTTGGAAGTGTCTATAGAGCACAATTACTCACAGGCCAAGTTGTTGCTGTTAAAAGGCTCAATATATCAGACTCTGATGACATTCCAGCAGTGAACCGCCAGAGCTTTCAGAATGAGATAAAATTGCTTACAAGATTGAGGCACCAGAATATAATAAAGCTTTATGGGTTCTGTTCTAGGAGAGGACAAATGTTCTTCGTTTATGAACATGTAGACAAAGGAGGTTTGGGGGAAGTATTGTATGGAGAGGAAGGAAAATTGGAACTAAGTTGGACTGCAAGGCTTAAAATTGTGCAGGGAATAGCACATGCAATTTCATACCTGCACACTGACTGCTCCCCACCAATTGTTCACAGGGATATAACATTGAATAACATACTACTAGACTCCGACTTTGAACCTCGTCTTGCAGATTTCGGCACGGCAAAGCTGCTAAGCTCCAACACTTCAACATGGACCTCGGTAGCTGGATCCTATGGCTATGTGGCTCCAGGTACATGACATGATCCAACCATTTTAAGTTCTAGTGTATATATTATCTAGTCTGGATCATGCTAAGGCAGCATTAAATATATATATTTATTGAATGTTTCTAACAATTTAAAAACGTGTATTAAACTATCGATATTTTAGATATAAATGTTTCCTTTCTTAATAATTTATTATTATTATTATTATTATTATTTCATTTCTTTAACCAATGTCTTAAATATACTCTTGTGTTGTATAAAGTTTCAGCATATATAAACTCTGGTCATATACTTGTCATATAAATTAAAGGGTGCGGCGAGTCACTGACAAAAATTGGAATTTGCAGAACTAGCACAAACAATGAGGGTGACTGACAAGTGTGACGTGTATAGTTTTGGAGTGGTGGTATTAGAGATATTCATGGGAAAGCATCCCGGAGAACTCTTGACTACAATGTCTTCAAACAAGTATTTGACATCAATGGAGGAACCTCAGATGCTACTGAAGGATGTGCTTGACCAACGGCTTCCACCTCCGACTGGCCAATTAGCAGAAGCAGTAGTGTTGACAGTGACCATAGCTTTGGCATGCACGCGTGCGGCTCCAGAGTCCAGACCCATGATGCGTGCTGTGGCACAAGAACTTTCGGCTACTACGCAGGCTTCTCTTGCAGAGCCATTTGGCACGATTACCATAAGCAAGCTTACTGGGTTTCAGAAATAGCATATAGTGTAGTACTGTGATTTCTGTGCTGAATGTCGTCGTGTAATCCATGTTGCTGAACTTACCTAGTGGGATAAAACTTTGTTGTAGTACACAAATATGTTAATCTGTAGTACAATTATATTTGAAGTTGACATTTAAAATTACAATAAAGGAAAGGTTTGGTGATTGGAGCATCTGTATCTATGTTTGAATTAGTCATGCTCTGTTACACTACCTGAAGCAAACTTGCCTATGTGTGTTCCTATATATTTTAGCTACATATATGCAAAAGCATTTTACACAGAATATTTTGGTGATGTGCTGAGTGGAATGTAAGAAAATTTTACTTTTGACATAGTTTGTTTCTACCGTGCTTTTGTTTCTTAGTGTACTAACAAACATAAGTTAAGTTCAATTTCCTGATTACTCTTATTGGCTAACATGCAAGATTTTTAATAAAAAAAAAACTATAGACATATGTGTGGTTACTCCCTCTAAATTCTTAATGTGAGAAGTGATCTGGACAAAGTGATCATTTAGTGAACTGTATACATAGTTACTAGTAAATGATCACTTTGACCATATCACTGTATATGTAGTATGCAAAGTCATAATAAAATTTCAAGTTAGTCAAATGGTTTTTTTCATTTTTTTTTTGGTGAATAAGTTAGTCAAATGTTCAAATGTTAACATAAATATATATAATGTGCACATTCAATGGGGATTACGAACTTTCCAGTCAGAAGACACAGGCAACTGAAATTGCACAGTATACCAGCAGAGGAATGGAAGTGAATGGATAAATTGATATTAATGTTGCAAGAAGAAAATACATTTTTTTCATTTCAGTCAAGAGTCACCAATCGCTCAGTTGTGACAAATAATTTTAGAATAGTAGACTTTTTTCTTTTTCATCTCAATTATATCAAGAATATTACGTAAATGCCTGAGGTGCAATATGATATCTCCTTTGATTAATTAATTATAGTTATTTTTCTGTGAAACTTGATTCCTAAGACGTATTTCACACTATGCCACCTTGATGCATTCTACACTACAACAAAGCCAACTCTTAATTAGGACTAGCTTGAATTTCAGTTCAAAAAAATTCCTAAACAATAACAGTTCACCAAAAACTTATAAATGCATCTTATTTAAAGAGTGAGGGATGCATCTGCCCCAAGATTATTCATTCATGGCAAATTTCTTTTTCTTTTTGGACAAATGGTACGGGAACTATAAAGAAACAAAAGACAAAAAAAGTGTGCTCAATGTAAAATTATTTTATTTATAAGAGAGAATATATATACACACACATGACTAATTCAATTGTAGATCATACAGAAGCTTCAATCATCAAGCCTATCCTTTATTGTTATTTTAAGTTTCAACTTAAAATATAATTCTACTAGCAAGTATACTTATTTAATTGTGTGTGGAAAATAAAAAGAGCATATTTTAATACAAGTAATGGCATAGACCCCTGTCCTACATGATACACTATTTGTGGAACCCTGCTGTAAGCTTGCTTACGGTTATCATGCCAAATGGCTCTGTAAGACAAGGCTGCTTAGTAGCCAATGACAGTTGTTGTGCCACAGGACGCATCATGGGTCTGGACTCTGGAGCCGCACGTGTGTATGCCATAGCCATGGTCACCGTGAACACTACTGCTTCTGCTAAATTGCCCGTTGGAGGTCGAAGCCTTTGGTCAAGCACATCCTTCAGTAGCACGGGTGGTTCCTCTGTTGATGACAAAGACTTGTTTGAAGACATTGTAAACAAGAGTTCTCCAGGATGCTTTCCCATCATTATCTCCAAAACCACCACTCCAAAACTATACACGTCACACTTGTCAGTGACCCTCTTTGTTTGAGCTAGTTCTGCAAATTCCAAATTTGTTAGTGAATCATCTCACCCTTTAATTTATATCATAAGTATGAATATAGCAAGAGTATATATATGCTGAATGCAACTCTAACTCTCTAAAGCACTGTATATGACACAAGAGTATACCAAGACATTGGTTAAAGAAATAAAAATTGTACTAAGAAAGAAACTATTTATTGGAGTTTGATTGTCATGCACAATCACTGTAATATTTCACCTATCAACCAATCAGAAATCATTCTTAATATGACTTTAAGGTAATTATTATAAAAATTAACATACTTGCCGATGTATGATTAAATCATTTGATAAATATGCTTTTAAGTTAGACCATTTAACTCATATTCTAATTAAATCATGTAATATATATTTAATACTGCATAAACAAGAGTTCCAATGCCACTTGATAGCATGATTTATAATAATGATTATATACCCAAGAAAATAAATTGGTTGCAACATGTACCTGGAGCCATGTAGCCATAGGATCCAGCAACTGACGTCCATGTTGAAGTGTTTGAGCTTAACAGCTTTGCAGTGCCAAAATCTGCAAGACGAGGTTCTAAGTCGGAGTCTAGTAGTATGCTATTCAGTGTTACGTCCCGGTGCACAATTGGAAGGGAGCAGTCAGAGTACAGGTATGAAATTGCATGTGCTATTCCCTGCACAATTTTCAGCCTTGTGGCCCAACTTAGCTCCGATTTTCCTTCCTCTCCATACAATACTTTCCCCAAACTTCCTCTGTGTACATGTTCATAAACCAAGAACATTTGTCCTCTGCAAGAACAGAACCCATAAAACTTTATTATATTGTGGTGCCTCACTTCAGTAAGTGATTCTATCTCATTCTGAAAGCTCTGGCGATTCACTGCTGGAATGTCATCAGAGTCTGATATGTTGAGCCTTTTAACAGCAACAACTTGGTCTGTGAGTACTTGTGCTCTATAAACACTTCCGAATCCTCCTTTTCCAATGCAGTACATGTCATTGAAGCCATTGGTGGCCTTAACAAGATCAGAAAATGTGAATTTTCCATCTCTTCCCCACAGCATGCTAATAGACTCATTACTTTTTTCAATTCTTTTGGACTCTTCATCAAGGCTTTTTTTGGAGTGCCGCCAGCTTAGCAGGATTCCAACACAAATCATCCCAATAAATAAGCCACAAACTGGTATGATAACACCTAGAAGAACCTTTTTGTTAACCCCTCTGGATTTGTCTGGCAAAAACACTTTGGGACAAGTTAATCCTTTTACCTCACCGCACAAACCTGAGTTGCCAACATAGGCTTCAGCTGTTGCTGTCAGGAAAGCACGACCTGTGGAGATTGAACCACTCAAGTTGTTGTAAGAAAAATCAATAGACTGAAGGCTGAGCATGCTGGAAAATGATTGTGGAATTGTCCCTGATAGATGGTTGTGTGAGACATTGAGAATCTCCAATGATGCTAACTTCTCAAGGTTTTGGGGGATAGCTCCAGAAAGAGAGTTGCTGCTGAGGTCCAACATGATTTGGGTTGAGAACAGATTGCCAAGTTCAAACGGTATCTCCCCGGATAGATTGTTATGGCTTAAATTCAGACTCAGTAAGCGATTGCAATCACCGAGCTATCTAGTAATGCTTCCATTGAAGTTGTTATTTGATAAATCAAGAAAATTTAGCTGAGCCAATCTGCCATAACTCTTGGGTATTTCTCCTGATAAATGGTTACTGCTCACGTAGAACAATAAAAGTTGGCATAGATTTCCAATTTCAGGTGGGATATGGCCACTGAATTTGTGGCACCCTTTACTCCGACATATACATAAATAAATAAAATATATAAATATATTGATATACAAATTCACGTGGATAAAAGGTTCACATTCACTTCACTGTTACCAAATATAACTTATTAAAAATATATTCGGCTCAAAACAAGGCCGTCAAAATCTACTAGAAATCTTTGCTCAATTTCAAATATAATATTAATTTTAAACTATAAAAAAACCTAAAAAACATGAAAAGGAAAAAATACAAAATCAATGTCTCACTCCCTCTCACGCTAAATCTCTACTTATTTAATTTCATCAATTCACGCTAATTAGACAAAGGTTCAATTTATAGGGTTCACACTCAATAGAAGAACACATCAATTTCATAACAATTTCTCATTGGGACATCAACTAGTTCATCAAACATATATAATTCATACTTATAATTATAAGGATAGAATAAAAAATTATAAAAACACCTCAAAATTCATTCCAATTGATACTCTAAGGATCCCAAGTTCTCACTAATCTCCAGTTGTGAATAATTCATCTCTTACCTCGATGTAGTCACTAAAGTGTTCTCTGTTATCAATTGTGACATTTCTAGTACTTTCTAGAGCTCTTACTCAGGTTGCTCTATTAGGGTTAAAGGAAAAGGGATTGAAGCCTCCATTCCATGGTCCTACGTGCGATGTGCCTTTCTCCATCCGAAGACATTATTTTGCAAATCCCAACGGTGAAGACGTGCGGAAATGAATCGTGAAACACATATCAAAATTTCACAACATTCCAATGGTTAACGAGTTTAGGATTGTAGTTTTACCGAGTCAGCTCTGAATTTCTACGGGAAAGGAAAAGTTACGATGCGAAGGATATTTCTCTCAACTCCGACATTTTTTCGTAATTCCCAACGGCGTAAATACTCAAAATTGAGTTGCAAACCTGATGCTTAAATTTTACGACGATCTAACGGTGAATGAATCCAAGGAAAAACAAAATTGAGAAGAAGAAGAGACTAAGAAGCTATGACCTAACATTTCCTTATTTATAACTAGGGTTCACAACCTATTATTTACTCTATTTATTTATTTTTATTATTTTATTAAAATAAACTATTTTATTTTCTATCAAATAGATATCCTTTTTATTTTCTCTCAAATCATTATTTTAATAAAGTTATTTTTTCTTATTTATTTAATTACAAAAACCTCATCATTTTTCTAAAACTCTATTTATTTATAAATAACAATTCTTTTTAAATTAATTTATAAAAAATGGAATGTTACAGAATTCATTGGAATGCAGGCTTAGATGCCCTAATTGACTCAACTTACTTACCTCAGATGGAATTTTACCAGAAAGTTTGTTGCTTTCCATATCCATTTGAGTTAAGTTCACACATTCACCCCACTCCCAGGAGAGCTCACCAACCAACTTATTTCTGCATCTGGGAGTACTCCAAATGCATCTGCGATGTTTCCAGTTAACTGATCATCATCAAGCCAGACTCTAAATAGTGATGAACAATTTCTCAAGGACTTTGGCAATGGGCCTGAAAAGCTGTTGTTATTGACTGCCAAAATAACTAGCTTGCCATCACTGCACAAGTCAGGATGCAGTTCTCCAGAGAAGCTGTTGTTTGAAAGGTAGACATGAGTCAAAGAAGGATTACTCTTTCCAAATTCTCTGGGAATGCTGCCAGTGAAATTATTGGTGAACACAGAAAAATTTCTTAAGGCATTTAGTTGAACAATGGTCTCTGGCAACTCCCCATACAAGTTATTTGTGTTGACATCAAAGATTTCTGGTGAGGTCAAGTTTTCAATATCCGTGGAAATGGTTCCAGAGAACTCATTGAAGAAAAGATTCGTGACTTGGATGTTTGTCAGATTCCAAAGTGTTGGTGGAATTGGAACAGAGAATGTGTTTTGTGAAAGGTCTAACTCTTGATTTCCATCAGGTTTCCAATCTCTTTGGGAATGGAACCAGAGAACAGATTATTGTACAGAGAGTTATTTTTTTTTCAACAGGCCAATCTGTGGAGAAATATTTCCTGTAAATGTATTGTTTTGGACTTGCAAGGAGATCAATTGACTCCAATTAGAGATGAGAGATGCAGAAAGTTGACCAAAAAAAAATTGTCTGATAATCCCAATTCTGATATTTTAGCCAGATTAGTTAATGACATAGGCAAAGGACCAGACAAATTATTCCCTGCTAAACTCAAAAAGCTTAGATTTGTGCATGGGCCAAGTTCAGAAGGAATTGTAGAGTTCAAAAAATTACTTCTGAGATCAAGACTCCATAGCTCCCTGAGTTGGCCCAAGGAAGAAGGAATTTTCCCATTAGCCAAAATGTTATTCCATTCAAGAATTTGAAGCCCAGATATCAATCCTATCTCAGTGGGAACTGAACCATTAAACATGTTATTACCTATTCAAAGTTCTTTGAGATTAGAGGCAAGAGCAAACAAAACCAAGTTAGTAAAAGAGCAGACAAAACTAATGTTACATAAATATTACACCCTAACATCCAGTGACCAGAGTAAGACAAAATAAATTCAAGCTATATCATGTACACAATTGACCAATTCTTCTGGAGAACGAACACCCTATCAAGTGATAGGCAAAATATCAGCTACCTAATGCATTTTAGTTAACAAAAGGCTGCAATTTACATGCAGCAATTGATTCAAGAATCCATGTGTGACCAATGACTTGTAAAGTGTTAGCAGCTAAATCCTCTGCATCGTTTAGCCTTTGCCAAAGAATTGAAACTTCCTCCCCCAATTTGCATCCTTGAGGAGGATCCAGGTTGTAAACAATCAGCAACTGTGAAGAATCTCCTTTGCATTCATGTCTTTGTGATTCCAATTCTTCCTTGCTTCTCAAAACACTACCTCCTCCCACTTCAATTAATTCTTCGAGATCTTCCTTATAAGTTGACACATAATCCCCAGAAAAATAAAACTTTAAGCCATTGAATAGCTTTGGCTCCTGCTACCACAACAATTGGAATATTAGTGTAGAACTTAAAAAGAAGAGATTTAGCAAGTATTTTAACAATGAATATCAATGGATATCGTAAGCCTCAAAGACAAGAAATACAAATGTTAGACAACAAGTCACTACTGAGTGAAACAGAACATATAGCCTTAACATATCCATCTAGATGCTTCAGTTGTTGAGAAGGAAAATTAGAGGCATTTGATATTATAAACTTCGACAGTGCAAGAAACACAATCCATGCCTTTACATGAACATACAATGCAATGAAAGAATATTTACATTGGCCAATGCCCCAAGTCTGCCAGCTTTTGGGCCACCTTGACATCCTTGGTTGTCAAGATTAATTTCATATGGTTCTTCCTCCACAGGATTTACCTCTTCCATGCATGCTTTTATCCCTACAGCACAAAATAGATGACATCAACATGAATTAGACATGGATTAGACAGTCATACAGTTAAACATGGATTAGACAGGAAAAAATATTACTAGGTGCAGGAGCATAAGTAGAAAATTAAGTTTCAAGCACCAACACAAATTTCTCATGTTAGCAAACCAATTAGTAGGTGGCTAGGTGCCAAATACGTGCAACAAGAGTATCAAGGTTAGATCCATACAAATACTCTCCATACTAATTTCCTTTCACCACAACACACCCCAGGCTCCTGGTGCAAGGACCCCAATGTGGATCCTAAGATTACTAAAAAAGGAGATGTTATGCCAATTTGTTTAAACTTTAAAAAGGTGATTTAAAAAAAAGTAATGTTTTAAGAAGCAAATAGAATTTCCTTCTTAAAGAAATAGAAAACTGCTTTAAAAAAAAGTTTAGACTACACATAAAAAATAGAAAACTACTTGTTCTATTTAAAAGTGTTTTTTAAATAAGCTTAAACAAATGGACCCTGTATTTGATGCTATATTAGTAACTAACAAGATTTCATGCCAAATTAGTAGTATTTCAAGATTTTCATGAGTAGAAAAATAAATGAATTTATCAACAGGTTTTGTTAATATGATTGAATCATTACCACAATGTCAAATATTTAGATCAAGAGTAACTTTTACTAGGGTCAATTTATAATTCATCAGGGGAAACTAAAACACAGAACATAATTGACCTTGTTTTCATGTCTGCCAAAATGAAAGCCATCTTCCAAACTAAAACCCTCAAATTAAAATCGCCAATATTTGTCTAGAATTAAAATCAAAGATAAGTGTCAACTCAAGTAAGCAAACATTAAACAAAAAACTTAAACAACTTACAATCCATTTTTAGAACCCATCGTCCATTTAGAATTGCCATCAGAACTTTCAATGTCCTGGAGCATGCTCCATGTGCATCAGTTGCTGCAATTACATGAGTGACATTTGAGGTCCAAAACTTGGTCACAGTAGCACCAACCTTGCTTGCATAATTGATCAAAAGTACCTGCAGCATCAAGAAGAAAATACAGAAAAGAAATTGTCAGGAAAATATATCAATTAGTTAAAACATGATACATAAAGCACAGGGTGATGCAGTGTGCTCCTCAAAAGGTATACACATCAACAGGTAGAGACAGAAGATTTACAAATAAACACTTATTTTAAGTCAAATCGTTCAACTTATTAAAAGATTCAGCATCCTTTTTTTTTTTGCAATTAAGTAGAAGTCCCAAAAAAGAAAAATGGTAAAGATATTGAAGATGGCAAATAAACTTCATGAAAGAAAGCACAACTTTCATACTAACCTTTTCTTCATTTGATAGAGCAGATCCACAAAATACTAATTTTTCATCATCATCATGGGAAGCTTCAATAGGATTTGAGTGGTGAGATGGCCTGTATACAGCAGTTACTCAGTAATAGGATCAAACCTTGATGCATCTGTTAAATATGCAAAATTCTCTGATTTCAGAGATGAACTATAATATTTATTATCATAGTAGCATGCATTGTACTTTAATTTGTGGTCTAAACCATTGACATTAAATGCTGAAAGTAAATAAGCAAATGATTTGAAATCCTGTAAATTCATCAAAACATTGGAAGTGAATGAGATTATAATAATGCTTAAATATATCGCAAAAAACAAGAAGACATACAGATGAGACAAAGTGGGATGCTTCTGTGTTGCCTGTTTCTTGGACCTAATTTTCTCACATGGAAATTTGACATTTGAATGGACAGGACAGAGCAAGAGAAAATCCTCCTGAACCAATTAATGCCCCAGCAAAGTTTAGATAAATACAAAGCACAAGTATTTTTTAAGCAATTTAAAAAATAATAGCTTTAATATGAGAAAGTACATGATCCCAACGGCAATCTGAGATGTCCATTGCACAAGGAACATGATAAGTTCTTCTACAGGATTTGACATAGCAGCCAAGAGCAGCTCCCTTTAGATTACATTTACTGCATTTAAGTTTTGCTCCCCTTGCCACCTCTGCCTTCAAATTCTTAACCACTTCACCATCAAAGTACACTTGTGGTGCCCTAGATTCCAAAAGTTTATACCCCATTAATCAGCAAAATGCAAAAAGAAAGCCAAAATATACTAAAATGTGTAATGGTTGCATATTAAAAAGTTTTGAACAACACATAATCATTCAGGATTTGGTATCTGTGTTTAGGTGGCTTCACAAGTCCAAACAATTCCATCAAATATACAGACTAGGAGGCTATAGTAATGAACAATGAATACTCAAAATATCAAGTTAGCATACCAGTCAATGCAAATTCTATGCACAGGTACAACATTTGGTTTCATGGCTGCATCTCCGGTAACTAAGTTCCCATTTGCATAATGCAGCATTGGTCCAGTAACCTACAAAAATTCATCACCATGAAGACCAGAAAATAGCTTCAACAATTAGCCCAGCAACATATATAGCATAAGGATAGCATAGTTTTCAGTGAAAAGGGGGATACACTGGCAATGATAACATGCAGGAAATTGATGCACATGAAATATTACCTCTGAGATTTTAGAGGATTGGCAAAATGAGCAGATCCTTCCAATTGGACACAAGTAAATTGAAGCATTTGTGGGCAATGGTGCACCAGGGTCCTTTCCAGGTTTAAAGTCCAGAATCTTCTGCCTCTTGAGATCCCTTGCCAGACCCTCAGTTTCAGAGGCCGAACTTTCAGACCTAAGCTGTCCCATTCTTTCTTTCAAATTTCCATTTCCTGTGCTTGCTCTGTTTAGTGAAGAATTTTCCAATCTGCCAGGAGGTAATGGCTGAAATGAAGAGTTTGTGAGAATGAGAAACCATGTTGAAATAGGATCAGACCTACCATTGATTTAACTGTGTACAAACAGAAGACCATAAATAAGAGAGTATGTTTCCTTACATGCTCACTATCTTGATCACTGCAGTCATTATCTGAACCTTTGGTATCACAAAAGGGCGGGCTATCAGGTGCTGATTGTGTTACTTGATTCACATCCATTTCCATAACTCCACACTGTTCTCGGCCCCCAAGTCCCATCAGGGAAGATTGCATTGGATTGGGCTTCCCTCTCCCACAAGACAACTCAAGCTCCTCAGCTTTATCATGCACCACACTCTTGGATTTGAAAGTTTGGCCAACCCCAACCTCATTCAAATTAGTTAAGTTCCGAGGAAGCTTGCCAGTTTTTAAACTACTAGAAGTTGAATTAAGAATTGTTTGGCACGGCTCCAAAACCCTCCCATCACCTACATCAACGAATTTTAAAAGACAATATCAAATCAGCATCAAGTAATACATAGCTTTTTTTTTCTTCAATCAATCAGAAAAGCTCTCCAAAAACAAAGAGGCTTCACCAGAAGAACGCGACTGAAACAAACTAGCACAAAAAGTGGCATCCAAGCTTCTATATATTGCCACCACGTTTTCCACAAAAGGTATGTGCCTTACATCTGCCACCCATAGAAAGTATAGGTTAGATGTCAGACCAAAAAAATAAAAAATTGGAAGAAAAATAAACATAGCTTAAGCCACAACATAAACCATTAAAAAGAAAAATAAGGCTAAACCATCAATTTATTCCTTCAAGTATTACCTTCTCGGCTAAATAGTCTTTAAGGTAATGAAATTATAAAAGTAGACTCTGAAATATTAAAGGATTTTTTACTAACATCTGAGGCATTTAAAGGAATTTTTAATAATTGAAGGGCTATTTAGTATCATTTCTAATATTGCAGAGATTACTTACATAATCTATTTAGTTTGGGAACTATAGTAACACTTAAGGAATGAAAATGATTTTTCAATCAAAAAATAAAATAAGGCAAAATCGACAAACACACCCCGGCACTTGAACATATAGCAACACATGCAAAGCTTAACAACAAGCTACCTGTTTGAGCATACGTTGTCTTGCAAACAGCGCATTCAGACCCAGCCGTTATGCAATCAGCCAAACATGAACTGCCAAACACAAAATATCCAAATTTCGAATCACTTTCATGAAGCCAAAAAAAAAACGCACAATAAAACAGCCAAACAGTACAGAGAAGAAGAAGAAGTAACGAACTTGCAGAACAAGTGGTTGCATGGAAGTAATACCGGCCTCTTGAACAAACTCAAACTGCAAGATCCAGCGAATTTTTTCAAACAAAATTAAAAAAAAAAGTGTGCCTGTAAAGGCTATAAAAGCGAAATAGAGAGTTACAAATAAAGAGAGGGAGAGAATGGAAATTGACGAACCAGAGAGGGCACTTGAGTTCGAGAGCGAGTTTCTGAAAGTGGAGCATCCATGGATTCAGTAGTTTAGTTTTACTTCCAGAATCATCCATGTTTGTTGGGTTAGAGAAAAAGGGGGGAAGAAAGAAAAGAAGCTGGTAAGAGATTTGAGATTTTATTTGGTTTTTATGGAGAGGCGGTCTTTTCAGAAATGATGCTATGTGATGGAAACGTGGACGGCTCAGATTGGTTGACGATGAATGAGGGCGCGGTCACGGATTTCATTGGCGCCTCGCTGCGACGACGTTTAAGTTTTCGAGCGCGAGCGCCACTTTTCCTTTTCGCTCTCAACTTTCCTTTTTAGTTTTCGTTTTCGGATTTCGAGCACATCCCACTCCCGCTGCCCCCCCTTTCTTTATTACATTGATTTGGGAATGATTATTCAAATTATGCAAGATATATATATTAAAAAAAATCTACTATTACATTTTGGAGTATCTATTATTTTTGTCTTTTACATATTATTTATTAAGAGTTCAAAGTATGTTTCATACAATATTTTCAGTTAATTTTTATTTTTTTTAATAACTGAGATATAATTTACAACTATTCGTAGAGGACTACAATTTTAAAAAATCAATTTATTCATACTCAAAAGAACATTGAAATAAGAGAATACATTAGTCATTTTAGACTAACTCTTCACCCCACCACAGTCTCCCAATTTTCTTTATTGTTTGAGGAATTAACCTATCACTCTAGTCAATAGTTTCTCACATTGTCCACAGTACTGTTCAAATTAGCATAAGAACTTGTTGTCAAACATAAACAATTCAATGACGGTTTATTAGCATAAAAATTATATCACAAAATATCATGACAGATCACATAAGCATTGAGCAAGACATTCTTTCTTCCAAAAAAGCTTTAGTTCCCATTTCCAAAATCACATTCAAAAATCTTTTGGTTGCATAACCGTGAATTTTGCAAAACTTAGGTGAAAAATATAAATTTTGACTGATGTTTGAATAAAAAGAAGATATAAACATAAGGAATATTTGTTTCACGAATGATACTTTAAGTCCTAAAAGGATTATTTCTATGCATATTATAAAAAAATGTTTGTTAACTATAAAGAAAATGGTTGGGAATATTTTTTATATGACCATAAATAATTAAAACATGTACTTGTTTGACATTTTTTTCCTATGAATATATACAATAATTATTAAAACATCTTTATTGTTATAATTATTAAAATTTATACAAATGTATTAAAGGTAAGTACAAATGTAATAATTCACACAAAAATTTCAAAAAACATCACTACAACTCATCACAGATCCATGATTATTTTACTTATGATTATATGTTACCCAAGAAATGTACATGAAAGGAGCATTAAGAGGATATCGGAGTAGTAAATAGTATAAGAAGAATATATTTGTATTTTTCTCATTAAAATTTATTCATGTTCTATGTGAATAAATATTCTCTACCCCTTATGTCAGGATTAAACATTGCTTAAAAGTGGGATTTGGGCTTACCAAAACTAAGATATGTCTAGAGTTAATTAATTTATTATTTCGTAACAAGAGTGAGATAAAAAAATTTCTTGTATTTTCGGGACTGAAAATTGATCCTTAAACAAATACCCGTGTAGTGAAAATCAAGTGAAGAGTAAATCCAATGAGTAACAAAAAAGTTGAGAAAATCCTTGAATCTATGCTTATTTTCAACTTTCCAAAGTATTTTGTTGCTTATTACATCCTTTTTCGTCTTTGGGTGCCTAAGTATTCCCGTAAG
Source organism: Glycine soja (assembly GCF_004193775.1). Classification (NCBI taxonomy): domain Eukaryota; kingdom Viridiplantae; phylum Streptophyta; class Magnoliopsida; order Fabales; family Fabaceae; genus Glycine; species Glycine soja. The sequence goes on along the minus strand of NC_041004.1, from coordinate 39,891,790 downwards.
TATTTCTTCGTTAGAACCTCACCCTTAATTTTAAGGTTATGCCTTCCTAAGGTTCTGTTGGATGAAAATATATTTATCAAGATCCATGAATGATAAATCATACAAAGATCAAACTCTTGAATAAAAAAATCTAAGCGTTATCATATAGTTTTGTATCCACTAAATTCACGAGCTGAAGATAAACATACTCAAACATTTTTTTCCCAGTTGTTTATGAGTTTCATTTTTCGAACAATTTTCCCCTTGTTTGACCCCTTTTGGATACATATATTAGTTGAGTTTCATAGTTTTGTGGAAGTAATAATAATGAAATAGTTTTCATATCTTGAATTAGTTAAAAAATAATTTAAAACTATATCCCAAAATAAAAATATCAAAAGAATAATTATGACTTATTTATAAAAATAAAAATAATTAAATTAGAATTTTAAAACATAAAAGATAAAAATAAATAAAACATTAAAACATAAACAACGATATATTTAATTAAGCGGTTTATTTCATGATTAAAGTCAAGATACTTTTAAGAGAAGTGTTTGTACAATCAAAAGCTGAAAGTAGTAAGGAAGTGGAAGTGAGAATTGCTGTTATGGGGCAGAGGAAGAAAATCTAACTCAAGCACAGATGAGTTGAGTGGTAACTGGTAAGTGGTCCTTAACTGCAATCCACCTTTCCGAAGCCTCCACCTCCAATACACAACCCTTTATGCATAAACTCCCAATAAGTTGCCCCGTGTCTTCCACTTTCCCCGTCTTTCACCACTGCTTTCGTTTTTCCCTTTCTAGAACAATAACAAAATAATATTATTATATCTAATATTTATACTCTTTACAAATAATAACCTCTACTATAATTGGTCCGAATACCGGATTCTATTTTTATACTTTTTCATGTATATCAAATATGTACCAATTTTCTGAAGAATAAATTACTGTTTTCATAACCGAAACATATGTAATTTGAATACTGATTTTGATTTTGAATATGTAATAAATTCACAAGATTGTATTGAGAAGAAAATAATCAATTCACAAACTTCCATAAAATTTTATTATTACAAGATTAATTTGTATCAATAACATCTTAACAAAATTACCAATGATAATTTACTCTTTTTGTAATCTTTTAAACACCTTTGGGGAAAAAGGGTAAAAGTCCGAAGAGGCCCGTAAAGTGGAAGCAGACAAGGGCCCATTTCCGATTGGAATACAATTCAATTCAACTCCGAAAAAAAGGTCAAAAACCATTTCCGATTGGAATTTTCATTTTCATTTATTCGCAACACTTCCTAACTACCGATTGGTCAGAGTCACGTTTTTTTCATTCTTCCCTCCATCCCTCTCCTTCACAATGGCGAAAAAACCGTTACTCTGCTGGCTCCTCCTCCTCGCCGTGCTCGCCGAAGCCGGAGCTTCCGACGAAGACGGCGCCGAGCTCGACTACTCGAAGCTCTCCGGCATTATAATCCCTGGCTTCGCATCCACTCAGCTCCGAGCATGGTCCATTCTCGACTGTCCTTACTCTCCGCTCGATTTCAACCCTCTCGATTTGGTCTGGCTCGACACAACCAAAGTACGTTGCCGTTTCTCTCTCACTCTTGCTTCGTTTTTTTACGTCGTTTTGGATTCTACTGCATGAGTATCAAATCTTGCTGTCTCTGAAAGGAAAAAAAAAAGAAGAAAAATCACGAGAGATTTTTCTTTCTTGGTGATCGATGTTATTGACTCTTAATTGTGTCTGTTGTATCAATTTGTATCCATTCTATACGTGTGTTTATGCTGACGAAGACGTAGATTATGTAGATTCTAGAAGAATGCGTCTGAAAGAATATCGACGTATAGATAGTTTCTGCATTTGCTCTGCTTGGAACGTAGTTTTAGCACGGAGATACAAGTGTACAGCTAAAAATAGAAAGAGCTAGAAGAGTGAGGAGTATGATACGTAGTATGATGTGACAAAAAGAGAGAGATGGAGAGAAAAAATGTGTGTCAATGAGGTGTTTGCAATATTGAAGTGTCCATGTATAACTACTCGCTTAGCAGCGTTTTCTCCTGTGTTTGTTTTACTGTGTATGAAATTAGCTCTAACGAGCTACGATTTAAAGAGTTAAGAGTGTAGTATGTGAGAAACTGATAATTAATATGTTTTGCAGCTTCTTTCTGCTGTCAATTGCTGGCTTAAGTGTATGGTGTTGGATCCTTACAATCAGACAGATCATCCTGATTGCAAGTCCCGTCCTGATAGTGGTCTTTCTGGTATTACAGAACTTGATCCGGGTTATATAACAGGTGTGCTTCTTTATGCTATGTCAATTTGTCAAATATGATTTTGTCCTGTATTTGTTGTAGCTTTTTGTACTTTATGGTTTGCTAATGTATCATGTACATGTTTAATGGCAGGACCTCTTTCATCGGTTTGGAAAGAATGGATTAAGTGGTGTATTGAATTTGGCATAGAAGCTAATGCAATAATTGCTGTTCCATATGATTGGAGATTGTCGCCCTCCAAGCTTGAAGAGCGGGACCTTTACTTTCATAAGCTAAAGTACGTCTCTAGATCTTTGCATCAGACTTGCTGTAAGCAAGGCTGTTGTTCCCTGCAGTGATTTGGATAAAGTGCTTGCTATATACAACATTGTTTTCATTTGTCTGATTTGTATGTTTTGTTTATGGGTCAATTTGTTTCTATTATCTAATTAACTTTTCAGTGCTCAAAAGTTTTCGTAAATGTGTACATGATACTATGATAGTGATATTCTTGCTGCATTGTCTGTAAAATTTTAATTGTATGTTTGCTTCTATGTATGTCAAACCTTGGCACCTGGTCATTCTAATAATCCATATATACACAGAAAATTGGCAGGTTTACACATACAAATTTAAATGCTCTAGTATGATATTTTGATAAATATTGGTTAGCTACAAAAGGGTTGAATTCTAATAGTATCTGTACACCTAATTGCGAATGCACCTTTTAAAAAAATGCGAGTTATTTATTTATTCTTCTCAAAAAGTCAGGTGATTAGATAAAATTGTTTTGCTAGTTACCTTGACGATATTTACATAAAATTGTATTTCTCTTTGCAGAATAACATTTGAAACTGCTTACAAACTTCGTGGTGGCCCCTCTTTAGTTTTTGCCCATTCATTGGGTAATCATGTTTTCCGTTATTTCTTGGAGTGGTTGAAGCTAGAGATTGCACCAAAACATTATATCCAGTGGTTGGATCAACATATTCGTGCCTATTTTGCTGTTGGTATGATTGACTTACGTACATTTGTTACCCCTTTGGGGATATTACTGATATGAATGAATTGATATTCTGATTTTCCTTCTTTGATTGGTTGTCTCAGGAGCTCCCCTTCTTGGTGCAATGGAAACCATTGAAGCAACACTTTCTGGATTCACATTTGGTCTTCCTATATCCGAGGTTACCTTTTAATTTTTACAACTTCTTTTTTCTTTTGCACTTGCTTTTTTGTTTGTTAATTTATCTAGGCTAATGCTTGTCCAATATTATATGTCTGTTATTCATTCCGGTATTGCCAAATTTCCATAGCCCCTTTTTTGGCTTTCAATATTTCTGATACCTTCTTCTTGGGCAGAGTCTAAACTATAATGTAACTAGCAAAGGGTAAATTGTATAGTTAAAGTTGTTTATATTATATTGATTGGCATAAGCTTGCTTTGGAATGGTCTATGTATATTTATAAATACAGAAGAGTAAGTAATTTGATTTATATGAGTAGTTGACTAAAACAACACTAGCAATAAATACATTCACACGGAGTGGTTTTTTGGATGGATTTTCTAGTATAATGCTGTTTCTGCTCTATGTTTTGTGCTTCATTTGTCCAACATGCAGTTGTAACAGCTGGTGCTAAGTAGGTATGTAAATTTGGAAGAGAGAAAGAAGGTCTAGAAAGACCAGAAATCTAAATCAAGAAGATGTTACTCCATAATTACCTGATCTCTTAAATCTTAATGGTTATAGCACCCACTTACAGATTTTATTTTATTTTTTTACTTTAATAGGATGCATACAATATCTCTCATTATGCTTTTGTCTTAACTGTTATAGCACCCACTTGGGAGCTTTGCAATATCACATATCTTTAACTTTGGCATCCTGCCATTGCTTGCACTGCTTGCACATTTCATCTGCTTATAATCTAACAACATTATAGAATTTCCTTGTCCATCATTATTCATTTTTTAGTGGTCTTTTCTTTACTCTATTATCTGATTGCAACATATAAATTCGTTAATTTTCATATGTTATACCTATTGTCATGCTTCTAAATATTCATCCACATAATGGCAACATGACATGGGATAGATTTGGAAAGTGGCCTACACTTGCATTTGAGATGGGCTTACTGTGTGTTTGGATGAACGTTGATAAAATTGATTTTGATTAAAATTGATTTGAAAGTGATATAATTTATGTTTGAATGTTTTTATTATAAAAGCAAGTTAGCAACAAAACACTGTAAAATAATTTATCCGACACAAAAGCTACCAAAAATGGTTTCAACTCATAATCAATTTTAGACCCAAAATCAAATTTTCAACGTGAAGCCAAGCATGTAAAAATTTACCTAAAATTTCTTCAATTAAGTAATTCTGAACTGTTGAGTTACTTCTTTTGCTGGAATCCCATATGCTTCCAAGTCCTTTCTCGCTTGTCTCAAATTCAAAACTCTTTTAACACCAAATTGCTAATAGAAAATCTTTTAGATAACATGAAACCTTCAACAATTGGCTTTCATGCATGCATATTAAAGAATATTTTTTGTAGTAAATGTCTTTGTAGTAAATATCTTTGATATTATTAGGATAGATAAATATTTCATACTTTTTATATTATTAGGATAGACACTTGCAGCTAGTAGATAGAATCCTCCAATATTTGAAGGCAAGTACAGGAAGAAGACTCTTATTCAGAAGAGAAGGTGCAATATTCACGGAAGTGTATATAGATGCAAACTATGCCGGGTTAAAAACAAAATTTAGTTGCTCGGTCTAGTGTAGAAGCAGAGTTTTGAGCTATGGCACGTGGTATCATGAGCTGTAATGGATGAAGATCATTCTTGATGACCTCAAGATAAAGTATGAAGACCCTATGAGGCTGTTTTGTGATAATAATTCAGCTATTAGTATTGCCCACAACCCTGTACAGCATGATAGAACCAAGCATATAGAGATTGACAAACATGTCATCAAAGAGAAGTTGGAGAAATGATCTTATAGCCATAGCCTACATCCTTTTGGGGCAATGAGGCTCCAATTGGCAGATGTATTCACCAAGGGACTCCTTACAATGAAATTTCAGAAACTTACTAGGAAATTTGGAATGATTGATATCCATTTACCAACTTGAGGGGAAGTGTAGTAAATTTCTTTGATATTATTAGGATGATAAATATATTGTATCTTTGATTATTTTCCTTCTTTCCTTTGATTATTTAGCCTATAAAAGGGAATCGGAACTAGTACTTCAAATAGACAGAAATATATTCAGTTCTTCCTTCCTTTTTTATTTTAGGTCTTTTTCCTAACAGCTGGCTGGATATTCCATAGAAATTAGCAACTTGATTTCTTAGATGTGCATCATAATTGTCAGGAAGTGATTGAAGTTACACCATGTTCTATCACTGTCTGAATCTAGATGTTTATCAACTCCTTGATAAACATCTAACTGCTATCGATTAATAGATGGATTTACCATGTTTACTATTTCATATGCAGTTTTATTCTTGTCTTAATGCATGCTTATCATAATTTTTTTAAGGTATCAGGGAACAGCTCGGATGATGTTCAACTCCTTTGGTTCATCATTATGGATGATGCCTTTTTCCAAGTACTGTAGAACAGATAATAAATATTGGAAGCATTTTTCTGGGGGAAGTCACGTGGGCCCACAAACATATCACTGTGATGAGCAGGAGTTTAAGACAAACTTATCTGGGTGGCCAACAAAAATAATCAACATTGAAATTCCCTCAACTCGTGGTAAGATTGATGAATCTTTTACTTTGCCAGTGGGCAATCAAGTTATGGTGCTTTTGGTCCCCCAACTGCCTAATTGTAATGTCTGTTTGCAGCATTTGATGCATATCCTTCATTCTCAGAAATACCCGAGGCCAACTTGTCCAGCATGGAGTGTGGACTACCTACTCAATTATCTTTCTCAGCTCGGGAAATATCAGATGGCACCTTTTTCAAAGCAATTGAAGATTATGACCCAGACAGCAAGAGGCTCTTGTACCTGTTAGAGAAGTTAGTGTTATCTCATTAATCATTAAAATATATTTTGCTAGAATATTTTGATCATTTTATATGAAAAGCCAAAAATTGAGACTTCTGAAGCTTCATTTTTTTTAGGGGTGCTTCTAAGAATGGCCATCCAAAAGGGAATCATCTGACTGAAAATATGTTCTTACTGTAGAGGATTGTTTTGAATATGAAACTTAAGCCCTTCTTCCCCAAAGAAAATTTTAAACTTATTTATGGATATTGTTACACTTTTGAGCTTTAATAAGGAACTGTAAATAGGGTGCTTTCATTTACAAGGAATTATGATTATGAATAAAAACATATCTTCTCTAATATCTATTGCACTAGCTGTCCTGAACTCTTGGTTTTGACTATGTTTTGTTGCTATTAGTGAGTTTTCATTTCTATTTTTATTTACTTTTTTTTGTATATTCTTTTACTTACTACTAAGCATGTTTATATTGTTACTTGTCGTTCTACACTTCTACTATTGAACAGGCATATGCTTGAATGCTTTAATATTTCAGATCATATCTTGGCGATCCTGTTCTTAATCCCCTTACACCTTGGGATCGGCCGCCAATAAAAAATGTATTCTGCATCTATGGGACTGATTCAAAAACAAAGGTATTATTTCTCTCTACAAAATGGCTGTTATTTCTAGTGTCTGGCTTAATTGCAAATACAAAAGAATTTTATTCAAATGAAGGTTGGTTTACACACACACACGCACGTAAAGGGTAAAGGGTTTTTACGGATTGCTTGTAAAGGGTTCATTCAAAGAATTTCATTTGGCTTAAATATGTTTTTAGTTCCTCAATTTTGGGGTTTGTTTGTTTTCATCCTCTGAATTAAAAATTGATCTTTTTAGTCCCTATAATTTGAAAAAATATTTGTTTTAGTCCCTCTGTCCAAATGCGCTTGTGCCCAAACATTGTCAGAATGAAAACGTTGAAAGGAAAACACGCATGTGGTAGGACGTTTGATAATAAGAACATGAAATTAAAGTGGGTTGCCATGTAATGTAAGCAACTTGTAATCCATTAGCTATATAAGCAAAGTCTTTAAAGACGTATGGAAAGAGGGACTATTTTTTTTTTTTTTTTAAATTACAGGAACTAAATATCAATTTTAAGTTTTAGGGACTAAAAACATATTTATGCTATTTTATTTATATGAATTTAATTTAAATGCACTGACCGTCTAAAGAGTATTTACACTTTCATTCAATCACAAATTGTCATGTATGATAAGTTTGTTGACTTTTACAATAATTACCTTAAAACTCATACCTAACATGTTTTGTGATTTGTTGATAGAGTAAATTTACACTGACAATACATAAAATTAAACTCTCTTTATATTTTGCTGTAGTTTGTTTTGAGTTGTGAACTCTATCGCTCGTGTTTTAGTTTATCATATTTGACATTGCTATTTTATTTTATTTTGAAAAAAGTAACAAATATTGGCCCAATATGTATGATGCACCTGCATACAAATAGTGTGCTTTATTTGGTTCTGAAAGCTGTAAAGTTCTCCGATCTTTTAGTTCTATGAAATATCTACATTTGCTGAAGTCACATCACAAGTACCAGTAGATTTTGTGATTTGATCATTTTATATGCCTCATCATGTTTATTTTCTACCATTTACATTATTTCTTTCCCTCATTTTGGTTTAGCTGTGTTCAGAAGAGGAGGCCACATGTAGGAGGAATATACAACAAAGAAGCATTTCATAGTGTGGGAATAAATTAATAAAAAATGATTAATCTGATCTCTCCATTCCTTTAATATTTTGAGTTCTATTGAAAATTCAAAACATTCAATGCTCTGAATTCTGGTCTTTCACATTCTAGGCTGACTTTTTATCTGTGCTATATTCTGGTCTTTGCTTCTTTGTGCTTATTGTTTGGATACTGAATACTTTCTAGTGGTATAAGGGTAACAATGGTATACTCACAGCTAAAATTATGTTTTATTTAACTATAAATTATGTCAATTAGCAAAATCTTTGTATATTAATATTTTTTTTCCCAATTGTCAACATTTACCTGTATCCTGAAATTCTTTATTTATACAGTAAATCTTTGGGGAATCCGTTGATCAGATATAGTGTTATTGTGAATGATAATTCCGGCATCTTGACTTTAAAAAATAGGTTGGTTACTACTATGCTCCTAGCGGCAAGCCTTACCCTGATAATTGGATCATTACAGATGTCGTTTATGAGTTTGAAGGATCTCTAATCTCAAGGTAACTGTCAAATCTTTCAGCCTTTCAGGAGTGTTGGTTTCTGTAGTTGTAAATGGAATCAATTGGGGAGGGGGGGATGGTTTGTTGGTTAAAAATTTTGCCATTAATTTTGCAAACTAATATTATCTTTTGATAAAGCAATGTGTACAATAGGGAAATAGTTATTGCTATTACAGTTCTTATTTGTACATATTTCTGAATATTCAATTTAAACTTAAACATGTTAAAGTGTTTTAGTCTCAACTGTCAGGTCAGGGAATCAGGTTGAAGGGAACCCTGGAGCAATAAGTGGCGATGAGACGGTAAACTTAGTTTGTGTTTCCTTTACTGTGGTTGTGATTATATTGGAATGCATAATGTATTTATCGACCATTTTTCCTAATTTTGTACTTCCACTGTTTTTGGAATTGGGATGTGTGAGCATTACATCTACATTCAACAATTGGATTACAATAAAATCAATTATTTACAGGTGCCATATCTCTCCCTTTCCTGGTGCAAAAACTGGCTTGGACCAAAAGTGAACATAACAAAAGCTCCACAGGTATTTCGCTCTAAAGATGGTGTGTGAGTAGTGTTTGATTAAGACATTAAGTGTGATTATGTTTTTTTTCAGTAATGTTTAAATACATTTGCAAACGTGTGCTATTAAATTAAATTATTAGTTTGCTGGTATGTACAATATTGAATTATTGCTGCATGTCTTTATTTAGACAGATAGGTGTGACCATGAGTTGTAAGTCATAACCACACAATTCTTTGCTGAAAATGAATGATATTGATAAGGAGAACATGCAATTTGTTTTACTCCAAGGAGACCATGGTTGTGTTTTTTTTTATTTTTTATTCCCCCCTATCCACTTTTCTATGGTTTGTAATTGTATGTGTGTCACATCAGATTCAAATTTAACTTTTTTGCGTGCGTACTAATATTTGTATCATAATCTTTATATTTATCTTTGTTCGGACTTTTCAGTCAGAGCATGATGGTTCAGATGTACAGATTAAATTGAATGTGAAACATCCCCATGAAGAAGATATTGTTCCAAACATGACAAGATCACCAAGGGTGAAGTACATAACATATTATGAAGATTCTGAAAGTCTTCCTGGAAAGAGGACAGCAGTTTGGGAGCTTGATAAAGGTGCATGGCTTGTCCTGGGAGTTGTCATGGACTAATTGATGGTTTTATTTATGACTAAAATAACAGCAACTAAATTATGAATGTCATGACTCATGCCCACGTAGGCTATGTTAATTCAGTGTAGATAAGTATCTTGTCAATTTTCTGACTGGATTTAAAAGTAAAAGGTCACAAAATTAACACTTAAAGAATTCATTCACTTAGCAAAAGAAAACCCAGGGAAAAGTTTTGGTTAAATGTATTTATTAACCCAGCAAAGGGTTATTTACCTGCACGTGCAATTATTTATTAATTTCATTATAAACTATAAAGAAAACCCTTAGTTTGATCCTGCAAACTTGTACGTGTTACTTCATCAGTCCTTCAAAAATTTAGTCATCAAATTAGTCCCTCAGAAATTTAAATTGTCACCATATTAGCTCTTTAAACATTTAGTCACCAAATTAGTTTCTCAAAGATCTAAAGTATCACTATATTGATCCTTTATAAAGGATTAAAGCGGTGAAAAAAACCATTGAGTTTAATTTGATGGGAAATTATATCTTTGAGGGAGATCTAAAATGTCACCATATTGGTTCTTATGGAGGAACAAAATGGTGATAAAAATAATCTTTGAGGAACTGATTTGATGATAAATTAAATCTTTAAGGGATTAAGTTGGTGGCAAAATCTTTGGAGGATTACAGTGGTTGCAGAAAGAATCTTTAGGGGACTAATTCAGCGACCAACATTTTTGAAGGAGTAATGTGGTAATACATAATTATGAAAGACCAAATTGAGGGTTTTCTCTAAAATATAAATTTGATTTATTGATTAGTGTCTGCAACTTTTTATGGATGAGCAAGAAGTATGGTCTCAATATCTGCAAGGCTACAAGGATACATACAAATAAACTGACACAATATTCTTGTAGCAAATCACAGGAACATCGTTAGATCACCAGTGCTAATGAGGGAATTATGGCTTGAGATGTGGCATGATATCCATCCTGATGCAAATTCGAAGTTTGTAAAAAAAGGTACTTAGCACATTTATAAACAATTTTAAATAGTTCAGCTGAGAATCTCCTATTACTTTTATGACTTTATTCCATTACAGCTAAGCGTGGTCCTTTAAGAGATGAGGACTGTTATTGGGATTATGGGAAAGCTCGCTGTGCATGGCCTGAGTACTGTGAATATAGGTTATTTTCTGTCTCCTATATTTAAGATTTTGATTTATTATTTTGGGAGGAATATGATTTTTGAAATCTCAGCACACATTTCCAATTGAGGAAGAATGAACCAAATTCAGAAATAATGATAATTTCATGTTCACAAGATGGCTACTGGTTAAGTTAGCTGAATTGCAGAATTAATCATAAATCCCAACATTTTTGCATAACAAAACTTCGTAAGTTGGAAACATCTTTATCCTTTTACTTTTTTTTTTCTTTTTAATTCTTTTAATATGTCAGCTGTATCATAACTATAATGCAGGTATGTTTTTGGTGATGTTCACTTGGGACAAAGCTGCAGGTTGAGATATACAACAGCTGAATTGTTGTCACATTATTTGTAAATAATAAGGTACATTCTACAATGTTCTTTATAGTTGTTCTCCTTTATTTGGCTTGAATGTGCCCTATTATATGATTTTGAGCAGGGTAGACTTGAGAATAAGTTAGTTAAAATTGCTCGACTGTCACGACTCTCAGATGTACCGAGTCCTTGGCTTAAACCTTCAATTACTCATTCAGTCTTTTGGTTATCATTTTCTCCTTTAAAGTCATTCTCTTGACTAATCTGACTTGCTATTGTCAGTGATTTGCATAAGTAATAGACTTAATGTGCACAACTGCATATATTGCTTCTTCAATAACTTCTTTTCACTGTTACACAACTTGAGCTAAATTTACACAATCTGCCGAAGTTATTAAATTTAATTGATCAGAAACTCAAAATCTAATGCTGCTGGAAGTAGACAATTGTATCTTTTTGGGATTGTGATGGGCACATCTTGTTCTTCCACACAGCCACCATTAATAATACTTTTATTTGCTTCTTCTTAAAAAAAGAAACTCTATCTTAGATAGAAGGCACATGAACCAGTGGGTGCAAGGCAAAAATAGAACATAAAAAGGCAGTGGCTCAAAGTGTCTATATATATGCAATAAGTTTCTTACCAAATAATAATAAGAACAATAACAATAAAACAATATTTTTCATAAGGCTTTGCATTATGAAGAAACGTATATTGGTAAAAGGTAATATATATTGTTCTCAGGAATGTCAAGAATCTTGCTTTCTATTCTTATCTGACATTTCATATCTTCAGTATGTGGTCATAATATTATTTGGAACTAAAATCGTATGCATAGACTAATGGTGCCTTTTTTGTCTCTGTTTTTACTGTTATTTCAAACTTTCAGTTTTTTCACCCCCGGTGCTGATATGATTACCTTCTGGCAGTGTTTTCTACTGGATGACACGCTACATATGAATACCAGAATTACTCCTTCATACAACCATGACTTTTGGAGTTTGGCCATTCTTTAACTTTGTATACTTGCATGGGCACTGCATATGAATACCAGAATTACTCCTTCACTTCCCACTTAGCCATCCATGATAAATAATTGGCTAGAATTGTGGTGGATCTGTAGAGCTATATTGTTCAGTTGGTTGATAGTTTTCATGATCTAGAAACATACAGGCTATAGTGATATGCTAAATCCATTGTTAAAAAGTTGACACGGGAAGTGAGAATACAAATAGTGTAGATGACAGTAGTGAAGCTGAAAACTTTTGTTCTCTGATTTCGTAACAATTACATTCTTTCTCTACAATTTGTCCTACTACTTCTCTTTTACTCCACAAATATGTGCTTAAACTTAAAGCTCTGTCCGTTTAAGATGTATGATTCGAAAATTGATGATTATGTCCTAATTGTTCAGTTTGATGTACGCCCCTTACCAGGAAAGGCTAAACAATTTTGTAACGTTTTGATAAGCTCGTTTGTGAATAAGATTCTTTTTCCCTATCTGCTATCCTTTTGGTTTTATGGTCTACCGGATCATTTTTTATGTTGCCCCTCGACACTGTTAGCGCAAACTAATAGTTTAATATTATAAATGTATACACTGTTAGTGCAAACTAATAGGTTAAATTCCAATTCTAAACTTCACTTGTAAGTTTTTTATTTTATCGTGCCCTTATTACATACTTTGGTTGAAACTGGTACTAGACAGTGTATGACACAGAATATTAATAATAATAGAAATTGTTGTATAGCCGAGGAAATAAAACAAAGAGATTTATACTAATAAGTTATAAACAATCACATAAATAAACTTAAGATTATATTTTAATTTAAAATCTTATGATTCAAATTTATGGATCTTTATTTATATATTGTTCAACTTTTTCATGTAAGATTTCAACTCACACTTATATTTTAACAAATATGTTGAATTGGATCGTGAACACTTTTTTACAATATTTTTCTTTCAAAAGTGGAGTCTAATCCATCAGGAACACGTCATCCCCTGTTCTTGTACAGTTTTGATGGGTTGTTTGGGTACATATTACCTTTAGGATGTGTTCATTTGTATAGAAATAAAGTGGAAAATGAATAGTAAAACACATTTTTACATTTTATTTTAATTTAATTGGATGCATTCCATTGTATTTAATGCTAATTTTATTTAAAATATTTTTTAAGACAGTGCTAATTGTTCAACCTTTAGCGAGAACTAAGAGAGGAGGACAAAAAAAGCAGCAGCTCACAGTTACAAACAAGAAAAACCAAATCATGAAGCATGCTTTTCTTATTGACCTTATACCGTCGTCAGGTACACATGGAAATTATACATGAACAATGAGTGTCAGTAACACATTCACTAACACTCTTTTTTAACACATTCTTCTATTGCTTAAAATTTAGGTGGATCCTACTAATTTGTGAACAAGACCCACCAAATAGAAAATGAAACTCACCGGACTTTTAACTAACAGGAGATGTATGTCACAAAGAGTGTTAGGGAAAGTGTTGTTGATACATGATATATATATATATATATATATATATATATATATATATATATATATATATATATATCATCATCATCATCAAAAGCGTCAGATTGAATAACCAAAATGCTTGCAGAGTCAGTCATCTGAAGGGTTCAACCGGAGCGGATTCTTCAAGAGAGTTTGCTGTCTCAAAACATTCTGCAGCTTCTAGAATTGTACCCTCATCCTTGTGAAAAATACCAAGATTATACCAAGCAGAAGCATTAAATCTGTCATGCCGTAGTGCATCCATCAGAAAGCTTCTGATAGCAGGATTTGATCGATTACTGCACCATCTAAGAACAACCGCAGCAGAGATCAAGCTAGGGACATGTCCAGGATCAATGTTCAAAGCATCACGAAAAGCTTTTAAAGCCTCTTTGTAAAGGCCCTTTGCTTCGTGCATTGTACCTGTGAAATGAAAAAAAAAAACCCATTATATGCAAATGTGAAAGTAACTAAAATTAAATTTACTGCTTAATGGTAAAATGAAGCAGATAACAGTATAAGCAACGCAACCAAAGCCCACTAAAAAGTTTTCGGCAAGATACGTAAAAAGGGCTCCAAAGCCTTCTTTAAATGACCTACTAAACTCTGTTCTCACACGCATCAGTACACTCACTCATCCGATTAATGATTACAAGCATGAAAGGTTTATCAGTGTAAAAACTAAAAAGTCTTCCATCTTCATGAAATTCAATAGTGAAAACATGACAAAAAATAAATCCTATCGAAACTATTTTATTAAGGATCCCCCTGATTCAGGCTGGAAGTGAATGAGAATACAGATAGGCCGGAACATATAACTAATCAAACAGTACTCTCAAATATCCAATAACACCAACCGTTGCCAAATATTATCCATTAACAATTCAACCAGAATAACTTCATGCTTTATTACTTACTATTTAAAGCACCACTGAGCATGTGTGTTTTAAAGATGCCACTGGGTGCACATCTGCAACTTTTGCCGAAGGGCTATTAATAAATTTTGAATTATGTTTTAGTTGTGAATTAAGCATAGTCTAGTTTGTTTTGTCATCATAGTCTGAAAATTTGGAGTATGGTAGACCTACGCATTTGTTTAATAAGGCATGCTTTGCTTCACACCCAAGCTCTGTGATCTCTTGACACCTCACTGCATCTAACTTGTTACATAGCTTGCTCTAAATAAAGGATACTATTAAGAATTAGACAATATCTGCAAGTTGTTTCCATTGATGTCCTTTCCAAAAATCATAAAACTCAAAGATAAAACATATTAATTACCTATTGCATGACATCTAGAAGCAGAGTATAGTTTGATGGCCTTAGATTTCGAAAGACACACCTCTGCATCATGCCACCGTGACAGACTTATGTACACAAAAGCAAGATCATGCCATATTTCAACTTCCATGCTCCTAGCATGATCTATGTAGTCCTGTTACAAAAAGTATGAGAAAAAAGAGGTAAGCAGAAAAACAAGCAATGTCTCCTCTGTATTATAAATCAATCAGCATTAAAACCAACAAACCTTATACAGCTTCTTCTTTGAACCAAAAGTTTTTCTCTGAACTAGGAGAATAGCAAGAAGCTGAGTATATGTTTCAATGGCACTCTTCAACTGGCCCTGTGCTATTTGTAGTTTAGCTTTTGTTCGCAGTAACTCTCCTTGATCCCATATTCCAGTCTGATTCAAAGCTTCATTGACAATAGATTCAGCGTCCAAAAACTGTTTTTGAGCTGATAATATCCGGGCTAACAATAACCATCCTTTAATGTTAGACCCAACTTCTAAGTTTAGAAAGCATTTTGCATAATGAAGTGCAGCATCCAACTTCCTTTGCTCTGCACATTCTAAGCTCAAGTAGTATATTACAAGGGGGTTACTCATTTTGGTCACTTTGCTTGCAGTTTCCAGAGAATGAAGTGCCTCAGATTGTTTCTCAACCCTCTCAGAATTAGAAATATCAATTTTTGAGTGTGCTGAAAGTGAAACACCAAGTAAGCAACTGGAAAGACTTTCCAACCGATCACATCTTCCATCCAAGTTCTCAAGCACTTTGCGAGCTAAGCTTGCCCCATCTTTTGCAAGATCAGGGTTCTCACTACAAATCTTAGAAGCCATTAACAAAGAAGGAACATGTTTTGGGCCCTCTCTACTACTCAACAATTTCCTAAGAAGATTCAGTGCTACCAAGTCATTACCTGCGCCATAATAACAAAGAGATAAGGCATGGTATCTTTCTCTTCGATTGATAGTCCCAGGGAGTAATTCTTCCCATTGATGGGCTAAAGTTGTCAAATCCCCTGAAACAGATAGAGCAAACGAAAGGTGATCCAAAATTGACGGATCCCATTCAATTTTATTTAGAGATATTTTTCTCAGCAAAATCATTAAAAGAAGTATAGCCTCTTCTAAGTTGTTTCTGGGTACAAACGAGCTGTCCATATGGGAACGAAGATTTGAAGGGATTGCTTCCCCTCCACTATATAGAAGAAAAACAACAAATTCTTTCTGAATCTTTGCTATGGTTTTTGCATCAAGATTCCATTGGTGAAGGAGTGCACGACGGTAAGACAAAATAACATCACGGGGAGAATCAGCAAGTTTCCACAATTCTGGAAGTAGCTCAACTACATTACCCAAAGTCTCCTGCAATTTACCCTCGTGACCAAAGTTTTGAGGCAAGCCTTCAGGTAAAGAAGACTCAACTATGTCCAGAATAACTTTACAAGTTTGGGCAGATTCTGCAAGAAGGATTGAAAATATATGTTAGACAACATTTTATCTTCCTTATGCAAATCCTTAATTTTAAAATTTCCCTTAAAGGGAAGAATGGCCAAAGCTGTCCCCTTTAAAATAAATTTTAAAACTTGGGTCAACATTCAAACTTCTTTTATCTTCCTACATAAAACCTAAGTTTTAACATTCAAGATTCTGGGGTGTTTGACCATAAGTATAAAAATACTCATGTGACAATCAAAGCAGAAAATCCCAAGTCAAGGGTATACAAAAAATTGATGCTTTTTCTATTTCTAGTAAAAGCAGAAGTAGAAAAATTGTTTGAAGTCAATTTTTTTGTGTATTTTACAAAGACCAATCAAACATTCCATTTAAACATGAATGGAAGATTATTTAATACAATTATCAACTCAAGGGACAGACCAATGGGGTATGCAGGGTGAAAAAATATGTCAAGTTAATCTGGAAAGCTACTATAAGCCCCACTGCCATGGGAAGAAATTCCAGAGGAACACTCTGCATAGCAGGTGCATGACAATGATTAAATTTGCACATTAACTCATAGTTAATGCGAAGAAATATAGCAGTTAAAATTAACAGCATGTAACAGAAACTAATTAATGGAAAACAGGGCAGATGACAGATACAAGTCATGCCATCGTGCAGAATTGCAGATCAAAAAGAAAATATGCATGAAAAGCCACAGGTTCCTTGAAGTTAAAGAACAAACTGCAAATCTATTAAGAAACAGGCAGTGAGGGTACCTTTAAACCTCCCCAGAACCTGCAAACATTTTGCTTTTAGGAAAATTGCTTCCAACAGTAATCCAACCGTGTATATGGACATCGGAGGCATAGCATAATAATGGGAATGTTTCTTATGATGTTCTCTGCTTTTGGCAAGGGAAATTTTCATCTTGGAAGTCACAGCGCTTATATTTATCCTCTCATAAATACGTAAAGCTGCTTCTATATTCCCTTCCTGATATTCATCTTTTCCTAACAAAGCTCTAGCTTCCTGCAGATTTCAGTCATGTAGCAGATCATATCAAATCCAAACGTTCAATAATTAGATTATCAAACAATTACACACGTCAGCCATGATCTGAAAGTAACCACGGTTCTGTTAGCGAGAAATTCTTAGGTGATCTTGGTCCCAAGTAATCTCCATTTGACACACAATTGAGTGTTATTAATTCTTTCTCCTAAACGGAAAAACTTGCATATATGTCACACATGATTCTTAGGCTGAGACCTTTGGTACCTGAAGGTCTGAGACTACCTAATATTTTTCCCTGATAGCACACACATGATAAAATGAGATAAGAAGAACCATTCCGTTAAATAACCAACAGTTGAATGGACACTCAGAGCTCTCAACTATCCACAAATAAAAGTGAACACAGAAAAACCTGAAAGTAGTTTATAAAATATGAATAACCTAACAAAAAATCAACTGACTTGGATGTCTCTGGAGTAAGCAAGCAAGAGCAAATCATACATTTAAAGTCTAGTCTAATTAACTACTAATAAAAAACTAAACAATTCAGTGTATCATCAAAATGGACAACACAAAGGATTTTGAAAGAAACCAACCTCATTGTCCATGATATCCATGATGCCACTCTCACGCAAGGACAATTCAGCTTCATCCATGTTCCCAGAACCCGACCCCATCTTCTCAATTTCTCCGTCGAGGCCAGAACGCCCACTCGCCGTTGAAGAATAAAACTCCGTGATTGCAAGAGAATCCGAGGAAGGAACCGTTTCATCTTCTCCTCCTTTCTTCAACGGCTCCCTCAGGCACATGCACTTCATCATCTTCTGCAATCTCCTCCCCTGCTTAGCCCTACTCCCCATGATGCCGCCTCCGCAACAACACTGTCACACATTGAATTCGATTCAAAACCACAATCACCACAGTCTCCTAACTCTTATTTCAATTAATTCACACCGAATTTTCTGATTTTGATTTCATAATCAATTCAGTTTGATCAGTTTCCTATTTTAGGTTCGATTCGATTCGGTTTTAAATAATAATAAAAAATCCTTATAAGGTTAGATTAGACCGCGAAGTTATCGGAATTAATCAACCAGACCAATTAAAATAAAAGTTAAATACCGTCACAAAATTGAAATTCACACACAAATCCTCAATAAATACAGAAATAAAAATCACAATAATTATCCTAGATAGATTTATCGGTGAATTCGGCTGAGGAAACAGGTAAAGAAAGAAAGAATAAGGAATTGCCTTATGATTATAGAGAAAGAGAAAAAGCAGAGAGTTGAGGAATGGCTGGGGACAGGAACAGTAACCGCCATTGCAGAGTGTTTTCTACGATGGAAGAGAACCTTTGAATGCTTTGAGTCAATAAAAGCATTGAAAGCTTCTTTCTCCTCTTTAGCTTTTCCTTTTTTTAATTTTCTTTTCTTATTTATTTTTTTGTCATGGGAAACTCGGTAACTGCGACTGGTGTGTGTTTGCGTTCGCTATGAGAGAGATTGGAGAAAGTGGGAAGCGTATGCGAGAAGACACGAATTTCACAGATGGTTCGAATCTCATATATGTAGAAAGTTCGTTTTGTTTATGGTAGGTCCCACTCTGCTTTTATAACTGCGGAGGAGGCGCCAAGATGGTTGCCTGCCACGTGGCATGCTCTTATTGCTGTGTGCGCTGACACTGGAACGCCCACTAACTATACTTTGTCCTTTCTTTAACACCTACTAACCATTAACAACCCTCTTCTAATTAATTAATTGAGTTGACATAGGAAAGAGAGATTTTGATGACAAAATTTCTCCGATTTAAATATCCTAGTCTTTTCTCACGGACAATGACAATTTTTGTCATCAATTTATTTTGTTTTACTTTGATGGCAATGATATTTTTAAAATCATCTTATTATGCTCGAATAGTAGTAATATAAGTTGATTTTATACATATAAATGATCGTTATACGTTGTTACCTTGCTTTATTTGTTTGACTTACAAGTAATAAATTCAATTTCAATTCTTAATGCAGAATCAATTGTTGATCCTTTTACCGTAGTAGTGGATGTGGATGTTGCCCGACCTTTTCTCTATTAAGCCTTTTACTCCCTTGTTTCTACTTTCTATGCTTCTGATTAAGATCTCGTTTTATACCTCCAATTCAAAATAATTAGGATTAAGGAATATGGTAATTGGTAGTCACTGTACAGGATTTAATGAAAAATTTACAAGTTTGGTATTGATTTGAAGGTTCCCTCTATTATTATTTTTTTCTTATCTGTGAACTTAAAGGCAGTGTGAGAGAATTTACATTAGGTTAGATTTGGTTCTCCATTAGGTTCCCTCCTTTTCAATTTTTTAAGTCCCTCAATACCTTGTTTGATAACTGGTAGAAGTATAGGCTCATCATTAGTTGTTGCTCATTTATCTTGGCCATTGATAGGGGTAATAGTTTGGTCATAACATAAACATGTCTCTCTATGGTTGAGTCTATGCATATACCTCTCTAGAATTTCATGCTCCTAAGTAATGATTAGCCACAACATGTCTACATAAAATCTCACTTGATTGCTACAAGTTTCATGAACATGAATGACAATTAAGGTCTATAATAAACTTATCAATTCACATTATATGTGTCGCCTTAAACTTTAATTTACCAACCCAATTGGTTTGTAACGATCTTATATGTTAGTGAAATTTTTGTTAGTGCAAAGGACTACTAGGTGTGGTCTTAGGTCAAGATGGACTAGAATAAAAACTGTTAATTTGTATTTCTCTCCCTTAATCTCCTTTCAAATCATTTGATCGATTTAACGTTTTATAACATTTTCTCTACTTACCTTTTTCATACAAAAACTGTGTATCGTCCTACTAAATAAAATGAAACAAGTTTTTGAAAAGGATTTTGGGAATAAGCCCATTGCAAAGGAATGACTCGGGCCATAGGCAGGCCCCATTAAAGCTCTAAGAGGCAGAGCACAACACTCAGTAGGTGGATTATGCAGAAAATGAATTAGATGTTGCTTCCTGCACTCCCAAAGTTCAGACATAATGACATTAGCGGCGAAACGACGGAAATGGGGTTTTTTTTTTTTCAAAATTACCAAGTGGACTAAAATTTAAATTAATATTCAGAAAATAATAAGT
The DNA here is from genome assembly GCF_004193775.1 of Glycine soja. Taxonomy (NCBI): domain Eukaryota; kingdom Viridiplantae; phylum Streptophyta; class Magnoliopsida; order Fabales; family Fabaceae; genus Glycine; species Glycine soja. The sequence goes on along the minus strand of NC_041004.1, from coordinate 39,871,188 downwards.
CTAGGTTACCTAGGACGTGTGAATTGAAAGCTATAAACTATGTTACTGTTTTTTTTTTTTTATTGAAGTCCTAAAAAACTTTACGATTTCAAATTTTTTTAACACGATTTTAAAGTTACAAGGGATTTTTTTCCTTGAAGTCATAAAATACTTTACAGCTTCAATTTTTTTTATAAAATGACTTTAAAGTTGCAGGAGTACTTTTTTTATTTTTTTAAAAATCTAAAACTATTTACAACTTCAAAGTCATAAATAGTTTTTTACTTAAATTATTTAATGAATTAATGTATGTTTTCTTTAATATTTTTTATATTGTTTTATTTAATATTATATATATTTTTTTGTATATTATTTTATTTAATATATTTTCTATATTTTTTACTAATGTTAAGGATTATATTTGTTTTGTAAATTAAAAAATAATGCAAAAAACTTAAATTTAAATAAAATATTAAAATGTACTTTGTTTAATAAAAATATTAAAATATTTTGTTACTAATATTTACAAATAATATTAACCTGCAATTTATCAAATAATATTATTTAAAAAATAATTTTTAGAGTTATCATTAATTAAATTAATAATTTCGTACAATAGTATTAATTAATTTTATTTTATAAATTATTTTAATATTAACAACAGAGAATGATTTAGTGATAGAAATAGTTGTTAAAATAAAAATAGCATAATATATTAATATAAAATAAACAATACAAATTAAACACAAGCATAAAATTAAAAAGTAGAAACAATATCAATTGTCAACTTGCTTATATGAACAGTTACTATGATTATATTATTCAATTCTACGATTATTTAGCAATAATATTAGTCGTCAACTTTATAAATATTTTAATATTTTTATTTAAATTGAAGTCTTTTACACTGTTTTTTTTAGTTTACAAAACAAATAATAATCTTTAATATTAGCTAAAAATATATAAAATACATTAAATAAAATAATATACAAAAAGTATAGAAAATATTAAATAAAACAATATAAAACATATAGAAAATATTAAATAAAACTAAAAAAGACAACATACATTAATTCGTTAAATAATTAAATAAAAAATATTTTAAAAAAATATAAAAAAGACTCCCATGACTTTAAAGTCATATTAAAAAATATAAAAATTGAAATCGTAAAATATTTTACGATTTTAATGGAAAAAGAAAAAAAATTCTTACAATTTTAAAGTCATGTTGAAAAGAAAAATAAAAATTGAAGTTGTAAATCTTTTGCAACTTCAATAAAAAAAAATAACATAATACCGTTTAGGATTTTCCATTCAGAATAACTTATAGTTTATTCCTTTCTGAATATTCATTTAAATTTTTTAATTTTACCCTCATTTAGTAATTTTGAAAAAAAAAATCACCCCTTCCCATCATTTCACCTGACATTAGTAGTGCATATAGACAAACACAGCAATAACATATACAAGCCACTTTGCTTCTGTGTTTAAGTCAAGTAACTGTTAACTAGCAAAAATTTGCTGATGTCACTTCTTATTTAATGGGTTTGATTTATGATTTTGTAGTTTATGATGAATTGTAATCAATAATGAAAAAAATATATATATTACTAAGTCTTGATGCTAAGTAAACAAGCAGTATACAGTTACCTCCCGCCATAGCTATTGATACAGGCCGGTCGCATACATAGTGCCTTTACGTAATAGATACAGGAATTGAATTGCCTTAGAGAGAGACTAGGTCTCGTTTCCATGGACGCTAGCTCCTCCCATCAATGGAATCAATGTAGATGGAGGAACAATCTATGTTCTACAAATCATTTCAGCTTAACTTCGAGTTTTTTTACTAACAATCAACTACTTTTTCACCTTGTAACCTATATAAGCGCATATTTAACATTGAGAGTTGTCTTGATCCTGGTGAGCTTTAAGGATCCAATTTGCCTAAACTTTTATGTAACAAAAAAGAATACAAGTGTCTCATGAATGCATTAATTAAGGAATTAAGGAATCAAAGAGAATTTTTTTCTAAAAAAAATGTATAAACTAAATAACAATGATTTTAAAAAAAGTTCAATAAAAGAGAATCGAATTGAAAAGCAATAAAAGGAATTATTCACAAATTATTAGTTTAATTTTGAATAAATTGTGATTAAATTGGTATTATTTAAATTCATATTTTTAATAGTATATAGTATTTTAAGTAATAAAATAATATAAAATTATGAGACATGAAGATACAAAGAGTTTCACGTTATAAAACAGTTTTGTATTATCCCTCAATCATAAATAATCATTTAAATTATTCCAAAATAATTATTTTAAAAATTATAAATTCAAATTAGTTTTCTATACTTGTTTTGGTTTGATTTACACCAGTTTTACACAGGTTCTTTACCGATTTCCAATAATCCTTAAAAGTACCAAATTTTAAAAAAATACCAAACCGGTCATTACCCTAATTTTCGGCAAATCGATGATTGTCCTGATCCAGTTTTTAAAATAATATTAAATGGAGAATACAAAAATTATGCAGTGCATTTTTTAAGTAATAACAAATATTTAATGAAACATATTCGATACTGTTAAGTTTTAACAATACTCTAGGAGACCCTTAATATGATATAATTTTTCTAGTAAATACTTTTATACTTGTTTTCTTAACCACTGTAAACTCATTAGCATTTGTCATAATTCTCGCAATCTAATTTGTCTTTCATTCATAGTTGGCCAATTCTTCACCACTTATTAATTAAACGCATTTACAAACGTGGTCAAGACTCAAGGCTGCTGTTTTGGATTTCACTAATAAATTATAATTATAATAATATATAATATAACGAGGAAAGAAACGCGGACACACCCGAACAAAATAATAATAATAATACCCCTTCAAAAAATAAACAATAATAATAACTCAATGAATTTCTTCAAGAATAAAACATTTATAAACAAGAAATATGGGAATCCAAGAATCAAAGTTATTAAAAGTCACCTGTCATTGGATACATCATACATCAGCCTGAGATATATAAACAAGCGGTTGCATGCATGGATGCCCACATGGCAATGGCATACGCAAAAGCAAAGCCACAAATTTAATGCAGATTTATTAGTTCTTCGAAAAAAGAAAGCAAATAAAAAAAGGATTTCAGATTTCATTTTCTTCGCCACTCCCATTACTTTTTTCTCCTATGGAAGTCAATACGTTTTCATTTAGGAATCTATAATAGATACCTTTTTTGGGGTAGTTCTTAAGAAGTCTATGTTTTTAATGTTGATACATTTAATCACAACTTTAAGAAGTGGGCCAATTGGGTTGGGTTCACAATTTCGCCCAGGTGGGCCCCATTGGTTTTCAACAAGAGTGATAGCTCTACGTACCTATCGTACTTCTGCTGCTGCGACTCCTTTCGCGGGCTCGGCGCCTGGCCCATTTTCCGGCCCAACAGAGTCCCTTTCGTCAGGAATTCATGGGCCAAGTACCCAGCCAGGAGCATATTGGTCGGCACTGGGTTTGGGCTTTTATCGCTGGGCAATTTGGTAATTGTGGGCGAGGATTTGGGCCTTGGGGAAGCCTGATCCCTTTCCTTCCGCTTAGAACCGCTACTATTGCTCAGTGGCACACGGCGAGAGGGAGGACGCATAGTTTTGGTACTCATGATGCTTCTCTAACAGTAGTGTGTGTGTTTGGGAACACGTGATTTTGTATTTGTACCAACGTGATATCGGATGAGAAAACCAAACACACACTAAGTAGTTGCACACGTCATCGTCATAATTAAAAAAAATGACAAAATTTCAGGCTTAAGAAATATAAAAATAAGGACCAGCAGCCGTTTTTTTTATAATAGAAAAATGGGTGTATGGGGAAATTGTTGAGAGTGAGAGGGCAAAAAGTAAAAATTAAAAAAGAAAGGGAGATAATGGAGGTATGAGGTTGAAATTAAAGAGGAGGAGAATGAAGATTGTTGCCGGAATCTGGGTATAGGTGGTGGTGTGATCACTTAATTTTGAGGGAATTTATAAATAAATAAGAGAAATGAAAGAAAAGTGAAAATTGGAGAGGAATAGAATAGAAGCGATGTTAACGAGGTAACGTTAAAGAGCAGAAGAATGATCAGGCAGCTAAGGAGTGTGGTATTTATATTGGTTATTGCAACCAAATGCCCTTGTTGACTTGCGTATATTACAATAATGCCATTATGCCAAGCGGTGCTAAGATATGTTTTTTTTTGGTAGTGTTAGTACTTAGTACCACTTTTTTTTTTTTTTTATAATGCACACTCTATTTTCTTAACATAAACTACAATTTATTTAAAATTGTAAAATTATAAGTAGAGTGTATTAAATGAGGAGTGAGAAACCAAGTGATTCATCAGTATGGTGAAATTAAAGTTTGATTCTTAATAAAAAAATATATTTTTTTGTAAAGTTTTATTTATTTTTTAATTGAATTCGGATTATTTAAGATTTTTTTTCTTGACGAAATAAAGGGGTAAAAAAAAAAGTGAGAGTGGTTGAAAAAAAATGAAGAGTGGGTAAATTTGTGATTTCTCTGACAAATTTTAGTAGAAAAAAGTATTTAAAAGTATGTTATTAATATTTTTGTTTTGTGGCTTATTATACGTACAAAACTTTAGATACATTTTTATGGGTTATTTGTGTTTTCCTCTAATTAAAATTGAAATTTCATTTCAATAAATTATGTAATAAATTTTGCATTAAAATATTATACATATTACTAAATTTGATTAGATAACAATACAAAAACAGCATCTACAAAATCGTATCTATTTTTTTTAATATATCATATATTTCAAGTTTTCTAATATCAGTTTCATTTTTATTGAATCATTTTTATATTTATTAATCCATCTATCTTCTTTTATTTTTTTTCTTCTCTCTATCTCTTTCTTTCTTTCTTCAACCAGTACATCTCAAAAGTCAAATGTACATTTAACATTTTCCCTTTTCTGCAACTATTTAGTTTAGATTATTTTAGAATATAATTATTTATATTTATTTTTAAAAAATAATATTTAAATTTTGGGTTAAATATATTCTTATCTCTAAAATATAAATATAATTTTTTTTCATCTTTGTATCTATAAAAAATTATTCATTTATAATTATGATTTAGTTCTTCATTAGAAATTAAAAACATATGAGTGAGGAATTAAAACCATATAATTTTGTCATATGAAAAAACTAAAACGAATAATTTTTATAAAATAAATAAAAAGTAAATATATTTAGAGAACAGAAACATAACTAATTAACTAATTTTTTTTACAATAAGAATTATCAAGCATATTTGTAATCTACAAAAGTATATTACACAAACCTTTTTTCATGATAAATTGGCCCGATAAACAAGTTGTGAATAAGAAAATAATAGATGTAAAATCATTAGACATCTATAATAATAACAATGGAGCTCATTGTTGGAGGCATATTTTGTCAAATGTTGCTCCCACAACCATTCCAGCAAAACTCAACATTTTGAAAGACATACCACTTTTAGTTTTCTCTATTCACACAAAAGCTTTTGAAATCAGAGAGATTTCGAAATTTGAATTTCAAATCCCTTTCTCCTTCAGTTTTCATCTTCTCAGTCTCTCGTCTCTCTCCTTTTTTCCCTTCGCACTGTCACCCTTGCATGTTCCTGCTCCTCTGCTGTGGAGCCATCGTTTCTTCTTCTCACACAAATTATTTTTGCCTTCATTGTTGTCGATTTTTACGAGCATCGGAAGACTATGTGGTGGCTAACCCTTCATCTCCTCCTCCTTCGTCATTATCACTTTTCCCTTCTCTTATACTCTACGATTTTGATTGTTGGTTTTTATTTATTTATTTTAGAAATAGGAAGAAAGAGTGGTGTGGGTAAGATCGTTTCTTGTCCTTCGTTTCCCCTCCTTTGTCACTTTCATTTTCTCCTTTCCTCGTACTCCATGATTTTTGATTTTTGGGTTTGCTATTTCAGGAATAGGAAAGAAGGAGTGATACATGATTTTGGTTTGATGTTTTTTATTCTAGGAATCAAAACCACCGAGTGGTGTGGGTAGGATTTTTCCGATTTTCTTTTTTTTCTGTCAAAAACTCATTTTTCTTTATATTGTCCCATTTGTTTCTCTTCTTTTTCTTCATTTTCATGGTCTCATAACAAAAAATGCATGTTGATTTTCTTTGCTAGAAAGTTGACAACCAACTATTGATGACTAATTATTATCCGAGTAAAAATTTCAAAAGGATCTACATCAATATTCTATATTTCAAAGTTTTTCTTTTTAAAAATCTAGCTTCTATAAAATTGTGGAATATTGAAGCTTTAAAATTTAGGAGGTTGGGTTTCCTTCCCTCTCTATTGCACTATTACTATTATGCATTGATGTTCTAACTTTTCCTACTCATTTATTTTTTTCTTTTAATGTTTTATCTGAATGATGCATTGCAAGTTTTTATACATTTTGTTTAAATGATATGATGCTTTTTTAATTTGTTTTAGACTGATTTATGGGTTGTAAATTATGTGTTTGATTAAACGCTGATAAACTTTATTAGTTAGTTTTTTTAATATTGGTTTCTTGATGTGGTTTGGAGAAGATATAGACATGACAATAGGGTGGAATGGGTACGGGTATTGTCTTTCCAATTTCTTATTCCGACTCCCCAATATATCTCCATATCCATACCCGATACCCTACGGGTTTAAGTTTATTGTCTCATCCGCGTACTCGTCGGGTATCGGATATTTCCGACCTCATCCCATAAATTATTCAAATTAGAAAAATATTTTTTTAAAAAAAAATTAAAAATTTGATTTTCGAAAAAATAAATTGATTGTTAAACATTTATTTTTAACTATTTATATATCAATAAATTTATTATAGCGTGTGTGTCTACAAAAATGGTTAAGAAAATAATATTAAATTATGTAAAAGTTCTAAAATAAAATTAACTAGTAATAAAAATTTTATACCTTTTGATTAAATTATGCAAAAAAATTTAAAGATTTTAAGCGGCGGAGCGGGTTTGGGTTCGGGATCAGGACGGGTCTAATAATCTCATACCCGTACCCGTATCCGACTTTTAGTTATCAGAAAAAATCCAAACCCATATCCAGTCAACTCAAGTATTATCCGTCAAAGTCGAGACGGATTCAGACGGATACCTACGAGTACAGATTTTCTTGCCATGTTTGACAAGATACCACTTGTAGCTTTGTTTTCCTTGGCTAAAATCCTTTAGAGAAGATAAAACAGATTTTAAAATTTAAATTTCAAATTGCTTTCTCATTCTTTGTTGTAGTTTTCTTTCTCATTTTCGGTTTTTTTTTTTTCTCTTCTCCCCTCTCCTTGATGAATGGATTTTCGTTTAATGAAAATTATGGATTATTATAATTTTAGTACTTCTAAATTTTTTGTTGTAATAATTTTAATATGAATTTAATTTTATCTTTCTTATCCATATATTTTATCTATTTCTTTATCTTTATTGATTGGTGGAAGTAGACTAAATGAAGTTGGACCAGCTCAAATTTTTGATTGGTTTATAATAAGAAAGAGACATGAATATTTTTTATGTTTGTTTTGTATTCATGTTTATTTTGTATTTTATTAATATAAATATATTAATTCTTATATAATTAATTTTATATCGAAGTGAGACAAATGTCTTCAATTTTTTAGTGATTGTTCATCTATTAGATACTTTTTTGAAAAATTAAACTTGCTTTGTTTTTTTTAAATATGTTGGTCATATTTTTACAATATAACATTATATTATTTTTTATCTATCAAATCTATATCATAAATAATTCTTATATAATATTTTATAAAAACTGTACGTTACACGATACAAAAACTAGTTTAATAATATATTAATATTTGAGATAGGTTGGTCTCACTCAACCATGAATGTCAGTTACAAGTTAGAATTTTCTAATCAACAAAATTGTTTAATGAACACGTCTCATTTTCATTTATGTTAAAGCCAACAATTAGGGGAAAGTTTAGATCATGTCCTCCGCAGCTGATGCTTTTTCTTGTTGGCTCTTTCTCTTTCCCAATTTACCCCTTCGAAATTTGCCAAGCTTGCAACGCCACCCACCTCACTTTCTTTTTCCATAACTCCATTGTCGTTTGAGTTACAATTTACAAACACAAATTGGACACTTATCTTCCAAATAGCCATGCATCAACAACCTCAAATTTGGAAAAAAGAGAAGCAAAAGCTCAGATCTAGAATCGCATTGTAGGAGACCTTTACCTCACCACTCATTGATGGTAGACCCCATCAAAGATTACAATGAACACCAAGATATTCAAGATCTCAACGCTAAAAAATCCTTGTTGGCAAAGCTTCTCTCTCTACAATCTGCATATCAAACCATCTTCGTTCATTGTAACATCATTGACGATATTACTATTTCCCCTTCAATGAGCTCACTATTCTTGATCAAATGAAGAATTAGGGTAGTTAATATGTATTTGATTGGAATAAGTTGCCAATTAAGATAGCTATAGTCAAATTAGAATAAGAATCGGAGTAAAAGAAATGTAACAATTTTTGTTGGATATATAATCACAGTCAAACAATGCACGTTATCCCAATGCATTGCCTAGACGGAAGGTTTTTTTTTTTTTTTGTTACATTGCAATTGATCTCAAATTTCAATCCATAATATATATATATATATATTTGAAATAATGTGTCTGAGTAGCTATCCCACACTAAAATAAATAAATTAAGATTTAGAATTTATTATATACAATGAAAAGGAAAATAAGAAAAAGCTACCCCACATTAAAATAAATAAATTAAGATTCAGAATTTATTATATAAGAATATGAATAATTGAGAAGAAACATTCACCATCCCTAAAAAAAATTGTTTCACATTTGAGTGTAAAGTACTTAGTTCTTTTATACTATTAGTTCTATTTGTTTTAATTTTTTTTTATTTAACAATTTTTTTAATCAAATAAAAATTTCTATTTTTTAATTATTTGTCTAATTAAACTGTTTTTTTTTTTAAGAATCAATTTTCTGTTTTTTTAGAAGCAATTTGCTTCTTAAAAGACATTTTTTTGAAAATCACTTTTTTTTTAAAGTTTAAACAACTTGTCCATTAAGTATCTAGTTGTACTTTTATCTACATGTATTTACATAACTTATTATAATATTCTTTCTACTACTCTGCCAGAACCTATACTCAGGATAATTAATAAAAGTAAGTAAAGCTGGAGGATGCTAGCTAGGGTGTGGGTGGAATAGGTGGCTAATGAATTGGTATCTTGGAAGGTACAAATGTTTGTGTGGAAGGTAGTTCTAACCCGTATATCGTCTCTGGAAAATTTGATGCACAAAAATATAATTGATCTCATGCATGGAAGGGATGTGACAGAGACAGAGTAGTAGAAAGTTGAAACTAAACTACTACCTATTTGTTCTTTGCATGTACAGTTATCCTATGTCTGCGTGGCATATGAGCCCAAGGTCATGATGTAATTGGGTTGCTATGAATCACTTTGACGACATACAACAATTACGTAAGGAAAAATTGAGGAAGCGTAGCTAGCATGTAAAAGTGTGCGTCTGTTGGAAGTATATATATACTCTTACAACTGATTATATAGTTAGTTGTAACAGTTATCCTCTAAATGAAGTATTGCTTTTGTTCAAATTTTACAAATCACTTAATTCCCAGCATTATTCTTTTAGTTTTAAACTTATTTTCTCAGCTGTGTTTCATCTGAGAATTCACATTTATGAGGAGGGAATTGAAGCAAGCAAAAGTTCTTATTGAAACAACGGTGTCAAAGCTTTTTCAACAAGAGGATTAATAGGAAGATGCTATAGAAAAAATTAGAATTATTTTTCTTTTTATTTATCCAACAAGATTTAAAATTATAACACAAACTAAAAAAATATTATTAATATATTCTTTTATATTTAATCTATTTTTAACTACCCAATGTGATGCAGTAAAAAAAAACTACCCAATGTTTAAGAATTAAGTATAACTAAGGATATCATTAAAAAAAAAAAATTGTTGTTCTCTTGAATTTATAAATACACAAATAAATAGAGACAGATAAGATTATTGGTTATTACAAATTTGATGTATCACAAATGCCATATTAGATATTTTGGCTGGTTTGGTGCATTAAGTTCATAATTTATCCATAGAAATCTTGCATGTGGTTGTTACTTGTTGGTGCTGATGTTAGCCATACAATACAAGCTGGCATGATATTCAAAACGTCAAACAAGGGGTCATGTCATTCATCTTATTGCTCTCGCGCTTAATTTCTGCCGATATGGTGCACGTGCTCTTTCTATAGAACTTAGAAGTTGTATAATCCATAAAAACAGAATAAATAACATCTTATTATAAAGTCCTCCATAGTCCATAGCATACATTGACACAGTTACATGGAAATCCATTAACTAACACCAACAATACCCGTATAACCGGGACAAAATGCTGAATTTAAAGGAAACTAAAGAGATGAGCCACATGCACATTTTTTATGAAACTTACATTGAAATTAAGTTTAACGGTGATGCACTATTATTTAATCACAAATCATTGTTTATATGATTTTTAAGATAATTATTAAACTTAACAAATTTATCATAAATAATATTTCTAATGGGATGACAGTGTAAAGAATGCATAGTATTTTTTCTTTTCGTGAAACAGTACAACTTGATTTTTCATGGTTTGCTAAGTGATTCTGCAATCTTAGTGGCAATACAGTAAGAAGTAGACTGAATGGTTACCATGGGGTTGACACCAACTGCACTTGGCAAAATACTGCCATCACACACATACAAGCCTTTTGCTTCCCAACTCTCACCATTCTCATCAAGTGCACCTTCTTCTTCAGTGGCAACCATTCTACAACTTGTCATCTGATGTGCAGTGGCAAACACTGTCCACACTTCATTCCTTGACTTTGGACCCCCAACAATTGTCACAGTGTCAAGAAACTCCTCCAATTCTTCCTCCTTGATTCTTTGGCCATCACTTCTGTATGTTCCCACTTCCACAGCACCTGCTGCAACCAAAATCCTCAATGCCATCCTCAGTCCAACTCTAAGGCTTTCTTTGTCTGCTTGGTCAAGTCTGTATGTAACTCTCCCTTCAGCCTTCCCTTCTCCTGAAAGCCACGGGACAAACGCCAAAAATGATCCTGGTCCTAGAGAAAGTGTTTCTATGATGAATCTTGGGGTGGAATCCACTGCATATTCCTTGTGGATCGAAGTTATGATACCGCCAGTGAGGATCACTGCACCATTTCCTACAGCATCAACCAACCAAGTAGAGTCAGTGCCCTTCTTATCTCCTGTTCTACAACCATAACAGCATGAACCACAATAGTGATCTTCTGAGGAATTTATAGCCACTGAATCTACTTTCGAGCTCATTTTCTCACATCCTTGTATGAGAATCTGATCCTGAAAGCTTTCCTTCTTGCACTTCTCTGTCACACCAATCCTTCTGCACACTGATTCCATGGCAGATTGGTAATCAGAGCTTGCAAAGAGTGGAATTTTATATTTTTTGGACCATTCCCTCAGAACAGAATCAGGTGTTCTGATGCTTGCAGACCTGTTTACAGCAGAACCTCCACCAACTGTTGAGCCAGCCAGGATCATCATCTTCCCATCAAGACTTGGCATAATGCCCCCCGATTCGTATAGCTCATCCATGAATGGACCTTCAAGGGAAGAATAGTCATATGAAACAAAATACTCTCCTTTCTCTAAGATTATTACTTTATGAGCAGAGTTTGCAAGAACTGCAGCTGCAACTCCTCCATCACAACCTGACCCCATAATCACAACATCACATTTGACCTTGTATAGGTTCTGCCTTTTATCTTCAGTGACTTCAAGGCCTTTTTCAGTGAGGGATTTGACTAAAGTAGAATCAATACATGGTTTCTATTAATCCCTTTTCCAAAGGCCTCTCCTTTCTGATCAACTTCTCCTTGGTGTCCACTTGGTATCCAATTGCTTTCCATGTGGGATTTTACCCGTTTGCATCAGTCTAAAGCATTTGGAGAGTAAAAGAAAAAAAGGCCCAAAGTAAATAAACCAGCAAATAGTTTAGGAATGAGATATATGAGAAATTAAATTTGCATGAGTATAATATTCATAAGTTTGTATTTACCATTAAAAATTACATTCAAAAAAAGTTCATACATGACACAATATTTAAAACAATGTTGTTTAGCTGCTTGAAAAAGTATTTTAAAATGGCTTTGTATGAGTAAATTCTTTTTAGTGGAAGATAATTAGTTGGATGTTAAATAAGAAACCCAAAATACCTTGGTTAAATAAAAAAAATAAAAAATCAAAACCTGTTTGACTAGTATTTAATAGGTTCAGTTTTTTTTGGCATTGGTTCAGTTTATTCTTTATCAGTCCTTTCATATATTCAAGTCATTAGTCAAACTTTTGAACATATCTCAGCGGGTCTATCACTCTATCTATATTTGTCAAGTAAACAAAAACAAACAGAGAAAGTTTTTCAAGTAACTACGCAATCATGGGCTCCTTCCTTTTACCAAAAGCATGTGTATCCGTATTTCCCAATTTATCATATCATCAAATGTGGAAGATAGCTTGATTAAAAAAAAAATACATATACAGCAATGCCTACTATGAAAGATAAAAAAAAAATAGTCCTCTGCAATTTGAACTCAACCATGTTTTGAATTAAATCTTACTAAAACTAGTGAAGAACCTTACCCTTAAGAAGAAATTATAGAAGCAAAAAAAGTTTGATGAGCACAAACACTACCCTCAGGGCTACCCAACTCTTTTCCCTGGTCCAGTTCCAGAGAATTTGTTCTCTCTTCTCGTAGGAAATCTTAGAGGAACTTGTCAACGAAAGGCCGCTTCCAGTCCAAGCAAAGTCTTACACAGATCAACAGCGTCCCCAATCTGAAAGACAGCATCCACAGAACCCAACTCACCAACGACACCACTTCTGGCATAGTCCCCTTGTACAACAGCTCTGCAGCCTGATTTTCATATTCAAAGAAAAAAAATAAACAACTTAATATTTATACTATTATCAATTATCAAATACAATTACAAACTATCAAATCAAAGAAGATAAACCTTTAGAAATAATTAGATGATCTTGAGTTGCTAGGTTTCTATAGTCTCAGGTCAATCTTTAATTGACACGCACATGTCAAATTTTAAGTGACACATGGCACGTGCATGATAGTTAAAAATTGACCGAGACATTGATAGTATCAGAGTGTTAGTTAAAAATCCGACATGTGGGTGTGATTGACTGAAACTATAGAAGTCTCAGATCATATAATAAATTTCTTGTAAACTTGGAATCATAAAAAATAGAGAGGGAATTTATTACCTCATCAGGAAAAGGTTGCTGAGAAGCAGAGGTATTGTAGAAGTCAGAGAGAGCTTGGTCTTGTGAGGTGTCCTTGTTGAGTGGGAGTGAAGGAATGAGGGCATCACATATGGCAGCCATGACATGCATCTGAGTGGTGGATAAGACATGCTTGTAACTTTTCTCCTCTCTTTTCCTACCTCCTCTAAGCAATGGGTGACGACTCTCTCTCCCTTCCATTTTCTCTCTCTATATCTTTCTTTCTTTTAAAGTATATATTTTCAATGTGTGTGAGTTGCACTTGCACAAGTTGTTACAAACTTTGCCTTTTTTTATCAGCGGATCAGAAACTGAGGAGAGAGTACGAGGTGGCCCAATAAATTTGGTTAGCCCAGTTTCTGTTTCGTGCTTGTCTTTTTCATGATAGGAAACTGGGAGAGGGAATTGGATATTGGGAAGGACAAGAGAGAAGACAATGGGAATGTGAAAGACTATGACTAGGTCTTCTTCGTGGAATTCAAGAATGTGGGAAAATGTGCTTGATTGTGATTTCTTAACCATGATTGGTGAGAATTGAGAAACAAAGACTTTAGGACCATTATGTTCAGTGTCAGTGTTTGGTGCTTAGGAACCAAAGGGAGGGAATTGCACAGAGGCAGGATATGATATGAGAGGAAACAGGACAGGGGATAGGGTGGAGTTGAATTTAAGGATGATGATGATGAGATGAATGACAATGTGTTTTTTTTTTCTTCTGCTTAGGTGATAAAAGAATCGTGTGAAAAGTTTATGATTGGTTACATCTTACGTGTAAAAGATAGAATTTGGTCTCCACGGTCGCGGGGGCTTCCTTTGGTTCAACGCTACAATTTTAATTGTGTAATTTTTTTAGTAAATAATCAATTTGGATTTGGAGAGTAAGATGTAATTTTTTGGTTGTAAATCAGAGATCACTGATTTTAGGTAAAATTATTTTAATATACAGATTATAATTATCCAAGCAAAATTAAAAATATTTATATATTAAATATTTTTCAATTTATAATTTTTTATAATTTTTTAAAAAACTAATAATTCTGGATTAATGATACATAGAAAATAATATTAATACAATTAATTAAACAAAATAAGTATTTTATTGTTTTATTTATTAATAAATTTATGTAAATAATTAGAGAAAAAATAATTTGTATATTAAATCAATTTACCAAAAAAAATTTATGCAAATAATTTACATATTAATTTATGAAATTTAATTATAAATTGATAAAATAAAAATATGTAAACTATTCAAAATAATATATATATATATAATAAAATAAAATAAAAAATATTTATGTAAAAATATTTATTAGTTAAAATTAATAAATCTTAACTAATGATATATATAAAAAATTAATATACTTATAAAAATAAAATAAGTGTCTTACAGTTTAACTTTTATTTTAAGTATTTTTCTCCTCATTTAATATTTTTTTACATAAGCACAATGTTAACCCCCTATATAACTTTCATGTCAATATTAACATGCCACATTAAATTTAATGTTTGATTTTGGATGATCAATTAACCAAATTCGCATATTTAATATTATAAGAAAACCAAAATTATAATTTAATCATAAAAATATTTTATTTTCATTTTTATTTGTCTTTAATAAGTGTTATAAAAACATTCATTAACATTTATCCCTTTTTCAGAATTGCTCAAAAAGTATTTTTTTATGAGAACATTGGAATAATACAAACAAAAAATAAAACAAAACTTCAATTTTAATTAGTAAACAATATTTAAAGAACTGTACTTAACTTTTGTTCTATTAAATTTATGTTTAGATTCTATTTGTTTTAAAGTAAAGTAAATTAATTTTGATAAAATTAATATTAAATTTTTAAATATAATTAAAAGTTGTACCCAAATTAATTTTAATCTCTAAATTTTGTGTGAACGACTAAAGTATTACTTTTTTAAGGACTTAAATGATTTTTTTTTTTAATTTGAGCGACCAAAATCGGATTCATTCCAAATCTAAAATATTAAAAACATAATTAAGCATACAATAATTGAGAACCCATTAAGAAAAAGGTATTATTAATTAAGAAATTCAGCACAGCAGAAAAAAGGATGCTCTAATGCAAAATTTAGTCAAATAACGTGTTAGTCCTGTTAGGGCTAAACAAGTAACGAAAATAATGCCGAACAGTTTTCCAAGTTTGTCGTCTACATAATTGATAATGAAGTGAAGCAGAATAAAATTAGATGGGATTCAAATGAAATTAAATTAATGTATTATTGTGTTAAAATAAGAAAAAAAATCATTCAATTCTTTTAAAAGGTTACAAAATAGTAAAACGATTAATATAGTCAATTAAATCTATTTATATGATTAATGAACAAATGGATTAACTGACTTAAAGTTATTTCAATTTAATCCTAAATTTTAAGTATGCAGTTATGTTACTTTTAAAAAAAAAGTATTTAATTGTGTTAAATATCAAATTCAAATAGGATTACATATGCTAGATGATAATACATGTGATTTGAGAAGAAAAAAATCCAACTCCATATAGATAAAATTAGAAGAAACAAAAAAATTCATTTCACTCAACCCCATTATAAACAATCCAAAAAGTGACAACTATTTATTTCAACTTCATCTACTCCATTCCTCTCGTGAATGCAAACACAGACTAAAAATATATAGGGCCATTCCTCTTCAAAACCCGATTGCCCATGGCCTCTTCTACCGCCCTTATTTTCTAGTCCACACCTATAACCAACCCTTCTGATATTGATGAAGGACCATTGTGAGTATCGCCAAATATTAGTATTCTAAAAATAAAAGTAGCCACAGACGAAAAAAAATAAAATCCACACTATAGAGAGTATCATATAAATTGTGGTTGTAATTCATGGAACCTGTCAGCATGGTTCAATTCATTCAGCATCAGCTACGTATCAATCATCGCACGACCCCAATTTGCCTTGTCAACTATTTTAATATAGCACACAACGATAATGTAATTAATATAGTCATTGAATGTTACTAGTTGTCACGTGACAAGATCATCATTTGGTTGAAGGAAATAAATCACTACAAAACGCGAGAATATCGATTTGGAGAAAAACAAAATATGATAATATCTATGCATAGTTCAACGATTATACACTTTCAATTCATTTAACATCAGCTTCGTATCAATCAATAATCATCGCATGTCTTCAACGGGCAACCTTTAAGATAGCACACAACGATGATGGAATTATAATAGCCTTTGAATGTTAGTTATCACATGATACCCTGTCAGGAGCAACTAAATTCATTTTAATTCCTAATTATAGCTTGTAACATAACTGACAAAATAATTATTTGGTTGAAAGAAATGATTCACTTCAAAAAGTGAGAATATCAATTTGGAGAAAAACCAATGACATTTAGATAAAATTCTCCGCGAGTACTTATGGAAAAAAAAATTCTCCAAGAGCTAATATAAGAGAGCTCCATCGAATTAACTTGTGTATATGTTAAGAGACAGAAGACACAAATCAAACTTTATATGGGACAAAGAAACTAAGACTACAAAACTCTAATAATTCTCTTACTTGGGATCTAAGTTCCAAATTCTAGCAGCTTCTTATAAACAATGAGTTCATCGACTCTTTACCTAGTGTAGCGCCTTCATCTTTAATTATCCTCGAAGGCTGACTAAGGCAATGCAAAGCCTAAGCTTGTCAGTTGTAACAACTTTAGTCAACATATCTGTTGGATTCTCTGATACTAAGATCTTCAGCAAAGATAAGTCTTTATCATTTATCAACTCCCTTATAAAATGGTATCTTAATTGAATATGCTTGTATCTAGAATGGAAGACTGGATTCTTAACAAGACTTATAGCACTTTGACTGTCACTGAACATTGAATCATTATCTTTTTTTTTTCCTAATTCATTAAGAAAATTCTTTAGCCAAATCATCTCCTTAGCTACTTCTGAGATAACTATATTTTCCCACGAGCCACAATGAGATTGCCTTTTGATACCTTCCAAGCTCTATCTCCAAAAGTGGTGTAATGCCCCTCATCATCCAATTCCCCTATAGATATTAAATTTCTCTTTAAGGTAGGAATATGTCTGACATTGTGCAATTTCCATAGGGATCCACTGGAGGTCTTGATGTCAATATCACCTTTTTTGACAATGTCAAGAGATTTTCCATCTGCAAGATAAACTTTCCCAAACCTTCCAAAAACATAGTTAGACAATAAATCTTTAGAAGGAGTAGTCTGGAATGGCGCACCTGAGTCCATAACCCATGAATCAACAAGACTATCCAAAATGCAAATTAATGCATCATCAAATTCATTAGTTGCTGCAGTTGCGGATTCATCATCATCACACTTCTTATTTTCTCTTGTCACAATTCTAGCAGATAATGTCACTTTGAAATTTTGTCTGACATTTCCCTCTTGACTTTGATGTGCCTCGACCATTCTGACCCTTCTGAGTAGTCCTTCCTCTGCCTTCAGTATTTAATGTTGAATTGGAAACATGACTAGAAGATTCTTCTGAATCTCTCTTGCGAACATCTTCGCTTAAGATCAAGTCAGGGATGTCACTAAGCTTTAATGTGTTCTCCCTTGTAGAACTACTAACTACAGTAACAATTGCAACCCAACTATCCGGTAGTGATGACGATAGAATCAATGCCTTCACCTCATCCTCAAATTTAATCTGTACTGACTCCAACTGAGCAAAAATAGTATTAAATTCATTAATATGATCAGTTACAGAGTTACCTTCTCCCATCTTGAGGTTGAACAACTGACGCATCAAGTTTACTTTGTTGGCTGTCGACGACTTCTTGTACATATCTGATAACGCCTTCATTAAGCCTGCAGTAGTCTTCTCATTTACGATGTTGAACACGACGTTCTTGGCTAATATCAATCTGATCACGCCAAGAGCCTGTCGATCTAGCAAGTTCCATTTTTCTTGCTTCACATCGTCTGGCTTATCTCCTGATAAGGGTTGATACAACTTCTTCTGATATAGATAATTCTCTATCTGCATCTTCTAAAAGCTAAAATCTCTGTCGTCAAACTTTTCAATCTTCACCTTCCCCTCTTCTAATGCCATTGCTCCCACTGCCTCCTCTAAACTGAGAAGACTCTCACTAATTCCTCTAAACTAAGGAAATCCCGTGGAGTAACCAAAAGTTCTGATACTAGTTGTTAGTATAGATCAATACGAAGAAGAGAAAGGAATAAGGAGAAGAAAGAAAAGACACAAAAAAAACTTTCTTGTTACTTGCACTTTTTAAAGCTTACAAGGTGTCTAAATGAGACACAAATTTTACAAATCAAGCGACGTGGGACAAAGAAACTAAGATCACAAAACTCTAACAACATAAACTAGCATTAGCTTTTGAATAAGTTTATTTCATTTTTCTTATTTTCTTCATATATAAATGTTTGTCCAAATTATCAGACCCAAATTGTTTTAGTACATTCCGATGATTATCCTCATCTTCCATCAACAGATTATGCAAATCCGCATGTTATTCTTTCCATACACAATTATGTTGTCTAAATTTCTTGCCCAAAGGTACAACTGTAGTTGTTTTTTGACGTGTTCAACATAGCACCACAGCAATGCTAATGCTGTATTGATTCCAAGTTCAAGGACACACCTGATGCTAAAACAGTCTAATGTCATCGTATTGTAGGAACCCGTTACATTAGTCAAAACTGATAGACAATAGTATCATGAGGGAGAAGGAGCACTAATATCCGTCATGAGAAAATGGAGTTGGTCTCGCAAGAACAAAACCTGTTTCACGAATAAGTATCAACAACTAATCAGCTTAGTTACTACATTGAAATGTT
This sequence comes from Glycine soja, assembly GCF_004193775.1. Taxonomy (NCBI): domain Eukaryota; kingdom Viridiplantae; phylum Streptophyta; class Magnoliopsida; order Fabales; family Fabaceae; genus Glycine; species Glycine soja. The sequence continues at coordinate 39,851,942 of NC_041004.1, read as the reverse complement.
ACAATAATATTTTCCCCCAACCCACCAAGTTGTCTTCATTTGTTCGTGTCATGAATTAACTGTGACAGTACTTGGTTTCATATCAACCCACCAAGTTCTCTACATTTAGCCCTTATTTGTTTTGAAGTTAGAAAGTATATCCTCGCACTTTTTAATAGAAAATAGACATTCCAATGCAAATATGTGAATGAAATTTAGGCACACCTCTCAATCACATCAAATGATTCAAAATCAATTTTACCAATTCTAAACCAAATGAGTGCTTAGTCGATTTTAAATAACATTTTACCTCTTGAATTTTGTTCCAAAAAAACTTTTGAACATGTTAATGAGTATTAGAAACAATAAATCACCACCAAGCCCTATCCCAATTGGTGGGTTGGACATGGATCTATCAACTCCCATTGTATATCAAAAACTATATTTTCACCCAAACCATGTAGAGTAAAGCATTTGCTTAGATAAGGAATGCTAGCAGCATATTCTTTCTAACAATTTTTTTTTCATTTGTTGAATTTTTTTGAAAGTACAATCATGAGTTAGACCGAGGCTATGTTCGCCAAGACATTTGAGTTAGTTTCTAATTTTTTATATTTACTGAAAAACTTCTTTGACTGATCGGTAAACAAATCCTTTTTAGTAACTTCTAGTGTTTTTTGAAACACTACTTAAAGTAGAGTTTTTTAAAATGCTAGCTTCTAGTTTTTTATAGTTTTTTCTATTTTTATCATTAATATATTTATTCAATTTTCTTATTACCCATTTTAAATAAATCATGATTTTATTATTTTTATGTTATTTTACACTTTTCAACTACTTCACTAGTTAGTTTTATCAAATACTTATAATTTAATAAGCTAGTTTTTCAGCTAGTTCTGCCGAACATAGCCCAAATAAATAAGAAGTGAAACCTACAAAATTATATGGTTTTTAATAAATTTAAGTCAATAGTAGAAAATATATTTAAAAGAATGTGTTACTAACTCAAACCAAAGTATGTTAATCAGTTTGGGTAGTGGGTTAGCCAAAAATCCGACCCGGCGTACACTTTATGTTGTGTTTGGTTTAGAGAATGAAAATAGAAGATAAATTTTTAAATTAAAGTAGAGTGTAAAAGGTGTGGGTCTCACATGGGATCCACAAACTCCCTAAACCAAACACAACCTTAGTTTCTACACCTTGCAGCAGCTTGTTATCCTCAAAGAATCACGTATCTTTTGACAACATGAACTCATTATATATAGAGAGAGAGGAAGTATATCAAATGAGAGATGAGAACTCGAATTAACTATTATAGACCATGATTAACTTTTAATTAACTTTTCTCATGCTCTTACTTTTATAGTCTAAATGACCTGTCTATTATCAGTTTTAACTAAATTATGAACAAGTCCAGCATTTCTGAATCTTCAAAGTGTTCAAGTGAAGGTCAAGTTTATGGTTTCGAAACTTGATGAATTAAAAGGTAGTTTTAAAACTTGGTGTAATAAAATTAATTTTGATGAAAAATTTCAAATGGTGTAAAGTGTAATTCACCCTTTAAGACAGGAGAACTTTACAAGGAAAATTACTAAACATGAAATCATATATTGTTTCTTTGTTGTCCAGTTTTATCAAGTCAAGAATTTTTTTTTAGTCATTTTTCAGAGTTGAGATTAAAGGAAAAACTGGATAACAGATTCTAAAGAAATGGACATTACCTCTTCCTGAAGTAGGGGAGGGAGATCTTCTGTTGCTAGAAGGCTCAAAGCTTCCACACGCAGCTTTTCTTCTTTAATGCCAGACCACGTATGCAAGGGCAAGGCCAATAAAAGCACCGTTAAGACATCTGCAGTAGACGGGTGCATGCCAATGCAGTGACCTTCATTAGAAAGACACAACCTACTTGGTTCCCTTTGACACAAAGGGACCAACACATCAACTCCTTGTTCACTACCACCACCAGTTGTAACAATTCCTGAAACTAATGTTACTGGATTTTCACTATCAGCATTCAGATGTTTTACATCTATTTGACTACAGCATTTTCCACCTGACAAACCTAGCCTACCACAAACAGTCAAAAGATCTGCCGCTTGGCAACAAACACTGGCAGCAAGTGCTGGTAACATATCTTTGTCACCAAGGTTTGCTAAAGTATTACAACATGAACTTTCAGAATCCAACCACCTTGTCACGTGTTTGAAGAGTCCAGTTGTTCGAATCTGTTCCAGTATGTCAGCCTGAAATTTCAAAGCTCTTAAACATTATGATTAATCATTTATTGGATTTTCTTCAATGAGATGAAGTCCCTAATTTTGCAAATAACACACATCAAAAGAAAAAATGTAGTGTGAAAACCTTGATAGCTAGCCTTCCTTTCTCCTCCTCACTCAGTGTGAGATTCCCATCTTCTTGCCTGCGAACTTCAGCAATCCATGTTATTAACCCTCTCAATTCACTGGGAGGAGATTTAAAAGCAAGAGAGAGTACTTCCTGAATGTCTTTTAGATCCTCTGACTTTAGAAGTTGAGGGACATCTTCGGTTAGAAATTTGGCAACACTGCTCCAACCTTCATGTCTACAACTCTGCAGATAGTCTTTAGGTATTTAATGTGATCTACAATGAGAAATTATTTGCAGAGCATAAAAAAAAATCTAGATATAGAGTTTTTGTTAATGTAGTAGAATAATGCACATGTTCAGCCATTATAGTCCTACAAGGGAAAAAGGATAGAATATTAGGCAGGATCCAGACCTTCCAATGACAAACCATATTTTTAACATGATCTTTGTTTGGCCAACACTTGTTATTGTTCAATATAATTTCAGGAGAAGAAACTATCTTCTAGCTGGCCATACCATTATAATTTACAGCGAGTCAGATTACTTTTCCCTCTATTTAAAATTCATGATTTTCGAAATTTTATGTATGTTCTCCAATAGTTCAAGAAAGAATTAACCAGTAGCACAATACCACAGTATAAAGTATAGATGGTGCTCTGTTAAGCCTCGAAATAATCATGTACCTGAAATACAAATTTCCAAATATAAATGGAGGGCAAAAAGACTAGTTGTACAGGCTTAACAAACAAAAAGAGTTCATGAAATCATATCCTTTAATCATAGCAAATAGAAAGATATTTTTTTGGAAGGCCAATTAGAAAGATTTTAATGACACTAATACATTCAAATAGTACAATTTTCGAATTACACCAGCAGATAACTACTAATCAGATAAATGTGGACAGAATATATAGAGAAACACAAGTTTAGTTTAGTGCATACAATCAGATTATCATTATGCCTATGATATGAGGTAAAGATATTTGTGACTTCCACCCTTTTCCCTCAGAAGTTCTACAACATGATTAAAATGAAACTTATAACCCTAAAAAATCCAAAAAAAAAAGGACTCAGAAGATATACATCTATAGATGAATCAAACTAATTCACCAAAACTTGAAAATCGTCAAATATTATCTTCAATAATTTTAAACAATTATTCTCTGGAGTTTTACTATTTTGATTTCTTTTGTTTGATGTGAATACACTAGGGCATGAATAATAATCTAGTTCTTTGAAGCATAGGATACATGCCAGGAAAAACTACCATTTTCGAAAAGTTTATAAACTTGAATCAAAAGAAAGAACACCACAGGAGATGAAAATCCTATGACTAGTAAACTATCGCCTTTGTTCAATAACCAATTCTCACACAACTTACAACAAGGTTTAGTTTTGGCAAAAGGAAAAGTGCAACATATTTGAAGGACATAATAGTATCAGGCTGTAATTTTGATGAATTTTTACAAAAGACACTGAGAAATGCTAGCAACACGCTCTATAGAACACTCTTTTCAACAAATTCTTTATTATTAGGTTAATTTCATGTGGGTCCCATTAAGGATGAAATGTGTGGACCACACAATTTGGTGAGTCCCACATGAATTTCAATCAATAATAAAGAGTATGCCGCTTGTATTCCTTAAGACACTCTTAACTATTATTCTCCAATTAAGAGTGTAAGAGATCTTAGTATTACCCCCTACGAAGTCTGGTTGCTTGATCAATGGTGCTCATGCCTTCCCAGAGAAGGGTAAGGGGAACCCAGTGAGGCGGATACTTGAAACGAGCGACATCCAAAACAAGGACCATATCTCTCTCAGCATGATATCCTCCAACTGGTGAAAAATGGCCAATTCCAGTCTGTTACCCAACAATATGACAAATTCCCCTCATCATTTCTATAAACTACTCAGCAATTTATGTATAAAGTGAAGCAGGCCTAGAAATCAACTAAAAGAATGCTACTAAACGAGTTATGCTTTATGAACAGATAACGCAAACAGGAATGAGTAATGAACCAGCTTTACAACACCTGATTGAGGGGTGTCCTGTGGTAAGACACAATCACATGACAATCCTCAGAAGAAGAGCACGAAATCACACGGTTGCGAAAATCATCAACAGAGCTTTGATCCGATCGAAAGGCTTCAACCTTAGCTCCATTACATCGAGCCAAGCATGCAACTTTACCGAACGTAATGCCTTCCAATTTAACCTTGGCCAAAGGCTCACAGCAATCCAACATGGACTCGTCAAACCATCTCCAAGGACCTATTAACTGACTTCTTCTTTTATGCTAAAAACATAGAAAACACAAAAAAAAAAATGAAAGAAGAAATTGGATCTGTCTATACCTTTCCATTTCCTTCCAGGGTCAATGGCAAGGGCATTGAGGACAACGGAAAGAGTGGCGAGGCCACAGTATGCAGGCTCTGACTGTGTCTGGTAGTATGAAATTAGCTTGAAGAAGCCTTGCATGGTTCCTCGCTCAAGCGCTTCACCGAACAGCTTCTGTACAAAGAATCAATGAATCAAACAGTTTATGATCTTAAGACAGAAATAGAGATTTGAAATGATGGAAAAGGAGCGTTGACCTTCCCTTCCGGCGAAGCGAACTCGATTGAAGGAGATGGGAGCACTCTGCGGTATAAACCTGGACTTGCCATGCAAAATAAAACCTTCTCTTCTTCTGTTTCTTCTTCAATCTTTCTCTGTTCACGGTGAAGCAAACCGCAGCACCTGTTCACAGCTACTTTGACTTTTTCTACTTTTATTTTATATACTTCATTTTTTGTTTTATTAAATAATTATTGTATATACTAATTTGTTTAACAAGTCTAATTGAATTGGTTAAAAAAGATATATAGATTATGTAAATCTCATATATACATGTTCAATCCCTACATGCCATCAAAATTTATAAAAGCTATGAATATATTTTATCATTACTTTTATATGTCATCAAAATATATATACACTAATTTGTTTTTTTCTTCTTCTCTATTTCTTATCAACATTTTCAGCAATTTGGTATCTTCATCTTCAATGCGGTACATTCTAGAATGCCGTCCATGGAAGGTTTTATTTTATTTAGGTTAAATTATTTATTTGGTACCTATAATTTTATGATTCTTATCTTTTTAGTAGTGGTTTTTTTAGTTTCTATAATTTATATTTTAATTATCTTTTAGTCTATGTAATTTAAAAGTATTTTTTTTAGTCCTTATAGTTTGTATTTTAATTCTCTTTTAATCCCTATAATTTGAAAGTGATATTTTTAGTCCCTATAATTTATATTTTAATTACATTTTAGTTCTTATTACAAAAAAAATATAAAAATAATTAGCTACAAATTAGTTATAAATTATTAATTATTTTTTGTATTACAAATTATCGATAAATTAGTTATGAATTATTTGCTAATATTTTTGTAGTTAATTGTAATTGATAATATTACTTATATTTTGATGGTAAGGATTAAAATGAAATTAAAATATAAAGTACAGGGACTAAAATGACCATTATAGTAAGTAAAAGAAAATTAAAATATAAATTATAAGGACTAAAAAAATCACTTTCAAAACTATAGGGACTAAAAGAGAATTAAAATGTAAACTATAGGAATTAAAAAAACCATTTTTAAATTATAGGGACCAAAAAGATAAGAATCGTGAAACTATAGGGATCAAATGAATAATTTAACCTTTTATCTATTTTTTATGATAGGTTTTTAAAATTTTGATATAAGAACATGCCATAAATAAATAAAATTCATATGTTCATTCAGATAAATAATTAATATGTTAAAGTTAAAATTTAATTATTTAGATATTAGTAGAGTTTGATATTTGACGAAAATAATTTTTTATCAGATTTTATTTATATTTTGGTTAAAATTAGTTAAGTTTTTTTTCTTTGATAAATTGGAGAGTTAAGAAAAGAGAAAAAAGACTGAGTCATTTAACTCAAAGATTAAACTATATTCTTGATTTGCACGTTTAAATTTAAACTGACAAATAAAATTAGATCATTCTTATTTGGAACATGCTTGTGATTTGGAACTTCATAAGTTAACCCCCTTTTTTTTATATATAATGGAAGGCTAATCCCAGGAACGTTCTGGAAAACAATGACTAAAAAACAATGGAAAGAAGAATTTTATTGTAAAATGACTAAAATGACATTGTTTTTTTATGGCTCTCTCTTTTTTAAGGCTAGTTATGTCATTTCAGGTACATATTTTTTAGATTTTTAAAGCTTTTTATTTTCTGTCAAATAACTCAAAATTATATCATTTTTTTTTTACCTTTTCCTTTCTTTTCTTCTACTTTCTTTTTTTTCCACTTTCTCTTTTCTCTAAACCAAACAAGTCATAAATGTCAATAAATTGTATATAGGATCTGCGAGTCAAGTTCAACTCAGTAATCCGTACTCAATCTCAATGATTTGAATAAAAAGACTGATGCAAGATGTTTATAATGATGTTATATGTCGTGAGTCACTTAAATCAATTGTATTATTAAATATGATGTTTAAAATGTGATGATACTAGCATGAGAACTTCTTAACCTATCACTTAAATCGATCTACTGTTCTATTTTGTTTTAGATTTAACAGTACTTTTAGTCCATCTATTTTAATTAATAACATTTTAATACTCATGTTTTCTTATTTGTAATTCTCCTTTTAGGTAAACTCTCCTGTATATTTTTTTAAGGATATAGAACTTAAAAACAGATCTTTAAAATTGTTCTGTATTTAGAATTGAAATTCCACAATAATGTCAACATCGTTTCTCACTCACCGTGAAACTTGCTAATAAGAATAACACTAAAACTCTAAAATCACATAAGGAACTCTAAATTTTGACCATCTTTTTTTGGTGAAGAAATTTTGACCATTTTTTAAATACCATCTTTAACTTTTTTACGTACTTTGTACACTAAATTATTTGCGAGAGCAGTTTGAAAGAGCAGAACCTAGATAAATATACTGAATACATTTTTTTAAATACATTTTTTTTTGTTTATGTTGTTATAATTTGATATAAATATCAGATCATATGTGTAAAACAATATTTAAAAAGTACAAGAATTTAATAGGGAAGTTCATACCATCACCAAGGGTGAATTATCATAAACTAGGAAAATAATGTAATTAGGAAATGATGTACTGAATCACTGGTAGAAAAGAAAATCTTCAGTTGTCAACATGTGGTAAATGCCAATTTAAGTGATTCTACCCTACTCGACGTGTCATGAAGCTAGTTGAACGATTAAGAAAATGGTATGGGGTATAAATTTAACAGTCAAGAGAGAGGAGCACCAAGATCCTCGTCTACCTTACCCTCTTGACATCTCTTGAGAAGGTGTAGCTGACGTCTCAAGTGCAGAACCTGAAATGCAGAATTGTTTATAATAAGTTGAAGTTGAAGAATGAAGATAGAGTGGAATTAGCAGAATACAGTGCTGCCATGCAATGCAAAATAGATATAAAAACAGATGAGAGATTACTACCTCTTCCTGAAGCAAAGTAGGAAGATTTTCAATTGAAACAAGATCGTGTATTTCGGCCAAAAGCTGCTCATCTGTGATGCCAGCCCAAGTTGTAGATGGTAAGGACAGCAGAAGCACTGTTAGCACATCAGTGCTAGCTGGGTGCACCCTTATGTACTTACTTTTAGAGCAAATGCAACATAATTTCTCAGATGATGAAGGAATCAAAACATCAACCCCTTGCTCGCTGTTACCATTTACCACAGTCCCTGAAACCATTGTTATTGGCTTGTCATCTTCAGCTTTCAAGCATTTCAGACATGTTTCTCGACAGCAATACCCTGCTGAGCTAGGTTTCCCACCTAAAATTTCTGCTCCTTGGCAACAAACACTTGCAGCAATGATAGGTAACGTGTCCCCATCACCTGATACTTGTTGCCTGCTGCAAGAACTTGACAAAAAGGAAGCCACATGTTTGAAAAGCCCAGTCTCCTGCACCTGTTTCAATACCTCTTCCTGCATAACAAAAAAGTTACTATGACACTATCGAGACCAAAATAGAATATGCAATGCAGGAGAGAATTGTTACACGGTGATATTGGACATATTAAACCTTGATAGCAAGCCTTGCTTTCTCCTCTGCGCTTAAACTTGGACCACCATCCTCTCGCCTCCTGATCTCAGCAATCCACTTGATGAATTCTTCAAAATTAGATGGCAGTGAAGCGGCTATAATTGAAACAACCTGAAGGATGTCTTTCACATCCTCTGATTTTAACAGAAGAGGAACATCATCCATTAGGAATTTTGCAATATTAATCCAACTCTCATGTTTGCAGCTCTGCAAGATACATATAACCGATACCAACATAAACAATAAAAAACACAAATGTGACAAACTACACAAACGCACACAAGATACATCCAACCCATACCAATGTAAACAATGAAAAACAAAAACATGAGTGACGACACTCCACACACACACTCACGTGTGCAAACACATTGACGTCTTATATTCTCTTAATTTCAGAATTCATAGGATTGTTAAAATAAGTGTAATGCATGAAATAAGATAGGAGTTAAAACACACACGGCCAAAACTACATAGTGCAAATTGACTTTCCAACCTTCTGTATGAGCATACCACAGATAAAGCATATCCAATTAAACCTCACTCAACTATCATTTCTAATTCAACTAATAGAACATTTCACGGTATTTGCAAATAAGATGACAAACAAGGTATTTTCTCAGTTCAGAAATGTAAATTGTAGTCCACTTCACAAGAAAGATAATTGCTCAGTAGAAAATCACATAAACTAGAAATAAATCAATATGCTCCCAAGAACAAGTTCACCAAATCGCAAAAACAGAGAATTTATAATGCACAACATTGAAGGAATCCATGCACCTAGTCACCTACATACAAGTGCACAAATAACGAAATTATCCAACAATTTAATGCACAAACCAACATTATTTACTATATCCTGAAATGTGAAATTCATTATTGAGCAAAAAGAAAAATACCAGAGTATAAAGCAATCCAGGTTCCCTGTGAGGCCTTGATACAAGCATGAACCTAAAGAGGGTAAAAAAGTTGAGCAAATCACTTAAACTATGTAAAAAGAAAAAAAAAAGAGAGAGAGAGAGAGAGAAAGTGTTTAGTTCTCTTATTGCTTAACTTGGCCAGCTACAGTCATCGCTACATAATTTCTTAATTCTTACGTATGAAAAACACTCAGTTCTTAGTGTTCACTGGCACCAACCCTTTTGAGTATACTTGTTTGTGGTTGTTGATCTCAGGTTTCAGTAACATTCTAAAACAGTATAACTTCAATTAATTAGGCTACATGGCCATTAGAAAATAGTATAAAATAAGAAAGTTTACCCCCTAGATTGTCCAGTATCCTCATCGATGTAATTCATGCCTTCCCAAAGAAGTTTAAGTGGGATCCAATGGGGAGGATACTTAAATCGTGCAACGTCCAAAATAAGTGCCATGTCCCTTCCAACATGATACCCTCCAATCGGAGAAAAGTGGCCAATTCCCGTCTGTCATAAAAACAATGCAAGCTTACACTCAAACCATCTAGAATTAAGTATATGCACTAAATGTGTCTACCAAAATACATAAATCAGCTATCAAACTTGGAAAGCTTTCATACTTCCTATTATGCCAAACTTCCACAAACCATAGCACATACTTGTTTGAGGGCAGCTCGGTGGTACGATGAGATTACGTGACAGTCATCGGACATGGAACATTTCTTGACATATTTACGAAAATCATCGATGCTGCTATGTGTAGCATGAAAGGCTTCAACTTTTGCTCCGGCACAATGAGCCAAACACACAAGCTTCCCGAACGTGATGCCTCTAGCCTTGACTGTTTCTAGAGGCTCACAGCAGTCCAACATAGATTCATCAAACCATCTCCAAGGTCCTGCAAGGCAAATAATAGAACTCGAGACAATTGATTAAATGATTCAAGCAAATATTCATAATTAATTAGGTTAGTGATGGAAGCATTAGATTGTTTGTTATGTACCTTTCCATTTTCTGCCAGGATCAATGGCAAGAGCATTGAGGACCATGGACAGGCTAGCGAGGCCGCAAAAGGCGGGCTCGGATTGCGTTTGGAAATAGGAAACCAACTTGTAGAAGCCTTCCATGGTTCCATTCTGAATGGATTCAAGAAATAGTTGCTGGCATTCAATCAAACAAAAAAAGGTGAGTAAAAAACACATGATACTATCTAACAAAGTCAAAATGTTAACATTTACTGCACCCATTCTCATACCTTGCCTTGTGAGGAAGCAAACTCGACGGCGGGGGGGCAAGGAAGAAGGCGCCGATACAACCCCGCCGTCGCCATTGACAGTAACCACCGCAAAACCCTTTCCTTTCCTAAACCTAAACAAACACGACAACTCTTTTGCTTCAACCTCACGCACTTTTATGTTCTATTCATTTTTGTTACTGTCTCTGGTCAACCGTAACCATTTTCTTTTTCAGTGATTGCACAAGTTCTTATTGTCCTGGATTTACTTTTCCTTTTTTTATTTTCTCATTCTCTCCAACCTACTCTACTGGGTCTGATTAATTCTACTTGCGGTGATTATTTTTTATCTAAACAAATTTTCTCGGTAAATAAATTGTTTCCGACGCATTAAACTCTTACACCTTATTTCAATCCTTGGGGTTGGATTTACTTTTCTTTATTTCTGAACTTTACCGACCCTGAAAATAAGAGAGGAATAAAATATGAAACGTTTTTTTTTTCCTTACTTTTATTTCGAAAGAAGAAAAATTATTCTTTACGATAATAATATAAAAATTTGTTCTTTTAAAACTATAAATCATTAAAAAATTATAATCATTAATTAAAAAAATCAACTAAAATTATAATAATAAAATAATATTATATGTATTATAAATTAATAAATAATTAAAATTTATTATTCGAGTTTTCAGTGATTATATTTATTTATTTATTTATAGTGCCTTAGAGGATTCAAACTTACTGGAAAAAAAGATTTGTTTTCATTCTTTTTTTCTTCATTTCTCTTATTATTGTGCTTTTAAAAAATAAATAAATAAAAGATGATGATAATAAAAAGTATCATTTATTTCTAAAAAATAAAAACATAATATGAAAGAAATGAAAGAGAAAAAGAAATAATGAACAGAAACTCGCCCAAATGTATAATTTGGTCAAAGTTGGACACGTTTTGAATTTGGTTGTTGGAGTCCTACAATAGAACATCATTGTCTTACACATTCTACAGTTTTAGTTTTCTTTGATTCTGAAGATGTTTTAACAAAAGATCAAAATGAAAAAAAGTTAAGAATATTATGGTTTCAAGTGTAATCATACGTTGGATTTACATTTCAGAATTCTATTAATATGATATTTATCTATAGTCCAATGTATAGTGTTAAGAGTATTAGACAAGAGTATATATAAAAGACAATTAAACCTATTATTTTATTCAATAAGTCTACAGAGGTAAATTAAGTAGAGTCCTAAACGATGGGAGATATGAAAAAATTAATCAACTCGTTAACACTAGCTACCATTTCATAAAATAATTTCCAATAATAAATAATAGAATGACATTAACGGTCACAGAGAAAGGTTTGAAGTATGCATTACCTTGCCATCATCGGAGACAAAATCAACTGCAGGAGGTGAAGGAAGGGGTAGTTTGTAAAATCCATTCATTTTTTTGGGGTCTGGTAATCTGGTTACTGTAAGGTAATAATGGAAGAGCTGAGACAATCGCAATGAAGAGAAATATAAATAACGAAATATGAAATATTGGATTAGATCTTTAATTATTAGAGGTCAATGTCAATTATGATTTATTGTCCATCTCAATATTCAAAAATATTCTCAGAATCATTGATTTAGTTTTCAACCAGCAATAGACGCGCCTCAGTTACAACCTCACTCTAGCTGCGTCATTGCCCCAATCGCAAAGATTCTCAGAATTAATGTTCATGTGTACATATAAAACTTCTGTAAAAAAATTATATAAAACATGCATGGAAATTAAAATGATATTGATTTCTCAATCACAGCGTGTTGGTGATTTTATTTTATAAAAACTCATTTAATAGTAAAACAAATAAAATATTTATCATTAATGCAAAAATCAATTAAGGAACAATTCATATTAATTATCTCTCTAAAAAAAGGTAATAAGATCTGGATACCAGTGGTAAAAATAAAACAAATGATTTTTTTTCTAACAACACTAGCTAAGATAACGATCGATATTATTATTATTATTATTATTATTATTATTATTATTATTATCTCAGTAATATTAATCGATAATTAAGTGAGCATTTAAATATCTTAGTAACTTTAGATATTAATTTAAGATATCTATCCAAAGTTAACATTAATCTCTAATGGAAAGTTTTTTTTTTAAGAGAAATATGAACGGGGAGTTGGATCTAATAAATGGGCTAATATTTTTCATTTCACACAAAGGTGGTGAAGAAAGACTCAAATTTTTAAGGAAAAAAAAATGTCTATATTTAATGATCGATCGATCATATATTAAACAAATTATTGATACATATGACTTTTTTTTTTAAGAATTAGGGTGTTTGTTAGGAGAGAAATTTTCATTTTTATTTTAAATTATCTTAAAAATTTCTCAAAAAAGTTTTATTATAATAAATATATTGTACCTCATTCATAAGTCAAATTTAAGTTTTTTAAAAAAATTTATTTAATTAAATAAGTCAGGTCACAAGTCTTAAGAAAAACCTATTAAACTTTACATATTATCTCGTTTAACAATAATATATTATAATAAAAATATTATTATTATGATATATAATATTATAATTATTTTATTTAAATTATAAAATTATTTTAGTAGTTTAAGAATTTAAATAATTTTAGTTAATGTAATATAAATGGGTAGCAAGAATATAGACTTTTTGCTTTTAGTGAGACTTAAAAGACTTTAGTAACATGTTATATGAAATGTTTATAGGTAAATTTTGTTCATATTTTATGATTTAAAATTATCTTATTATTTTTTAATGAAAATCTTTGATTTTATGTAAAAAAAATAATATTTTTTACACTTTAATATGAAACAAGTCTTTAAATGGATTGATAGACCTACCGAGCTTTTATAAAGGCTGAGCTCAAGCCTAAAAATAGGCTTGTGACAAATAATCCAACTTAGCCCAATCATTTTCATCCCTAGTTGAGTTATAGCGTATCCAAGCGTTGTAAATATATGATAGCGTATTCAATTCTTATAGATGAAAATATATGTGATGCTAAACAAATTGCTCCTAACTCGACTGTAAAATTATGTTGAATTGCAATATGTTTTGTCATATTTTAGAGCCATTAGATTAAATTAAGATCAATGGTTGAGAATTAATGTATTTCTTATAAAATTACATCATATAATTTAATCCCTTCTCTTTTAGAGGATATATATTTATAACAAATTATTAAAAATAACGACAATACATATAAATCAATACCATAAATTCAATGATTATTCATTTTGTTACTATTTAATGCAACATAACAGTTTATTAATTTTATAAAAAAAAATTATTAGTATTAAATACACATATTTACCATTATTTATCATAATTACACTACACAATTATGATTAAGAACTTTAGGCCTATTATGTAATGTCATTTATAAAATAACGAAGAAAGTCCTTGTCAATAGGATGAGGCCCCTTCTGCAAAGATTAGTGAACCCTCTACAGAGTAGTAGTTTTATACCTAGAAGAGGGACCTCTGACAATGCTATTGTTTTGAAGGAAATCATCCATAGCATGTCGAAATCGAAAAAGAAGAAAGGCGATGTTGTGTTTAAGCTGGATTTAGAGAAGGGGTCCCTGCTGGTTTCCTTCCCAAGAGAGGGTTGCGACAAGGGGATCCCTTGTCTCCACATCTGTTTGTGTTTTGCATGGAAAGATTGTGACATATGATTAAGGAAGTCGTGGATGAGGGTCTGTGTGGGAGCCGTACGTTCCATATCAACAACAATGGACGGAGGATATCTCATCTCTTCTTTGCCGATGATGTGCTTCTTTTTGCAAAAGCTAATCCCTCCCAGGTTCGGTTATCGCCGGTATTCTTCATATATTCTGTGAGAAGTCTGGCCTTAAGGGTAATGTGGATAAATCGAAGATATTTGTGTCTCAAAGTTAAAGAAACAAAAGATCTCTAGACGGTGACCAGGGACAAGAATACGGCACTGCTGGGAAAGCTGATTTGGGACTTGCTGCATAATAGGGATAAGTGTTGTGGGTGCAACTGGTCCTAGCTAAATATCCAGGAAATGATGTAAAGACTGTTCTAGGTTAGAGTGGGTCTTATTTTCTGTCATCACTTAAGAAATCCTTTGATGAACTTAAGCATGGATTCCAACTACAACTTGGTAATGGAGAGAACAGTTTTTGGTTTCACAAGTGGTTCTACAATTCAATGCTTGCTCTAGAAGTTCCTTTTGTGCAAATCCATGATTCGCGCGCACTTGCAGGTGCAGGATGTTTGGGATGATGGTCATTGGGATATTAGTTCTCTATTCACTAATATCCCACATGACACAGTGGAGAAGCTGAATCGGTTACGTATTTGGTTGCATAGTAATTCGTCCGATATTATTGTGTGGAAAGGGATCAGGTATATATAGTTTCATGGAAATGGATCCGGTGGCTACAGCTTGGGAAGAACATGTTTTTCTTTTTATTTTATATTCAAATAGGTAAATTGATTTAGAAATTGGTTCAAAATTAAATTTATTTTAAAAAATTAGTTCTGCATTGAACTATTTTTTAACTAATTTTAAATTGGTTCAAAACAAATTAAATTATTATAATAATTTAATTTGTTTTGTGTTAATCTTCACTTCATAAAAAAGAATTCAAGTAATATTTGAATAATGTAACTTAATTTATCACATTAATTATTTATACTCAAACTCTTCATTAAAATAAAATAATAATTGATCATTAGGTTAATTATATGCTCTACTTCTAAAAAAAAAGTTTATATGCTCCTATGAATAGCCTAACTTATTTCCTCCTTCACTTTGCAAAATATTCATTCATATTAGATATCATTCATTGATTTAATTTAATTTTAGAGACAACCTGTTACGGCTTCTTAAATTTAGCATCTTCAATTCAAGATTGATTTATTTTCCTTTCTACTATTCTCATTGTCACGCCCGAAATCTCGATCAGCCTCTGGTTTTGATTGAAGGGGGAACCAACAAACAGACTATTGCCGTAGAAATAACGAAAGTAAAAATATGCGTGCTTTTAAACACAATTGATTTGTTGCATTCGTCCCTTTTCTCATCATAGACTCTACAATACTTTGTTGTCAAAACCTACCTCAAGTTTTTGAACAACCTCTATTTCACCAAATGACATAAAAATCACTAGACCAAGAGTTAAAATATACGCCTTAATTATCCTCATTGATGGTTTCTTCATGGAACAATTATTCAAGTCAACAACGAATTCCTTTCACACACAAAAGAATGTTGAATTCTCATCTTCAAGGTTTTAGTAAAGCCTAAGAAAAGCTTTTATATTGCTATTGTGAAGAGAATTCGAAGAACTCATAAAATTTGTTTAACATGTCCAACAACAATAAGGTGAAGGGCCTCCTTAAAGGCCTAAGATTCATTTCTCAGATATTCGGTACGTGGCATTCACTTATTGTATTAATTTCTAACGAGTTATTTTATCTATTTCTATTCTCAAATATAAAGTTGTAGAAAGATTATGTTGATTAATTAACCCTTTAAAAAACAGTTGATTGATTAAAGGAATTAATACCACTCATACACTTCGCAGATACCGATGAAAAAGACTCAGAAATTCAGATTAGTAATCCCACAGATGTAAGGCATGTGGGGCATATTGGATTGGATGGTCACGATGGTCCCTCTGAAAATGATCCCAGCTGGGTAATTCTCTATTTTTCCAAAAAAAATAACTGTTAATTATTATCATTAACATATTCAAACTTGTGGGACATCAATTAATTACTTAACTAAAATGGTTTTAATGTAAAATACTTGTATTAATTTGTGTGTAAATTTCGCATCATTTTAAAATTGTTTCAGATGAACGAGTTTAAACCCGATGATTCAGTCCAAAGGACCTCTCAAGGTATGTACATGCTACATATAATATTGTGTTTCCATTTTTGAGTTAACATTCAAAATATATTTTTACGTACGATTTAAAAGCCAAACTGCACCCGAAAAAAAAGAGGCAAACTAAGCCAACTTGTTTAATTTTGATGAATGAGTAAATGGGAATTAATTAATTGTTATAGTTACAAATAAACAAAAATGATAGTAACTAAACAGTCGTACAGCAATTCTTTACCAATCTAACAAATAATTTTCACCCTTTTTATGAATGCATGTGGATTCAATTTACCTTGAAGTCACTAAAATCTCGCTTTGCTAGACAATCTACTTCACCAAGATATCTTGACGCTCAAGGACTTGTTAAATTGCTACAACTAGATAAAACTGTTTGCATTTTAAACCCCAGCACATTAATTCTCTAAATAAGTTTTTACGGATAATTTTAATTTTAATATGTTATTGACGCTATAGTGTATATATATATATATATATATATATATATATATATATTGGGTGCCTCTGTTATATCATTTTTTTTCCACCAAAAAATATATATATATTTAAATCTAGATGTTATAAATGTTCCAATGCAGATTCAAATGAGTTTCCCAAATCATCTAAGCGGCAAACAAAATCAATGGGGAACATAAGAGAGTCTCATGCAAAGGAAAAATCAGACAGGAGGCCAAGGCCACATAAAAAGTCATCCAAAACTAATTCAGACCAAAATGATTCATGCAATGGGGACACGGATTCACTCCAACAACAACAAGGGAATGATTTTCCACCTAAAAAGTCTCGTCCCAAGATGTCAAAAGATGGTTCCAATAATGTTGGTGGTGACTCATCCAAAACCAGATCAAAACCTCATCATCATCATCATCATCATTCTAGAAACTCATACTCCAATAATAATCAAGAAGGCCATGCTAGACACAGTTCCAAGACTAGGACCACACACGGGTCCTTTGAAGAAGATGCACATTCTAGGAACAAACACGGGTCCTTTGAAGAAGAAGAACAATTTCAAAGACGCTCTTGTGAAAATATACTGAAAAGTTACCCAAATTAGAGGAATTTTGTTTTTATATACTAGTCTTGAGTAGTTAATAATTGAAATTAGAACACTATTCTCCCCTCCTCTCCTCAAATTCTAATGTATCTATTTAGTTCAATTATTGATGATTGATGTACAGATATTTTTTTCATGCAGTTGTTGCGACTAATGTACTAAACTATTGATGTCCTGCGAATTTGTTTAACATGAAAAATCCCTCAATGTAAGGATAAAAATCACATATCATTCAAATCAAATAAATAACTTCATTATAATCAATCAAGATACAAAAGAACCTCCAACAAGTACACTAAAACTTACTACAAACAGTCAAATCAAAACAAACCCTCAATTGATACAATAGAGACAAGAAAATAAAACCTCAAAATATAGAGTAGATAATGCGAAACACTTATTTCTCTCTACATAATACATATATTTTTTTTCTCGATCCAACCAAACAATTTGAAGTATCACGCGCGTAGAACTTGTTATCCAAAAATCAGTCTAATCCAACGGTGAACGAATTCGCAATTGCAATTTGAAAAATACTCTCCAGTGGTATGCGAAAATCACAATGATTTCTCATCTCCTTCTTTCTCTCTCAATGATTTGTAACTGTTTTCCTCTCTCAAATGAGTCTCTCTCAGTGTATCTCAACATTTAATCTGACCCCTCTCCACTTAAATAAGTGAAACAAAATGAATCTTCTCATTTGGACCTTTACTCCACATAGGAAGAGAGTCCAAAAATCTAACATTTAGATTAGAAGACATACCTTTTGTAAGACCATGGTTCAACCGCATAGAGTTATTCTAGTTTAACAAGTGACATCGGGTTTAAATCTTGGATCATGTAGTTACGTTAAATACTTGAAAAGAAAATTCTGTTGTCTAGAACAATCATACTCAATTTGAATAAAATTACCTTAAGTGAAGGATACATGTGAACGTGCAAAAAAATACTCTTTTGTAAGGCTAGGAAAGATCACCAATCATAACAGATTTATAATATAGTTTTGGGTAAAATATGTTTAGGGTTTTTGTAAAATTTGAAAAATATTAATTTTTTTCTCATAAAATTTTTTGTATTAATTTGGTTCCTCTAAAAATAAAACATATTTTATCTGGTACTAACAGATAATCTGAAGTGCTTAACAGACTTACATATGTAATTTTATAACAAATAAATTAAATAATTTGTGACAGCTAAACCCTCCCTCCTAAAATGAATTAAATAATATTTTTGGGGTTAAAAAATCTATATAAAATGTAATTTTCCATCATTTTCTTGGTGATTTTCTCACTTCCTCATGATAATAGGAAAATGGATGAGACAACAATAGGTTTCGGTGTGTTTGGGAAATTAAAAAGAAAAAATAATTAAGTATCTTAGTCACATTAGAAAATTGTCTGGTTACCACTCAAGACAAAAAAAACATTTTATTTTTATAGAGAATAAATTAATAAAAAAATTGAGGATAAAATTAATAATTTTTAAATTTATACGGATGGATCTCTATTTTAACGTAGAGTTTTTATAGAATTTATCAATAAGAAAATTTTGATAAATAAAGCGAAGTCATTATTACTAGTTTGAGGGAGCAAAAGACTCAACCACATGTATCACATGTTTTTTTTTACATTTTTACACTCCCGTTGATAGCTCATTTGGTTATTCTTAAACGTTAGTTGATAGGACCTCAATCCTGTATTGGCTAAAATTTTCTGCATTCTCATTATTACTTTATGCACTTCATTGTATTTTAGAATAAACTTTTTGAAATATAATAAAAAGTACAAGAAACAATAGTGTGAGTACGGGAAATATGATACAAATGTCTTCTAATTATTCCATACAACAAACATTTTGATTTTACATAAAAAAAAAATTGATTGTTGAAATCATCCTCCGCCTACGTTATGTAAATATCAGAACTAATTTTGTGCAAAATTAAATTAGATTATTCCATTAATCAATTATATGGATAACCAATTATAATTAAAAGTTTTTGTTTGGATAAGTTTGCTGAAAAAGTTGTTTAAAATAATTAATTTTGTTTGGATGTAATAAAAAAAATCAACTCTTACATAATAAAAGAGACATAGCTTAAAGAAAAAATAAGTTGTTGAAAAATAATCATAAACTATAACTTTTTATATTTTTTAAAAATGGTTTTTTAGAAGAAAAAAAAAACTTTCTACATAGTTTAGCTGATGTCTCAAATATTCAATTTATTTTATAAACAGTTTTTTTTATATAACAACAAATGAAATTTGAGATTATAATCTTTCCCAAACATTTGACGCTCAGTGATTATTAGTTTTTCCAAACACAAAACTTAATAGCAAAAACATATAAGCATCTTAGTGTAATTAGACAAGTCAACTATATGCTTAAATACCCGACCAAGACCTATGCGGTTTCTGTTAACTGAAATCTTAAAATATTATATATAGTCGAATGAGAAAGTACATATATTATAAAAAAAATAAAACATGAAAATTGCGAGGATTTTTCTTCTCTCCACCATCGTTGGGTTGTGTTTGCGTGTCTCTCCGTAAATTGCCTTCGACTGTGACAACACGCACCGATCGCCATGAACATCTTCACCAAGAAACCCACCGCCAAAGGTTCTCCTTCTCCTTCCCAATCATTGTTTTCCCTCTCACCTAATTATAATATTTCAAATAGTGTTACGTTTGGGTTGCGTTCGTTCGTTTCCGATCAATTGAATTTTCATGTTTTGGTTTGATAATTAAAAGTGCTTGCTATTATTTCGTGCAGAGGCTCTTCGTGAGAGTAAACGTGAAATGACAAACGCCAGTAGAGGTAGTGTATTGTTTCAATCAACCTCATAAACCCTTAGATCGATTAATTTTACCTATGAATTTCGTGTGATGATTAGAATAAGTTAGAGGTGTGAGCTTTCCACTTATGTGATGTAATAATACTTTTCTTTATGTTACCATGTTATTGGTATGGAGTATCCATTAACTTTAGTGGGATTCTTCACTCCCAACCACGGTTTTTCCATCCACGAGACTCGAACCCGAAACCTTGCTTAAGGGGACCGAGTGCAGTACCACTCAACCAACGACTTGTTGGTATGTGATATAATTAATAATATGCTTCCTTATTTCAGGTATAGAGAAGGAAATTGGAGCTCTACAATCGGAAGTATGTCATACTATAGTCACTTAACGAGTGAATGTGATTATCCTCTTTCTTCAGTCTCAACTTTTTATGGTATATTGAACTAATATTAGCTATTTGTTTGTGTAATTAGGAAAAAAAGCTTGTTGCTGAGATAAAGAGAACTGCTAAGACGGGAAATGAGGTATCATCTCCTTTTCATGCTCATAGTCAAGGTTTTAGTAAATGGTTCGCGATCATGACTTTTGATGATGCAACGTGGAGGTTTTTCGGGTGTCAGGGACTGCAATTTTTTTTGCATTATTGTAAAAAGTGACGAAACTGTGACCACGACTGCAATTTAAAACCTTGCTCATAGGCGTATGTTTCTTTTATGTATTTGCTCACAGGCATTGATCTGAGATTAAAAATGGATGTTTTGTTTGTCACTGCATTTCTCAGGCAGCAACTAAAATTCTAGCTCGCCAGTTGATCAGGCTTAGGCAACAAATTGCTAATCTTCAAGGTAGTCGAGCTCAGATGAGAGGCATAGCAACTCACACTCAGGTACGTTGTCGATGAAGCAGCTATTTTTGTGATGTGTTTATTTGTCTTCTTTTGCTACTTGTGTTTAAGCAGATACATGCTTTATCTGCTCTGTCTTAGCTATGTTTTTCATTCGATGCAGGCCATGCATGCACATTCTTCTGTTGCTGTTGGCTTGAAAGGTGCTACTAAGGCAATGGCAGCTATGAATAAGGTCACAAATTCAATCTTACATTTTAAATATATAATATTTCCATACGATATATTTGTTCCTGGGCCATAAAAGCAATATTTTGTTAGGTTTTATGTATGATGCATAGATATGATGTGTATTGAATATGATACGCATCCGATATAGTGATACAGCTATTTTTAAAGTATATAGGATATCATACAAGCAGGATACATATCTAGATATGTATAAAAATCATGAAACTTAATATAGAGTTCCAAGCAAAGCCAAATTAATAGCATACTTTTTCAACATTACTGAATAAAAATTATGAATTGTGGTCATCATAAATCTTTGCCTATTTCCTACAAAAATAATCTGTATCAATCTCATTCCCATCTAAAGCATCATTCAATAAAAGGAAAATTTCCATTTAAGGTTCCTCAAGAGACAAAGCTTTCTATGTATCTATCATACACGTACTTCTATGTCTTTGGTCTGGCTGCATTAGATTTTCATAACTTTTTCTTGAAAGCTTAGATACTTCAGAAATATATATCGGTGAAGTATCTAAAAGTATTGGTAGGTTTGTGCAAGGTTGAGGGTTTGGAGCATAAGGTTATTTAGGGGTTGCTGTGGGGTTGGTTACATTTTAGGTTTCCACAGAATAGTCAATGACAAGACATTGTTCTTTTACTAAATTTTGTAAAGGATGTCAGTTTCATCCTTCTCCCTTCCTATCACATGCACAGACAAATGAAGTCAGAATTAGAAAAAAGAAATGGATGGTGTGGATATATTCAACGTTGTTGACAAACTCAGAAAAAATGTTGTATCAGGAAACAGCAATGATAACAGCAGTTCTGCTAACTTCCTACGAAATAAACAAAACATTGACATTGAAGTGAAGTCTTTAAACTAATCACTATACCATTTTTTATTATTTTCCCCTTGAACTAAATTAGAAGATTCATTGCAGAAAATGGAACCGGCAAAGCAAGCTAAAATTATACAAGACTTCCAGAAACAATCAGCGCAGATGGATATGACTGTAAGATGATGTTTTGGTTTACTAATTTTGCAAGTTAGAATATCAGGAACTAGTGTTTTGTTTCAACTACTTACGGACTTTAGTGGTATATAATTTTATGAGCAGACTGAAATGATGTCAGATGCCATAGATGATGCCTTGGATAATGATGAAGCTGAAGAGGAGACTGAAGAGCTGACAAACCAGGTACTCTTTGTATTGCCTTTTATTGCAACTTAAAAAAAAATGTGTTGCAATGTTTACAGGGCCTTTTACTTGATTAATTTTTAAAATAATTAAAGACTTTTATTATATTTGACATGGCATTTATTTCACATAAAGTTGTTTACTAGGAGGAATAACAAATGTATCTTGTATTACAATTCATAAGAATTAGTGGTGCTAGAATCATTGTCCAATTTTAGGTCCTAACCACAGCAATAACAGTCTTGGGGCAATCGAGAATCAATAACAAAAGCCACTGAGTTTTATTTATCCCTAGTTGAAGTGAACAGGATGGTCAATTGATGCCATTAGGCTAATTCATAATGTTGTTGAGATAATTAAGGGACTATTCAGTGAAAAGTTTAGGATCTCCTCGTAGCCCTAATTTGAAGAAAGAAAAAAAAAAGAATCAAGGGGGTCTAGCTCAATTGATTGAGCAGAGAATGAATGTGAGTGTTGTAAACCCCTTACTACCGTGTTTAATTCCTACAGATAGAAGAAAAAAAAACACTGCCAAGAGAAAGAGCATGGCTTTTTTACCATCATGTTTCTTACAAGACCTAAAACAACTTTTAAATTTATGAAAATTTATGATTTCCTTGTCACTTGTGGCTTAGTTTACAAGGTTTAGAAGGAATGGTTTATGATTCACAAAGAATAATGAGACTAGATGGGCCGAAGTTCAAGGTCTTATTGTCTGGGATGGCATTTGCTTTGGAAATTACAAAAAAGAAACTGATGGCACCTCTTTTCTTTTCTTGCAGGTGCTCGATGAAATTGGTGTAGATGTTGCCTCACAGGTAGGAATAAGCTGTCATTAATCTCTTCACACTCTCTCATCTGTCATAATGCTTTTTATCAACCTAATTTGTGTCCTATTTGAACTTTTGGCAGTTATCAGCAGCTCCCAAAGGGAGAGTCGCAACAAAGAATGCTGAAAATGATAGCAGGTAGTACATCTTCTGTCTAACTGTCTCTGTCCTGAAGAATTTAATTTGGATCCTTGTGTCTATTTGCCTGAATACTGTGAAAAACAATCCATGGGGAGGGGGTGAATTGCTGCAAGGTCCCTCAGGACTACCTCCTAAGTAGGAAACCTGTGGATATATATAAAAAATAATAATTAAAATTTCTTTAGCTATTTGCTTTTCTTTTGCAAGTTTATTTGACCTTGTAAATTTGATGCCACTGCAGCTCGGGCATTGAAGAACTTGAGAAGCGTTTGGCGGCTCTTAGAAACCCGTAAATTTTGCTTGGGATTATGTGATTCTGGAACTCAGTTTTAAACTAAAATTCTTTCCTGAGCTATGTTTTCTTGGGATTTCACAAGTTTAGTGTGTATATACATCCTTGAAATTATTATGTATGAATAATGATATATCCAAAATTTCTGAGATGGTTATTTACTTGTAGAAGTTGTAGTTGGGGATATAAAGAAAAACGTATAGTTTGATGCTGTTTGTCAGTGAATTGCTAAGTCGATTTAAGTTGCGGCTGGCCGAAGAAAGATTTTACTTGAACGTGCTTGTTAGGAATGAAATCAGGCAACGGGAGAATGATAGTAGATTGAACATGTGTGGATTCGTTGATTCTCTGGAAGGGAAATGCCAAACTGTAGTTAATTGCTCATGTAGACCTTGCATCATCAATAATTGATTTCAGAAACTACAAAGGCTTTACCGTAAATAAATTGGTCTTACTTGTAAATTTCTCTCAAAGCGATACTAGGCATGTTTCACTTTCATTTATAGTTAGATTCCATTAATAAAACTTTAAGAATTTTTAACTAAAAGGTGTTTTTAAAAAATTGTATAGTAACTATGCACTTTTTAATGAATCTATTTTTTTTTAGTTTTTCAAAAATTAAAAATAGCTTACAAATGATACGGGTGGATGTGTAGTCATTGTTTTTCAGTTTCTCTTTTATGGAGATAGGAACCACATGATACATTTCATAAAACGGAGACGAATACTTTATTAGAAACTAAAATTGAAAGTTTATAAAATCAAATAATTATTCTGTAACCTTTTAAAAAATTGATGACTTATATATTCTAATCTTAACCATTCATGATAAAATTTAATGCCAATATTTTATCTTGCTCACATAAAATAACCCTCTGTTAAATATATCCCCTTTTATATATATATATCAAGACTAATTCTAAGAAAGTTATTTTTCATCTTCACCATTCATTCTAATGGTTAAGATTAATTACTTATTACAATCATTAGATTTTAAAAAAAAATAATGAGAGAAAAAAATTACTCTTCATATAAATTAATCTCTCGCATATATAAAGGGTCAAATTGACGGCAAGGCGAGTGAGGCTATCGCCTAAGGCCCATTGCTAGATAAACTATTAATTACGTACAAAGTCACGGCACGTCTATCACTATATTAGGCTCACTAAACATGAATTGTGTAGACTGAATTAATTGTGTAAACTGTAAAGCTAATTAATTAATATAATAAAGTGCAAAATTTGTAAGGGTGTACTCGCGTCTATAAATGTAAAGTTTTTAATGGTAAAATCTAACAGTATTAATTAGTTTTTAATTGAATGAAAATTTTGTTTGAAAAATCAATTGTTTCTACTGTTAAAACGTTAATTCATAAAAAAAAAAAAATGTCGCTAATTCAAAAAGCTAGAAAATATATGAATAATGATTAAGCACCCTATACTCACATATTGTACACACAATCTATTTAGCCAAAAATCAATCCCTTGTTGCATGCGTAAACCCTTTGGGCAAACATCAGTTGTAGAACTGCAGGCTTTGCTAGGTGTACCAGGCATATTGCATGTGCACCCAGCATTAAAATAAAATTTCAAAAATGTCCTTAAAGGTTTTTTGTTTTTATGGACTACATAATTTGTATACCTCATAAATTTTTTTTTTATTTTTTTTCAAAAATATGTTTTTTGAATTTATTAATAAATTAAATTTTTAATAGTAAATATTTTTTTTATAAAAAATATACAAATTAAATAATTCGTATGAGTTATATCAAAATTAATTATTTAAATTTATATGCACATTAAAAAATTTAGTGTTATATATAATAATATTATTTATATTATAATTTAGTGTTAATAATCTGAAAGTCACAAATTCTTGAACCATTAATCTTAAATTAATTCATAAAACATTTTTTTAAAAGAATATTTACAGATTAACTAATCCGTAAGCCTCATACAGATTAATTAATCCGTAAAATTGTTGGATGTACGCAACAATGCCCTAAAACTACAAGTAAAATTAATCTTTAACTCATTAAACTATGAATATCCATGACAGGTAAAAAAAAAAAGCCTATTTAAAAAATATCTGGACACAGCCCTATATATATGTGTGCGGCGTGTGTGAATCAAACACAATTTTAAAACCACCACCACCATTGTGCGCACGTGTGAATGAAGCACGATTTTAAAACCACCACCACCATACCTAGTTATATGGTTGAGTTCGGCAAATATATCTGGCATGCGACTATAGGCATCATGAGAAATGAATAATGAAAGATCTCGAACAGCTTTTGTAGCTTGAGACCAATTTCTAACATCAATAATTCCACTCATAACATGGGAAACATAGAGGCAGTGTTGGGTCTCATTGCGAAAAACCAATAACAATTGTATCATAAACTACAACTCTACTTTACTCTATTTTGTTTCAAAAAAAAAGAAAACAAATCTTTTCTAGTAAAAAGGAGAGGACCCCTGGTTGAGTTCTCAGAAGCATGTTTTAGGAACATGATACAACATCCGAGAAATCTTCTTCCGAAGGCATAATCTAGGAGGGGGCAGAAAATAGTCCACCTTGGTTCACAAATTGGTAACAGGAAGTCAAGTTGATTATGACCGCATGGCTCATGGCAATTCAATAATATACATGAACATGATTCCATAATGCTCGAGATTGATAGTTCTTGGATAAACAAGTGCATTAGAATTTAGAAAATGTCTTTGTAACAAATTGAAACTGGATATACTTGTTACTTCCTGATAGAGAGGAGCTCAAAACTCCGCAGAGGATCATCACGGTTGCCTCTGGTGGATCCAGAGCGTGTGTAAGTTGGTTGTTTTGTCTCGTGCATAGGTTGAATATTTCTATGTGTGGCAGATTGTCGGCTTCCACTTGAGGTTAGCCGGCCAGTACGACTGTCAGTATGATCACCAGAGGAACTTGGCCTGGTTGACAATGAGATTATGGGTCTTCTTGAACTGCTGCCATATCGGGACGAATTGCGTCCCTTCTCTTGATCATGATACTTAAGAGACAAGATAAAAATAAAAAAGTTAAGAACACACGAGTAGAAAGTATAAATAAAACTCCAGCCATAAAAATTTCAACAAATGATTGCATGCAGCATCTTCACAATAGGTTTTGAAAACAATAGAGAAATCTTCGTGTGATGAATAATGAAATCTTGTTGTTTAGAAATATTTACCACATCTTTGTGTACTGCTACTTCCTCAAAACTCCTACGTTTGGAGTGATCACCACGAGGACTAGGACTTGTTGGGTTCCTCCGGGAGAAAGCTTCAACAGCACCAGAGAATTTTTCTCGAATCTCTTTCCCAACTGAAATAAGCAATTGAATGACCAAGGATTATACAAAATAAATTTGGGAAAAGCACAATAGTTTGACCATTATTGACATGAGCAATGAAAACGATAAACATAGTTGACCTGATACTTTTTCTGGCTTTTGTACAGATGGTCCTGCATGCATAGCTGCCTTGCCACTTTCATGCTGTTATTAAAACAATTATAGTAAGTGACCTCAACTAGAAAGCAAAATCCAAATAGGCATGATATAAAAGTACTGACCCGCCCTCTAGAGCTGCTGCCGCCAATCTGCGGATACTTCAATATAGTCCAATCAAAAACATAGTCAAATTGATAGCCTGCACTAACAATGTCCAGATTAATTTGCAACCGTTTAACATACTAGGTTTCCATCAAAATACACAAGAATGATAATATACAATGTAGATATATTGTGTATCAGACCTTCTCTAATAAATAAATCTCGAAACAGCCTCTTTAAATATGAATAATCAGGCTTGTCTTCAAATCGCAATGTTCGGCAATATTGAAAATATGATACAAACTCTGAGGGATATGACTTGCAGAGCCCCTGTTATATAAGGCATAAAATTAACAAAACAACAGGACCAACAAAATTAAGAATTGAAATACAAGTAAAGGACAAAATGTGCAACTTATGCCAATTGTTGAATGCAAAGAACATACGACTTAAGTCTTAAAATGAGAAAATCAACCGGAGAAATTAGTTAATAGAAGAATCCAATATTAGTATATAAGTAAATCTAGTTTAATGCACAAGAGAAACATGCAGTTCATCTTGCTCACAAGTATTCACATTCAAAGTCACAAACTATTATGGGAGTGGCTCTCAGACCTAGTGTGTCTTCTAAACCTCTATGTTATCATACATTCAGGTCCAACTGCATATCAGACCAGTCAACAACATCCAAAAAATTCAAGGCATCAAACACTAGATCCAGAGGGAATATCAAATTTATCCAAAAGCCACACTAATGCGGCTATTCATTATACCTCTAACGAAGTTGACATTTTCTTCTCACTGATTTTATCATATTTTTGTTTTTTGGTGCCAGCCTTCAGTCCCTGCCAGGGAAGACTGAAAAACAAATTGTGCAATGGAAAGAGATAGTGAGAACAACACTTTTTGATAAACTACAGTAAGAATAATATCCAAGTCTAGTACAAGGTAAAGTAAATGTATCTATCAAGTATCTGACCTTCCTCTTAAGAAGTACATGAGCACATAACCAAGAGATTCCAGATCATCCCTTCTGCTTTGTTCTGCCAGCAAAATAAAGTAAAATTGACAAAAGAAAGAATTCTAATTATTGCTTGTCAACACAAAACATAATGAGCGCCACCACAAGTTTACAACACATTACTCACCAATTCCAAGATGGGTGTTGACACTTGCATACCGGGCTGTGCCTGTAAGGTTCTTGTTTTCCCTGTGCAAGAAAGACAACATTACATAACAAAAAAAATATAAATTTTACAAAAAAAACTAAGTCTATATCACTATAATGAAAATTAAAGAGAAAGAGCACTTTAACAGAGTGATGCATGGTTGCAAACACAACCACATTTACAATATTTGACAGTGATCCCAATTAATATTATTATTATTCTTTATAATGAGAGTGAATGATACCAATACTACCTACATTTCGGTAAAAACTATCCACTAGAAAAATGGCACAATACCTATAGACGTGATGTGAAGTAAATGCTTAACTACAACTCTACAAGGAAGACATGCAATTAATAAGGCAAGGTTGTTTTACCATGAAGTGTTTTTTATAATTATACATACTACACCTTAATGTCCTAAAATAATGATGACAAAATTCACCTGTATGGTATGTGCCTATGAGTCTGAAGATCCCTATATTTTTTTGCAAGGCCATAGTCAATGATGTACACCTGAAATGAGATACCCAGCATGACATGAACATAGTTAAAAGAACTGGAACTTGCATAATCAAATAGAACAGTTCAATTTAGTGGCACCAAAGAAGAGTAAATAGGATGAGGTGTGAGGTGCCGCCTTATGGTTTGTTGTAGAAAATGACTCCTAAACCTCCACTTAATTACTCCTAACCAATTGGAAACGAAAATGAGACAATGTAAAACAACCACTAGTTTCTCACAGTTTTTCTAATGACTTTGATTTTTGTTGGGTTCTTTTCTCATCCTAGTGAAGATAAACATTCTGCTCTCTTTTTTCTTCTTCAACCTGAAGCAAGTTTATGCAACTAATCTTCTTACATACTGGTAGCAAAACACCATTTTATGACTTCTCGTAACTATGAAGAATAATTTGGTTCTGTTGGAGGTACACACTTTAGTGGTCTTGCACTATTTGAATTCCAAAATGTGCATTGACATCATGACTAAGAGCATTATGAAAATGAGTAATTTTTCTTCCATTCATATGAAAAATGATGAAATAACAACCAAAATTTACTGAAACAAAAAGGGGAAGAAGAAGGGGAAAGAAGGCATCTTCAACAATATAATATACCTGGTTTGCTTTACGTCCTAGGCCCATTAAAAAATTGTCTGGCTTGATGTCACGGTGAAGGAAACCTCTAGAATGCATATATTCAACTCTGTTAATCTGAACAACAATATTAAGCAAGTAAAACATTAGCATCACTATTTAAGTAAAGTAAGGTACTTTGCTTAAATAATAATTGGCACATTGACTTACTAATTGATCAGCAAGCATTAACACTGTCTTCAATGTTAACTTCCGGTTGCAATAATTGAACAAATCTTCCAGACTTGGTCCAAGAAGATCAATTGCCATGACATTGTAGTCTCCCTCTACTCCAAACCACTTGAGATGGGGAATCCCCGCTTCAATAAGGAACCAAATTGCATTACTCAAAAGGAAAATCTTAATTGTCTCAAAAGGAAACGTCTTAATTGTTTTCTAACACTTTTTCAGTCCTACATTACTTTGAGGGAATAGCTTCAGACTAATGGTTTTGGTTTCATTAGAAGAAGATTCAGGACATCAATTAAGCTATCCTCCAGACTCAAAAAGATAGAACAACCACGTACACACAATGATCGAGAAACAATTTAATATGTAACTTTATTGAGGTATTAGCTAATACATTTAGAACCCAAAATGGTAAAAAAAAAAAGAGATCTAGACTCACTTCCTCCTTGAAGAAGCATATACAATTTTGACTCATAGTGAAGCTGGGGATGCTTGGTCTTCACAGGTTCCTGGAATTTTACAGGGAGAGGACAAGTGGGTTCAGAACAATAACATAGAATATAATGAGCAGACTAACATCATTAACTGATATAAAAAATTCTCAAAAGTATGACGAAAGAATATGACGAACAATCTAAGTAAGATAAACTGCAGCATAACAATGAGAAGTAAAGTATGCATCCATAACGGGATGATGTAGCATTTCACATGCCACTGCAATCCATAAGTATTGCTCAGTAAAAGTGTAAGAAGAAAAAGTTATTACCTTTGTTACTCCAACAATAATAAATTATCTCTCAAATCAAGTGTTACGTATCCTTATTGGAACTCTCATAACATTGATAAAAATATAGGAGACTTCATCATCTGAAGTGACAATATCTACAAAAAGGGAATTCTAAAGCACTCCAATGGGTGCAAGACATATATATGGTCTAAAATCCATGTTCCACTGATTAAATCAAGGTGATTACTGATGAGTTCATATATGCACATATTAGACACATGAAATCAGAAACAGGAACACATCAATGAGTCTCTAAGAATTCATAAAAAAAATTAACAAATTAATCATTTTGCCCCATCCAGACATAAAAGAGGGTTAAAAATTGAAGAGAACTTAACATACCAGCTTGACAGCCACCTCCTCTCCGGTTTGTATATTAACAGCTGACAAAGAGAATATAGATAAAAAATAAGTTATAAATCATATAACAATCTATGAAAATGCTGCAAAAAGGAAGATTAAAATTACTATAAGACAGGATAAAGGGGGCAATAAACATGAACATTACATACCTATATAAAGCTCCCCAAAAGACCCACTCCCAATTTTCCTTCCCAGTTTAAACTTCCCACCAATAACATGATCCATCATCAAAGAAGACATTCAATCCACCCACACCGAGTAACTACAGAGAGCCTTTTTCTGTTCAGATTTGTTCCCAATTTCACCACCAATTTTGTGCCCAAAGGGATCCAGCAGATAAAAAAATTCCAACCTTTATTGGAGAATCCACTCAAATCCAATGGGATTTACCAATATATTCATCCGATTAGCCGCAAAAGGGGATTAAGGAAACAAATCCGGGATAAGGGCCAAATCAAAAAAAGAAAAAAAAAAGGTGCTAAATTTACAAAATCCGTAGCATCCCCAACAATGAAGATGAAATTTTTATTATTCAGAACAAACACAATCTTTTCCAGCTACATTCCTTTTCAACACATGAAACAGAATCAATCACTCCGGAGCACGGATTGAAACCCTAATTTGCAGAGAACATGACAGCATTGACCCAGAATACAAAATGCAAATGGGTATCAGCGACAACACACAAAACTGAATCTTTTTATTATAAAAAAACAAAAAGAGAAAGAACAATAGGAGGAGATTGAGGAGGCTGTGCTGAAGCAGGTAGGAACAAGAGTAATTCCACAAATCAAAAAGTATGGACTTTGGAGAGAGAGAGAGAAGAGCGAGAAAAAGGAAAAGCTGGCAAGAGATTATAGTAATCGTTGGTGTGTTTTGGTTGTATTTAAAATTAGTTTTTTAATTTAAATTATTCTTACTTTTTTATCTTCGTCTGTTCTTTTTTATTTTCAGCGAAACTGTGTTCTGAAAAGAAAATTTGTAGATTATGACAAGACGAGGGGTTAACCGATACCTTCTCTGTCTGTCGCTCGCCCATTGGTAGTCAAACTGTTTCAGGGAAATTTATTTTCTTTTCTTCCTTTTCTATTATTTATTTTACTAAATTTACTTTAATTACTTGTTACTTATTTTTCTACAATCAAGTATGTACGGTTAATTTATGTTAAATTAATTCATATTAACAACAAGTATCATATTCTAATATTGAATCTCTTGTTCGAGAATATCTATGATTTAGATTTTAAAAAATTACTTGTGCATAATTGTTTCCTACTACGATAGTTATATAATTCATTAACATTTTACATTAATGATAATATGATTTTAAACAATTCTTGAATTATCCACTCTTTAATAACATTTAAATGATAATAAAATATTTTTAAATCATAAATGATCAAATTTTAATTTTAAAAAATCAAATATTTTTTTTTAGTAAATATTAATTGTTAATTTTTTTATTAATGGAAAGATTGAATCCACGATATTTCTTTTTTTTAAAATATGTTTGATTTCTTTTTATGGTAAAAAAAACTAAATAATAATATCTTAAAATAGGTATCTTGTTAAGCAATGGGTATTAGAGATGTCCTTATTGATTTAACGGTGGTTAAATTACTTTAATCAATAATGTAAAGGAAATATATATATATATATATATATATATATATATATATATTATAAAATAATAATCAGGAAATAATGTATATTAATATACTAAAGTAGTGCTTTTATTTAATTTTGAAATATTTTAGATTAAATTTTAAAAAATGAAAATTTGAAAAATACTGATTCAAAATTATTATTCTTTTGCACTTATCTTTAAAAAGAATAGATTGATTTGATCAATTTTTACCGACTCTAAAATATAGTACTTTTTTAGTTAACAAATCAACCATTTTTTCGTCGGACCGATTAAACCAATCAATTCGATCCTCTTGAAATTTTAATACTATGATTCAAATCTATGAAAAAAAATCACACAGTGTAGTCTGCCCATAACATTATTCCCAAATTGACTTTTATTCAATTTGATGTTTATAGCTGTGTACGGAGACTGAATACTCCTCCTTGTGAATTCATAACTTTTATATATAATTATTAAAAGATGAATCAAAAACAATTTCACATTAGTTGATTTTAAGGAAACCCTATAATTTATCATATTTAAGAATTAAAAATTTAACTGCTCTTCCTTCCTTCAAAAAAATAGCTGCTATTTTTTAGCATGAAACTTTTGATATTTAAAAATTACATTTGATTTCACTAATGAGGGAATTAAGTTAACTTATTTAAGGAATAATATTATACTTTTTAGTTATGCAGAACTTTGAAAGTATTCTTCGGATTAGTTTTTACGTCAATAAAATTAAATTTCTTCCCAAATAATTTCGGATTAGTTTGGTAGAATGAATTTTCATTTGGACGTGCCACGAGTGTATAAAATATATGCCCGTGTAGATATGGGATATATTAATTAAGTAAAAGCAATAATTGTAAGACGAAAAAAGGTCACTATAGTGAGAATATAGAGAGGAACGTGCGATGACTGCGATCAATTATAAATCCTATTATTCCACTCAAGAAACGCTAGATATCAATTAATGAATTGGCAAACAAAAACACAATGATGAAGGTTTTGTACCATCATAGAGTACACGATTGCAATCAATTGAAAAAAAAAAATTTGAGCCGCTTATAATGAAGAAATGTTTTGCATATTGAATGAGTATTTTTAAATTTAACTAAAATAAATAAATAAGAAATTTAAAATATTTTAAAGTATAAGAGAGAGATATACATGATACTTAAAACAAACAAATATCTATCAAATCCTTCAAAAAAAATAAATAAATATAAACAGTTGAAATATAGTGGAAAAAATCAAATATGAATATAAACAAAAAATTAAAAGGAATTAATTTGACAAACATAAACAAATATGATTTTAGATGTGTTATGGACTGGGCAACTGGACTTAAGGCCCAATCCACATAGAAAACAATGTTGGCCCAAAGTAAACTACCTTTAAGAAACATACATTGAATAAAGTCAATAGCTAACCGTAGGATACTTCAAATATAATCCCGAGTAAATCACATCAAAACTTAGAACAAAATTACTCTATTGCTAAACCCAAGTAGAGAACTATGCTAACCAATATACGCTAGTAAAAAAATGCTAGAATCACTAACTAAATTTTTTAAATTTGCCTAGAAGATGAGTGACTAATAAAAGCCAATCATTACACTTCGGTTTGGTTGTGATTTTCATATTATTAATTAATTAGGCTAAATGATTCAAGACTTAATTCTGGCTTAACATTTGAGCAATGTAGCAAAACTGAAGTACACAACAAGGAGAGGGACATCTTGAATTGTCTTGACGGAGTATAAATAACTACCAATATATAATTTTTTTGATAAAATTGTAAAATTGGTCTCCCACTTTATCTCTAGCTTCAGATTTGATTTCTCAATTTTTTTAATTCACGAATTTGGTTCCCCTATTTTGTAAAATCATGCAATGTTGATTCTCCGGTCCACAATTGGACGTTGACTGTTAGCAGGTGACGTTGACTGTCACGTGTCACGTTCTTATTGGATGATGACTATCACGTGTCATGTTCTGATTTGATGTCAATTCCATGAAAGATGAAATGCATTGTTATTTTCATTGACCAATCAGAACATGACACGTGATAATCACCATTTAATAAGAACGTGACACGTGGCAGTCAACATTCCTTTGTAACAGTCAGCGTCCAATTGTGGCCTGGGGGACCAACATTGTACGATTTTATAAAATAGAGGGACCAAATTCGTGAATTAAAAAATTGGGAGATCAAATTCGAAATTAGAGCCGCTTGCAAAAAAAAAAAAAGATATTAAAATTTGTTATCTCTAATTGTGAGAATTTGTATCTAATTTCTATTTATGATCCTTCATGTAATGTACAACACCTTGTGTAAATAATTGGTTTAAGTTGTATAATATATTTGTTTTATTTCTACTTGACCTCTTATTCAAAGTCTCTATGTCTTTGAAATGTATGTGTGTATAAGGTAAGGTAGCATCCCTTGGTGTGTTTCAGTCACACTCATGTAATTATAACATCTTTAAATTATTGATTACTAAAGTAAATTAAATTTTATTAATTTGCATAGGTTAGGCTTTGCAAAAGTAGCACATCACATCCTTCATTAGAAACAAACTAACTTCCATGACTTTGATGTCATCAATTAGGAATAATGATTTGTCATAATTAATGTAAATGCATAACACGAATATAGATGGTTTCTGTGTTATTTGTTTATGAAATGTTGCATATTTGATAAGCAATGTAGACTAAGAGATTTATATTTTTATAAGTGTGGTAACTAACAAAACTTGTAAGACCTGTCCAAGCCAACTTGAGGGTAATTATTTGATTCTTCAAAAAAAAAAACTTATTGTCTTTCCTCAAAACATCGTTCAAGTAACTATTGATATTTTTGAGAACAAATAAAAAATATGAAATAACACCAACAATTACATTAAACACAAAAATTATCAAAATGCTACTTTAGGCTTGAGTTATGCTTCTATTCTGACATGGGAGGTAGATCATCATACTTCCTAGTTATGCTTGTAGTTGATTCTGAAGCCTCAAATGCCTCACTTTCACCATCTATATGTGTTAGATCAATTTGGTTGAATGAAAAGAGTCATTGTTGAAAGCAAGAACAAAAATATATATGCAAAACAATACAAACAAAAAAGTTTGAAGAAACTAAAAGGAGTAAGCCTACCAAATAAGGACTTGACAGATGGCTTCTTTGCTTTTGAATTTTTCTTCCTCAATTCAGCTATAGAGAGAGAAAAAAGAAAAATCAAGAAAACAATAATTATTAACTAGCAAAACATTCTTAAATGTAATAAGCATAAAATTCAAGATTTTTTTTTATTTTCATCGTAAACTCATAATTTATATTATACATCACTACTTGAGAAGTTAGGTCACCTTATTAATTTAAAACTATTGTGTGTGTGTGTGTGTGCATATATATCTCAAATGTTTTATAAAAAAATGAAAGATTGATTGCATTATATGCAAGATCAACAAACTTAATCTTCTTGACCAAGTTATGAAAATAACATGGTTATGTAATGAAAATTATCTTTGTTTACCCATAATTTTAATTAAATTATTGAAAAGTTCATGAGTTATTGAGTTTTCATAAAAAGAAAAGGAAAAAGAGATACATGAGAATGAAATGAATAAAAAAATTGGCAAAGAAAATTTTCTTTTACTTTCTTTGTTAAGTAAAAAAAATGGATACAATTTTCTCTTCTTTAACAAAAAAAGTAAAATTTATTGTTATTTTACATTATTGTACGACTAAAATGCCAAGATAAGATGAATATCTTAAAATTATTAAAATCATCATCCTATAAAAAAGGACACAATTAAAAGTTAACATCTAACAATAATTTTTCTACCTACATTTGAAATTCTTAGCAAGAACAATTACTCTTTACTTTTTTTTAACACATTTGTAACTCACTAAATTAATTCCAGTGAACATGTTTAAGATGAAAAAAATCATAGAAAGTCATTCAATAAGGTATACTAAATTGAAAACCATTCTAGTGATTATTAAAACTTGATATTTATCATTGTAGTCAAACCTCTGTAGGTATACAAATTTATTTTAGTCAATGGTTTATTTATTTATTTACTATTGAGAGATTCTTGACTTTTCAACCATAATTTTTTTATTTTATGTATTTTAAATTTTTTAAAATAAAAATATAATATTCAGTGAATGAAACAAAACACAACTTGTAATCATTTTTACATAATGAATTTAACCGAGATGTTAGTGTGTTACCTATATGTTGACTTAATAACCATTCTTTAGCTTAACATTTATGTTAGAAAATCATAACCAAAAGTTATTGAGATTGTATTTCTTCCAAAAAATTAATACATTTTTTCTTAATAAAAATGACATATCTATCAACAAGTAAAATAGCAAATATGCCCCTTTATTTATTTTTACTTGTTCACTTCAATATATAATATAGATTAAGAAATGTAATTAATATTTTTGCTTATATTAAGATAATTTTTAACTTTCTAAAATAATTTCCATAATTATTTATTCCATTTATTATTAGTGTGCAAAATATTTAAACAAAAAAGTGACAATTAAAATATTAGTATTTAGTATTATCTTGAATTTGTAAGTGGATAGATAAACATAAACAAAAATTTAATTCAAAAGTAGTTAGGTCAAACTCAATAAATTTATGAATTTTATACCAAATATACATTCAAAGAAAAAAGAGCAAAAATATATGTACCCATTCCGGGAACTTGATAGTCGTTGACAATTTCAAAGTTCTTGTATGTGTATCCAACAAAATTCAAGTCTTTAGAAGAAAACATCTATAACAATTCATTAAACAAACCAGGTAAGAGTGAGAAGAAAGAAACATAAGAAAGCATTAGAAATTAACTAACAAAAAACATGAAGATCAAGAATTGTAAGACAAAAGGATATACTAAAATAGACATGCATATGCATACACATATGCTATCAACAATTGAGACTTAATAAGACATCCATTTTTTCTCATTAATTATATTTGAAATGATAATAATATTTTACATAGAAGTAATAATTCTCTTGGGTACGAATTAATATTATTGAAGCTTAAGCAAATATAAACAATCATAACACACAAAACTTAGTAACCCCTAGTATGATAATGTTTCATATTCCTCATTCAACAAACCCAACAAATAAACCCTATTGGTGGAGCAATGAATTAAAAAATTTAAGAAAAATGGATTTATGTTTTATTCGAAAATAGTGAAATTTCATTAATAACGTGCGTAATATCTAAACATAATTCATAATATGGATAAACTTAATTATATTTTTAGTCCCTCGAATTAAAGGGTTTATTTTTCATATTCCTCAAAATTAAATTTTTTATATTTAGCTTCTAAAATTTTAGAAATTCTCTTTTTAATCCTCCCATTAAATTTTGAAGGACTAAAAAAATACAAATTTTAATGACAATGATTAAAAATAATATTTTTTTTAAAAATTTAAAAACTAAAAAATGTATTTTTTAAGGCAGTAGACTAACAAAACATACCCCCAATTTGATGGACTAAACATAATCAAGCCTTATGATTATGAACAAAACTATATGTCAATTCTCTTTTAAAAAAATAAACATTTAAGATTACCTTCCTCCATGGACTAACTCTTGATGATGAGTGAGTTTGACTCTCAGACTACAAAGGTGAAAAGATAAAATTTGAATAATTCAATCATGTGAATAACATTGGATAAATAAAAAAATTGAATGAGAAATAATTTGAAAGACACTTATACCTCTTCAAACTTTTCAAAATTTTGAGTATCTAACTCATCATTGACCTCGGGAATAAAGGCAGCTTCCATTTGATACAATTTATCCCATTCAACACCGTTGAAGAATGGATGAGCCTAATGAGGAATGTAATGAAAAGGTAACTTCTATATCCATATATATATATATATATATAATTTTAGAAAATGACACACTAGACAACACCTTTATTTCATCTGCACCATTTGAACCCAACCTCTGATTAACATCACACAAAAGCTTACTTATAAGATCTTTAGTTTCTGGAGATAACCTTGCTTCTTCAGGAAATCTTAAGTGAGATTTCCAATTTACTATCTACATAAAATAAGGATCTAGATAAATGTATTGTATTAAAATAAAATTTTCGTACTATTATTTTTAAGAGTGGTAAAAAATCAAATGAAAAAATAACATGTTAAAAATAAAGAAAAAAAAATGAAAAACAAACTTATAATTGTATGACTATAAAATATTCAATAATATTATTAACTTCTAAGTACACTTGTTGTGGATAATCCATTTAGGTTTCCCTACTTTTAATACAATTAATAACAAAGAATATGAAATATGTCATACAAGTATACAAGTGTCATTTAATTAGGATCAGAGCATTGATTATTAAACCACCATGTATCAACAATCATTTAGTTAAAAAATATCATTTAGTTAAGACCATGTTTAATAATAGAGAATTTTTTATTGAATCATGCATAACATGACCAGGTCACAACTAGTATACATATCTAGCCTATTAAAGTGAAAGCCTAAGTTTATAAAAAAAAATGAGAATAAAAATGTGTAGTAGACATGACATCTCCAAACTAGGCATAGTTTATTTCATGTAAGAAAATTTAGAGGCAACCCATCAAATTAATATTTGAAAAAATACAATTAAAATCAAAATGACATGGAAAAAGCCATCTTTGGTCTTATTATTACTATCACAAATTTACATGATACCATTTACTTATACATCGATAGCAACTACATTTAATGCAATAACAAAAGTAAAAAAATTAAACAAAAGTAAGATCATGAGTATCATTAAATGCATCTAGAGAAAGAACATAAATTAAATTCAACATTATTAGTTTCAAATGAAAATCAATTATGTTGTGAAAAAAAATGAAAATCAATTATATGTGCTAGAAATTATCCATTAGTGTAAATAATCAAACCATCAATATATTTAACACTGAAATTATGGATTTGAATTAAAAGATTATGAAAGAAAGACAAAAAGTTTTATTCATTAGTGATCAAATAGAAGGACAATCATAAGTTAATTATTATTAGTGGAAAATAAACATATAAATACAATTAAATGCTAAGGGAATAGGCAAACAACTTTACTAAAATTCAAATATAGTTGTTAAATTCATAAGTTAAAATAGAACCAAAAGGAAATGTGAAACAAATGTTAGTCTTTGTACATATATTTACTTCTTTAGAAAATATTACCTTCCTGCATGTTGACATTGGATCATCAGAATAAAAAGGTGGATATCCCACTAACATTTCATACATAATAGCTCCAAGTGACCACCTACAAATTTTATCAAAACAAACATTGTGTTAAACTTAAATATTTAATATTTATTCATAAAATATACATAAGAGTTTTTATTTGCCTTTTTACATACAAAT
The DNA here is from genome assembly GCF_004193775.1 of Glycine soja. NCBI lineage: Eukaryota > Viridiplantae > Streptophyta > Magnoliopsida > Fabales > Fabaceae > Glycine > Glycine soja. The sequence continues at coordinate 39,811,750 of NC_041004.1, read as the reverse complement.
TTAAGGAAGAAGGAAATAAAAGAACAATGTCTTAAACAGTATCTCAACAATGCAAGTAAGAAAGTTGAATGTAAAACTATGTTTGTGGAAACATTATGAAAGGATCATCTGCTACCAAATGAAATAAAATAATAACTTTTGTATTAAGCGTTATAGGTGTTCCATAAAACTTGTTTGAAGTCAAAAATAAAAAGGTTTTCTAGCTTTGTATTCAAACAAACCCAAAGAACAAAGTGAAAATAGTTTAAATATTACCATTCACAAGCACAACACTCACCAATCACATTCCATCCCATAACCCTTTTTCAATAGAACTTCTGGAGCAATATAATCTGGTGTACCAACAGTAGAATACGCCTGCAATATTTATACATTCACATTTACAAGCATACACACAAAAAAAATACTAGATGATTAAGTAAGTATAATTTCAAGAATTACAATTACACTCACTATCATAATAAACAAAAAACAAACCTCTACATAATAGTAATTAACTTACAAGTGTCCTTCTATTTTTCTGCCAATGTTGCAATTTTTCTTGTTGTGTGCGTTTTGGAGCTACATGTTCATTATTTTGTGTAGACCCATTCGCATTTTGACCTGTAGTGAAATCTGTTTCTTTAAGTGTACTACAGTCTAATGGTTTACATAGTCCAAAGTCTGATAGTCTCAAATGTCCATATTTATCAAGTAACAAGTTGTCAGGCTTAATATCCCTGCAATGTGACATATTGAGAAGATTACTTTATAATCTACATTGTACAATTGACAATTTTTGTAGTTCCAAACATATGCAAATATTATTAAATAGATAAATAAATTCAACCCCAAAAGGTTTAAATATCAATTAATTTTTAAAGCTAAATGACTAATTTGGCCTCTCGATCTATTTATATATCTTATTTAATTTGATCCCTTTTATTTAAAGGTCTAATTTAGTAATTTATTTTTAAATGTTTCAACGTGGTTCTTTTTGTTCAATTGAGATAGCTGTTATGTTAAAAAATTAAACATTTTTTTAAATTAAAACTGAATTGGACATTTTGTTAAAAGAAAAATCAAGTTGGATAAAATAAATAAACACAGTAACCAAATTAGTAATTTAACAATTATAATTTTGGAATGCCATGGAAAGTAATCATAACAAACTTTATTTCAAATAATGAGTTTTGTAAATCAATTTATTCCAAGTTCATTGCAACCTAAGTCTGCATGAAATATTTAAATATAGCATAATGGAGAATGCAAGACTAATATGAAGTAAATAGCCAACTTTATATATACCTATGTATATAATTGTGTTTATGTATAGATTCAATAGCTAAAATTGTTTCTCCTACATAAAATCGAGCTTCATCTTCAGTCAAGGTATCCTTTCTCATGAGTAGAGTCATCATATCTCCACCCGGTAGATATTCCATAATAAGATACAAATATTCGTCATCTTGAAAAGAACAATAAAGTTTAACTATGCAATTGCTGTCAACCTCTGCTAGGAGATTCCTTTCAGCTCTAACATGTTCTACCTAAAATAATTAACAGCATTAGAAGTGTGATGACTTCATTATCCTTTAACATAAAAACATTAGTTTGTAGAATATAATGTAGAAGACAAATGGTTGCTAACCTGGCCTCTACGAAGCATTTCTGATTTCTTTAACTTTTTCATTGCATATACATGATCCGTAGCCTTTTCCTTACAGACTCTAACCTAAAACAATTTAAAATTGTATGTTAAGTGGAACTATTAATGGGCAAAGACATAAAAAGATTTTAAAATTGAAAGAACAAATAGTTAATAGACACATACGTACCTCCCCAAATGCACCTTTTCCAATCATAGTTAGTAACTCAAAATCGTCAACACCCATTTTGTGCCTTTGAAGACGCATATATTCAGTTTCTTTTTTCTCTAAAAATTTAAGTAGGTTATTTTGATCTTCCTCGGAGACATCAGCGTCAGCCAACTTCTTTTCCAAGATGGTTCGACTATTATATGTGAGGTATTAGAAAGTTCTATGACATATTTGCCAATCAAACAATTGTAATTTAAATTAATATTCAAGCATAAACACTATTTTTTTTATAGTTTTAACACTATGTTAAATTGTATTAACAATTAAAGTAACATACCGCTCCTTCCTCTCTTGAAGGCTTTTCATTTGTTCCTTGTAGTGGTTCTCAATGTATTGTTTGGCTGCCGTAACCTTTTGTTTTGTGACATTGGAAAGAGATGTATCATCCATAGGCACATTTGGAATTTCATTTGTGCCATTAGTATCATCTTTGTTCCTTGTAGAGGCCCTCAATTTATCACGTGGTTGAAATTTTTGTAACCAACTTCTCGCAGAATCCATTTTTTTTTTTACCAACCACAACCTCAACCACTACCCACAACAACCACTTTCCTTATAACTTTGATTCCCAAAAATTTCAGCCATGATAAACCTACACCATTTTAACATTAAATAACAAAACCACAAAGTGAAAAAATGGTCACAATTGACTCGAGAAACATGCAAGAGTTTTTTTGTCATACCTTAGTTTACCATTTGAAGCATCTGGAAAGGAAAAAAATTAAAATAAAAATTAGTACAAAGAAGTGAAATGATAATTGACGGATTAAAAAACTGAGAATAAGAAATAATTGAATTTGTGGGAAGAAGCTAAGAATTCGGATTGCCATGTATTAGATAGTTATGATTCCATAAAACTGGTGTGAAAGGATCCAACAATGTCGGGGTAAAATGAGTTATGATATGACTTGATTCATTTGAACAAAAACATGTGATTACAAGTCCAACACAACATATAATTAATGTTTATTTTTGTAATTATGATTGTGTGGCTTGTAAAAACTTTTTACAATCTTATTTAGTAATAAGTTTCTATATAATTAAAATTTGCTTACTTATATAATAATTATTTTAAAACTTGAATTTCCAATAATTTCTATTTTTTTATAATACAAGTTTATCAACTTAAAGTCCTTATACGATTATAACAGTGCCAATAAATTAATGTTGCAATATTTCAGAAAGCAATATAAATATATATATATATATATATATATATATATATATTTATTTATATCATGATCCATTAGAAGAGGATTAATGTGACCAATAAGATGGACCTTATAAAAGAAAAACCAAACAAAAAGGTCCATGGGATTCAAAGAATACACACTATAAAATATAAAGTAACAAGTTTGTAATTGAGAACAAATTAATATTAGTTACTATGTAAATTAAGATGGAGAAGCATTGACATAAGAACGTGACAATAACTTAAAGTGGTTGTCTAAGGAGAAGATAATTTTGCTTCTAATATGTAATATGGTGTCTTGTTCGAGGCTCATATCATAATATTTTTTACCATGCCGTCGCAACTACAAGTCAAATGAGGTATTTGGTTTAGGTCCAAAATGATTTAAAATATAAAAATAATATTTAAAATTATTTTTTATTAATTTAAATTGTACTTATACTCCCCGAGATTTTTTGATATTGCACATAATTCCAAGTTTTTTTAACATTTACAATAGTGTAATGTTTTAAAACAAGCAAGGAAGATAAATATAAATGTATGAAGAGTGTCTATGTAATGTGTTTCGGACAATTAAGGAAGTAAATTTAGGAATAAAAAAATGAGAGGTATGAGGAAAATTTTGACGAGACCTTAGGAGTTTAAGTGTAGTTTACTATAAATTTTATTATAACATGATATATTATTTAGGAGGATTATTAAGTGTTGTATAGTAAAAAAAAATAAAAATATTAAAAAAATATATTTATACGATGCACGGGTACCAAGTCTAGTTTGTGATATATAAATTACAGAACTCATTTTGGTCACAAATATAAAGAAAATAATATTTTTTTTATGGTTTTAAATATAAATTTTTTTTAGTTAACTTTACCTTATTTAATCTTATTATCTTTAAAATATCTTTTATTTAATTAAGGTTTTAATTTCAATGATTCATTTTTATTTCTAATATCAATTTTTATAGGTTGAATTTTTTTAATTAAGATTAATGTAATTAAATATAATTAATTTTTTTTAATTAATGTGAATCATTTTTTTCTCCTTATATTTGAAACCAGAGGAAATATAAGTAAGAAAAGGTTTGAAAACAGGATTTACACGGTTTATAAGCACGGAGAAGGGTAGAAATTATAATAGAAGTTTAAATTCAAGAGGGGGTGAAAGATTAAAAAGGGATTGTGAAAATCAGGGGCCATCAGGTCCATAACCAGAGATTTTATTCCTGCTTTCAAAATATTTTGAAAAAACCAAAAATACCCTTACGTATAGTCCATATGGATGAACATGTCTTGAACTTATGACTTTCGATTATTAGTACAATACTCTTTGAGTTAATAGGACAGTTATGTTAAAAAATAATTAATATTACTATATATAATACTAAAATTTTTAATTTATATTTATATATATAAGTTTATATAATAAATTTTGTAACAATTAATTTTGATATAATAATGTATATTTTTTTTACATATATAAATTTTAAATAAAAATCATAGATTTTAATAAAAAATCATTGTAAAACATATTTTTAATAATCCGTATTCGTATGACCCATATGGATTGGTCATATGGGCTATACGGATTAACAATTTGTATAGATCATATGGATTAACAATCCTTATAGATTATACGTAAGGTATTTTTGGTTTTCCATAAATATGCTAGGTGCAGGAAGAAATATGCTCGGTGTAGGAATAAAATCTCCCATAACCAATACCTAAATGACAGGCCCATTCTCGTTGAAACAAAACACTTTGTATAGACCAGAGGATCCGAAAACCTTAAACCCTTTTTCTGGCCTCCATTGCAGGTTTCTACCTCTATTGCTGTTCTTTCCTTCGATCAAGATCAGGTATGTTTCCGAAAACTCTAGACTCATTATTGTTTCCATCTGACGAGCTATGTTTCTGGCAATGATTTCATGTATTTCAATTTTTTTGCAGTGACCATGTATCTTCAGTTTTACATAAACGATAACGGCGACAAAGTCTACACCACTAAGGTGACCTAAGCTTTCTGTGTTTCGTTCTGTAATTTGTCTCTGTCAAAAATGGCTTCTGCACTTAATCTGAGTTGAATTATCGAAGAAACTGCATCTTGTGCTGTATTTTTTGTTATTGTTTTTACTTTTTTAGGACTTGTTGTAACGTAACTGCATCTTGCATGGGTGGTTCACTATGTTTTGAAATGTGTTACTTTTCTTCTTTGCAGAAAGAGTCGCCGGTAGGGCTACCTACACAATCTGCTCATCCAGGTATTTTGCTATTTTTTTTTTTAACAAGCAAACATGTTTAAAATTAAAATTAAGAATGTTTGAACTGAGCATAAGCTATGCCCATAGCAGTACATCATAGGAAATGCCACTGTTCCAGGAATCCGGCTATACTACTGGTACTGTTCCGGCAACAAACCCAAAGCACATGACAATATCTATTTCCCTTCCCCTGCATATAGCATTCCTCTGAGCCCTCCATGACATGAAAGAGAATAAAACCCACCAACATCCCTGTTCTCACCTTTTGGCACTCTATGCTACAATCTTTTAAAACTATCCCACTTATAGCCATCAGAATTAATCTTGCCAATGACCAAATAAAAGGCATAATGACATATTCAATTATATAAGGACCAATGTGACTTCTGGATTTATTTGATAGCTTAAAGATTGCAGTTACTGGTCTCTGTTCCTTTGAATAGCTAATGCGTTTTCACTTTTTATCCTCTAGCATACATAACACCACCATCTATTTGAGCCATAACCAATGTGATCCCGTTCAAACCAGTTCCACCATACTGCGGCTTCCATTGAAAAGAACCCAGTACCTAACACGACCCAATCTTGACTTTTTGCTGACACTTAGTTACCCCCTTCTTATGCGGCTTCCTTGTGGTGTTATGCTAATGGTCTTTTTAGGAGAGTCTTTGTTAGATTTTTAGGAGAGTCTTTTTAGGAGAGGCTTTGTTGCATGCTCTTGATCTTTGTCTTTTTTTGCCCTGTCACGTTTTAGTCTTTATCTTGTATTTCTTCACTTGAGGATTTCTATCTTCTACTTTTGTGATAATTTCATTGTTTACAAGGGAAAAAAAGTGAAAAGTGGAATAAAAATAACACCATTAGACATTTAGACCTAGTACAACTCATTGTTTTGCCTCAAGTGCCATGCCAATTTCAGCATGACATTCATGTTGGATGAAAACTATTGATTGAGAAACATCATCATTATGGCTGATTAAGATGCTGAAATTAGTAGCTTAGGGGTTTAGGGCATGTTTACTACAAGAATTTTTTTTGTATGCCTTGTTTTTACATTTAATCATAAAAAGGTCACATTCTAATTTGTTTCCCATGTTCAACCGTTAGACAACAACTTATTATTTTTACTGCTCCATATAGAATTTTTTGAAGATGTGTTTTTTGCACTCTTTGGATTTTGTCATTGACAGAGAGTTCTCACTGCTTATCGAAAACACTTTCCTTGTTTTGACATCTCTGTCAAATACATGGCAAAGATTATCTAGAATTCATGCTACATTTTCTGTACTTACCTGGTTTTCCTGAACTGCAGCCCGGTTTTCACCCGATGATAAATATTCAAGACAGAGAGTTCTTCTGAAGAAGCGTTTTGGATTATTACCAACCCAGCAGCCACCTCCAAAGTATTGAGTGATGTAGAAGCTCTAAATTTTAAGTGTCTTTTGTTCCATGCGTGGACAGTATTTTGTGAACTAGTGCTGGTGCCTGGTGTCAAGTGATTGAGCCATTTATGCCTTTTGTGTTGTGAACCAGTTACATCAAAATCTGGCTCACGTTATTAGAATGAAGCGACGAATGTTAATTTGCACTAATGGATTTTGAGTTGTGTTTGCAGTCAATGTAATATTCTCAAAATTTTATGTGTTCTCACAATGCATGGGGTTCTTTCCAGCTTTCAAAATGAGATAAAAATGTGGCTAGATAAAACCAGCTAAATGAATAAAAAATAAGATCAAGAGAAATTTTACCTGTGCGAATACTAGTGTATAAGGTGATAGGCATAACCAGGGAAGGGGGTTCAGCCCATTTGATTGAGCAAGGTGCATGAGTATTGTAAATCTTATGGTATTGTCTTCGATTCGAATATATAAGATAAACAATGTAACGGAGAAAAAAGAATTATAAAAAGCATGTATGGATAGTATACTTCTAAAAATAAACATATTTAAAACATCGAATTTAGCTCTGGAACAAATTGATCTAGAAGGGACAACGGAAGTTCGGAATAATATGTGCCAATTGTTATGTAATAATAAATAGTCTTCTGATGCATGTGTCGTTTCTGATACCGAGTTAAATTTGTTTCTGATCATGGAGTCACATAGGCAAATGCTTGTGTCTGGTTTACTGAATTAGCCCGTGTCTGATACTGGTTCGGCCTAGGCATGTTTTCATCATGAGGAAAAAAAGACAAGGGGACTGATTTTCGATGACTACATTCTTTGCAAAACTCAGCTGAGAATATACATGTTTTTTGGTGGTGATTAGGCACTTCAGAATTAGGGAATGCATAATATCACCTTATTTCTGGGCTTATATGCAATATCAGATTGACTTTTTCTGTCTGATATGCCTGACGTAAAATTCGTGTAATATGATTTTCGCATGTATTGGTTTTAGTCGTGTAAGGGCATTATTTTCTTTTGTTTTGTTTGGGTGTTCGGTTGTGTTAGGGCATTATTTTCTTTTCTCTTGTTTAGATTAGAAGTGAAATAAAGAGAAGATAAATAAGAAAAGGAAAATAGAAATAGAGGACAAAAACGTGTTATTTGTATGGATAGAAATAAGAAAAAAAATTCCTCAACTTATTTGAATGACTAGAAAAGAGAGTGACAATAAATATTACAAAAACTATTTATACTAATTAAAAAATTAAATTTTCTCTTGCTTTTGTACTACTTACAAAAACTACTAATAAATAAATACAAACTTTTTGTTATATTAATTTTTATTAATAAAAAATATTTTTATGTTATAAAAATGTAATTAAAATATACTTTTAATCCTTTATTTTATAACGTAAATTTGCTTGTCTTTTATCTTTTAATTTTTTTTTGGTTAGAAACGTGGTTAGTGTTTTACATTTTGTAGTGGTAATGAAATGTATTTTACAACAGTTATAAATCGAGTGTCCGATTCTTTTGCTCATCTTCTTCGACTTCTCTTCCCCTTTTCTCTTATGTGCACAATAGTCAAATTGTTTGTCAAATGTAATTAGAAAATAGCAATTTATATAATGACCAATAGTTATTATTTTGTTAAAATGTATTGAAATATTAATGAAAATAATAAAGCTTTTTACTAAAAAAAAAGTTATTTTTTACATTACACAAACTGAAATACTACTAATTAAAATAATTATAAAACCCATGTTAGACATTAATTTCTGTATTGACATGCAATGGATCTATTTAGGTCCTTTTTATTTTATAGTTAAAAGTTACTTTTTAACAAAAAAAATATAATTTTAATATTTTCTGATTTTTTTTGGCAGTAAGAAAAAACATTTTCTATCAGTAAAAGTTGATTCCTGTTGTTCATGTGAGATAATATGCAAGTAGTACCCTGGTCTAAAACTTTATTGTAAAAAAAAAAAACATTTTCTGATTTTGCGAAGATAGGCATAGTTAAAACGTGGATTCAAGGATATTATTGGAAACTAAAATTAATGCCACGACCAAGACGACGACGACTTCTAGTTCAGTTGCACTCAAGCCACTCCTCACAGGAAGTCGAAGTCTTCGCTTGCCAATTGCATTTCTTCTCAGCTTCTTGCTGCTTCCGCGTATGATCTAATTCTCTTCTTCTCGATCTCAAACCCTAACATAAGCCGATCCGCATCGAAATTGTAAATGCGATTCGTTTTGTTGTTGAAATTCTTCCATTGATCGGTGCAGGAATGGCCCGAAACCTAGGAGGATTGCTGGCGCTACTTTTCGCTGTTTCGATCTGCGGAGCCGTCACGATTCCCGGCCCCGTCTCCGATGCTCACCGTTCCGCCGCGTTAGAGCTCTTCGATGGATCGTTTTCAAGGTCAATTGAACCCTCTCTAGCTCTGTTTTTTCTTGTATAGTTTAATTTGATGCATGTTTAGCTTATTTCTGATATGCATATGCATGGATCCTTGTGTTATAAGCCTCGTAAATGTAACTGTTGTTTCGTTTTCGTCGTGATTTAATTTCGTGAATCAGTTTAACTAGTGAAGAGTTTGTCTAAGTAGAGCTCCGTGAATAGAAATTATGATGATTGTGGCATTCTGACTCTCTGCTGCTATTTAATTATCGTTTTGTTGGCTATTTTAACGTTATTTTTGTTGTCCTTTCAAATGCAACATTGAGATCTAAGCACATCCTAAGACATTGAAAGATTGTTATAGCTCTGGTATAAATTTCCTATTTTATGTCATGGATTGATTTGTTAGGTTTGTATCACTTTGTTGAAATTTTAGACGACTCTATATAAGAAGATAACTCATTTTTATCATCTTATTTGTTATCAGTTTAGAAGAGGCCTATGAGGCACTAAGAGTTTTTGAGATTCTTACGATTGGGAATAAGCCTGATGTGAGCACAACGACTTGCAAGAAAGTAGTGGAAAACCTTGGGTCGTCATCGCCTGTGAAGGATTTGTTCTATGCGTTAAAGGTTAATGACATATTAAAATGCAAGGTTAATGGGGATGTTTTCAAGGTAATTTTGTGCTATGGTTATTACTTTTATGATTTGGTTGCAGCTTGAATGTCATGGCTTATGAAATTTATGTTGGGCTGTTAAATTGCAAGCCTGGAAACTGATGCTATAATTTGTTTATCTTGAAAAGGATATTGCTTTGAGACTTAAAGCCACTGTCAATGATGCGAGTACTTTGGTTGAGATGTACTATTCAATAGGAAGTTTGGTTCTTATAAAGGTAATTCCCAAGACTCTATTTTACTTGGTAGTTGGTAAACCCAGTGGGTTGTTACGTGAGTTTTTATTAGAATCGTCTGGGGATGCTGTGGTGCATTGTTGAAGATTACTTTCCTGTCCTCTATAATCATAGTAATCTGGGCTTTCCTCGTCATCCTGCTAATCTAATTGATATGTAAAAATTCTTTTGGTCCTAATATTAATCTAATATTCCAAAATTTCTCATGTTATGTTATTTTAAATGGTGGAAATGTCTGTCTTTTGGGGACTATTTTTTTTTCTTGACTTGCATACTGCAATTTCATATTATGTTTCATTATGTTTTGTTCCTGCATTTGATCACTTCCTTCTATGTATACAGGACCAGGCTTCTGATGTTGATGTGCTTCTTACTGATGCCGATGGATCCTTCCATTCAATCAAGGTCTGTTTTTATTGTCTTTGGTATTGAGCAATGTGGGGACTTGTTTTGTTTCTTGATAACTACCATTCTGGTCTTGTCTAACATGGCGACAGGAGATTCCCCCTGTTATATTGGTTTTGTTTCACAACTTACATAAGTTTTTGTTGCTGCAATTGCAATTTGAACTGTCATGTGCAATGTGATTTCATGTCCTGCATTAATTGGCAGGCTCTGAGCCAAAGTGATGGAAGGTGGCGTTATAGTTCTAATAATCCAGAGTCTAGTACCTATGCTGCTGGTAATGATTTATATGGCAATGTGTTAAGATTTTTTGTTTTCTGCATTGAAAGTTGAAACTAGAATTATGAAATTCTTGGAAATATTGCTGTTTATCTATAATTATACTGTAAACTTTTCATGCATTTCACAGGATTAGCACTTGAAGCACTTGCTGGAGTGATCTCATTAGCATCTTCTGAAATTGATCAGTCTAGGGTAAAGTCTGAGTCTTGAATTGGTTGCTTGACTTGCTTCACTATTTTAAACTTTTAAAGCTTGCTTAGCTGAAAAGTTTCAAATTATGTCTAAATTCTAAATTTAATGTGGATGAAAGTATTAGCATTATAATAGTATTCCAAATGAAATTGTCTAGAAAGTTTCATTAGAACCTTGTAAACTAAATTACTAAAAGTTAAACACCAGCTGGGAACTGTTAAATGGAAATGCGATTAAATGGTTAGGCAAAGTGATAAAAAAAGTTTCAAGAAAAATGTAGCCTTTTTTTGACATGTATAATGAATCTAAGGTTAAAGTGTTAAACTTACTAGTGCTGCATTTTTTAGACAACTTTTTGGGTTTTGCTTTACTTGCTTTTGTTGTTTATGATGCATCTTGTGGCCATAATTTATCCTAGGAATCTTGGCACTTCTATCGATATCTTATATCAGTTCCTTTTTGTCAGGTGAATACAGTGAAAAATGATATATTGAAGCTTTTCGACAGCATTGAGAAATATGGTATGTGTACCTTTGCTTTTAACTTTGTTGAAATTAAAATTCCAAATAATAATTTTAATTTATCCAAATGGACCTTAATTGTTTGTTACTACATTAAATGATTCTGCTGTTCATTATACCACATTCCTCATCTTTTTGGCCTAAGATGAACATATTATCTCTTTTTCAGATGATGGAACATTCTATTTTGATGAGAAATTTGTTGGTGGACGTGAGCATCAGGGTTCTCTTTCCACAACTTCTTCTGTTGTTCGAGGGGTTACAGCATTTGCTGCTGTAACTTCTGGAAAAATAAATGTATGTGGAGTGTCAGGGACTATATTATATTTTTTTATTCTGTTAGAATTTTCTGTTGATGTTTTGCCTTTGCATTTCCAGCTTCCAGGGGATAAAATATTGGGTTTAGCAAATTTTTTCCTGGGAATTGGAATCCCAGGAGATGCCAAGGACTTCTTCAATCAAGTTGAATCATTAGCTCTTCTAGAGAACAACAAGCAAGTGCATTTCTAAGAACAATCCATTATTGAAAAACACAACTCTTTTCTTCTTCTTTACTGATACATTGATCTCTTCATCATATTCAGTAACAATATGTACCTTGGATTTCTTCTTGTGGTGTAGGGTTTCGATCCCATTGGTACTGTCACTTCCTGCAACGGTTTATTCATTATCCAAAAAAGATCAGCTCAAGGTATTAAAGTCTTTATTTTGTGGGTATTGTAACTAATAGATCTTAGGAATTAGGAATTAAAGATTGATGATGGTGTACACTGGCTTTCTGAACACCTTACAAAATTTGTACATTCTTTTTTAACAAAGAAGAGTAGAGAAAATTCTTTAGCCCTTTGGCTTTTATTCAATTTTGGCCTGATCCATCCTTTAAGTATACATTTTCAGCACCTGTCAAAATTCAGTGTTGGTGAGTCAAAATCCAGTAGTTTCTAAAATGATTACTGATATGACTCTTAGTTCTTTCACTTCCTGTAATTTCTTTTGAATTCTTCCATGTTATGCTCTCCTTTGTGCCATTGCCTTTTATTCTGTTATGGAGCTTAACAAGCCCTCCCATTTGCACTTTTTCCCCACTTATTGCTTGTTGATTCATTTACATGAAGTACTACATTAACATCTCATGCATCAGTTGGTTGGGTTAATCATTCATCAACCTTTTTTTATAATTATGCAGTTTTCTGGTTCTCAATTACACTTGGGAAAACATGACAAATTTCTATTTCAAAATGAATCAGGTTAGGGTGAACACTGTACTTGGTTCAGCTGCACCACCTTTAACAGTTAAGCTTGTGCAAGCTTTCCGCTCTAACGCTAAAGATTCAGCTATTGAGAGCAAGGTGAGTGAGGATTCTCAACAATTTAATTTGAGGAGTGGGGCCTAATAATCCCCCCCTCTCTATTGTGCTATCATTTGGTTTGAGGAATTATTTCTTATCTCTGGTGTGTTCTACTTTCTGTTGTTTGAAACACTGCTCATGTTTCATGATACAGGAGCTCCAATATGATCAAAATAATGGAATTCATTTCTTGGAAGCTTTCCCAGACAATGTAGATGTGGGAACTTATGTGTTTGTTTTTGAGGTACCTGCTTGTTAAGTTTAGTGAATATTTTTCCATTAAGTTGCATCAAGGTGTATTTGTATCAGCCCGTCAACTATTTTAAGCCCGTTTTGTAGATTGCACTTCACGATTCTGCTGGTGAAAAAGTTTATGCTACTGGAGGCCAAATTCATGTACCAATATATGTCACTGGCATTATTAAAGTCAGCAATGCTGAAATTGCTGTTCTTGACAGTGATCTTGGAAGTGTTGAAACCCAGAAAACGTATGTATTTATTTTTGGTTTAAAAAGTTTTCTGAAGTTATGTTTAGAATCAGTCTGCTTAATTGCAGTGATTTTGATTTATTTTGGTTAATGTATAAAATTTAAACTTTGAGTAATGTATTTAACTGTTAGTAACTCTTTTTCATGTTTTTATTTCTTCATTTTCAATTATCATATTGCTATCCAGGCTAGATTTGGCTGGAAATGATGATGTTTCACTCTCAGCTAACCACTTGCAAAAGTTGCGCTTTTCTTTCCAGTTGACAACACCTCACGGTCATGCTTTTAAGCCTCATCAGGTCTGTAGTAGTTGCCTTAGACCTTCTAAATGAAAGCCATTTCAATGCTCTGTTTATTGAGGAATTATTCTTCTGCAGGCATTTTTCAAGTTGAAGCATGAGACAAAGCATGAACACATCTTTGTGGTTGGAAATACTGGCAGGAAGTTTGAGATTATTCTTGTTAAGTATCTTTTATTACATAGTTCTTTGTCTAGGTTTAGATGCTCTTCTTGTGTGCTCATTAAGTTTGTTATAATTTGCCAAGTGTTCAATAATTTGTCTTAGTGCTGTTCTTGCTTTGCTCATATTTTGTAATTTTGGGTCTCAGGATTTTCTTGGTTTGGTGGAGAAATTTTATTACCTCTCTGGCAGATATGACATTGAGCTGACTGTTGGGGATACTGTCATGGTATCTTGCGCATTTTGTTTAGTCAATTTTCCCTTTACCCCATAATACAATAGGCAATCTAAGCAAAAAATATTGATGGTTTCAGGAGAACTCTTTCTTACGGCTGCTTGGTGAAGTTGATTTAGATCTTCCCGAAGCACCTGAGAAGGCAGCCCGTCTTCCTCCACTCCCTGTCGATCCTTACTCAAGATATGGGCCCAAAGCCGAGATAGCCCACTTATTCAGGGCTCCAGAAAAGCGACCACCCCAGGAACTCTCTCTTACTTTCTTGGGTTTGATCCTTCTGCCATTTATTGGCTTTTTAGTTGGGGTAAGTCTTGTGTGAATAATTCTCCCCGGAAAGTAGCACACGATTGTTGATACCTTCAAGAAAAAAGGCAGTGTAGATAATGTGAAAAATAAGATAAGTGGAAAGAGAATCTGCAGTGAAGTTATCTAGAAATGATAATATATTTTTACTTTAAATTTACTTTTATGACTGATTTTTATTAGATGACTAATATTTGAATGAATTTTATCAAAGAAATATTGAATTATATGATTTTGTAAACAAACCATCCAAAATTATAAGCTGTTAGCAAAATATACATAAATGATTTTTATATTATATTTCTTACATGGCCCCTCATGCAACAACCCATTGTGCTTGAAGTGTGGACAATGCACTGGCCCACCAAGGTTGTGCTGAAATTAAACTTGTTTTTTAATTAGAAGAATGGGGGTGACATGGATCGAACTCAGACCCGCTTGGTCACAGAGGCTTTGATAGCACATCATAAACCAGCAATCCCTAAAATTTTAGCTGTTAGACGTGAATGGCTTTTATATTATATTTCTAACAACAGTGATGATTTTTTGGGAACTTTTGGGATAAAAACTGAAATCTGAAACCACACTGTTTTCTTTATCTATAGCAGGGATATGCCTATTTTTCTCGTTATAATTTGGGAAATTGAAACTCATTGGTGAATCTGAATTTGATAACATAGTCACAAATTAAACTTTCTGTTTCTCTCACCACCTTTCAAACCAAGTCACTCGCTCCCTTGTTAACATATATTTGGAAATAGATATGGTTTAAAATGAGAGCAAGGGGTCTTATTTGCTAAGACACCAAAAAACATATTTTAAATGTGGAGCAGTATCTTGTCTTATGAAAGATAGTATTTCTAAAGATTCAAGATTTAATGTTTGAAAGACTGCTTTAAACTTGCAAGATTTCTATGGCTATTGGGCCTCTATATGAGTCTAGTAGTCTGATGCCTTTTGGTTGCTATTGCTAAACTTTCAAGTTGTATATTTCCAGTCTAAAGGCTTTGAATTTATGTGTAAAAACATATGTTTTCTTCACTTTATCAAAGAAACATATATGATTGTCTTAGCACCTTCCTTCAATGTTGTTGCAAGTTGCATCTATAAAGTTACTTGTACTGGTTTTCCTTCTGTGTTTTTTCTTATGATTTGGTCTATCTTCCTTTGTCAGTTAATATTTGTCATTCTCTTTGATATCATTTACAGCTGTTACGCCTGGGAGTGAACTTGAAGAATTTTCCTTCTTCAGCTGTACCTGCTACATATGCCTTCTTATTCCATCTTGGCATTGCTGCAGTTCTATTGCTTTATGTACTTTTCTGGTTGAAGGTATGCCTGCTTTTTTATTCTATTGAACATGTTTCCATGAATTTCTTCTGTGGTGATATTTATTTTTCCATATAAAGTAAACGTGATTCATTATCAATGAGAATCACTGTCTCCTGTAAATTTTGATAATTAGGATTAAATAAAATGCTTGATTAGCAGAGCTGGTAAAAGTGGTCTAATTAAGTTTCTGGTGGAACAATTTTCTCTCTCTCTTGGCAGGGCAATATTTACCACACTTTATTCCACCTTTTTTCTATATGAAATACTTGTCCGCTGATTTTTTTTTTTGTTCATATGCAGCTGGACTTGTTCACTACACTCAAAACTGTAGGATTTTTGGGAGCTTTTCTGTTGTTTGTGGGACACAGAATTCTTTCCCATCTCGCTTCAACATCATCTAAGTTGAAGTCTGCATGAGTAAAAGGAAGATTATCTATTTATAAAGACATGACATGATAATGTGTTTTTCCTTGAAAAAATGATACTAATCCAATTTTGTAGGACTTTGTTGTACTAGTTCGTAACGAATTTAGAGCTCAATTATATCAAGAGAAAAGTTTTATCATGATCTCGCCTTATCTTGATGAAAGTCATTGACATACACCACTATGCTTGACATTTTTTTTGGCCCCCAAACACCATATGCTATCATGGTCCATATCATGTAATCTCTCCCTACCTACTTACTTCAGCTTCAACTAACGTATTGCTTTTTATAGATAAATGTTTGTGTAAAGTGTTGTAGTTTTGGGGATTCTTGTTTACTATCTACTAATTTCAGCGAATTTTAAGGGTGGACAGTTTTGGCCGGTGGATATAGATTTGGCTTAGGCTCCTTTGGGAACACGTGGATGGATCGTGTAAATGCGATGAAGTGATTTGTTTCAAGATGTTCTTCTAAGTTTGCTATGATAGTCCTTCCTGTGTGCTCAAATTGTTGCCAGCACGAACATGCAGCTATGATAAATTCGAATCCTGCCCTCCCAAATCCCCTTCCCTCGCCCCTTAGACCCAAAATAGATGTTATGATAAAGAATGTTTGACTTTAAGAATTAGATACTACCTAACTAGTTGTAAAGAATCATGATTGGCACAACTATTTTTGGTAGACTAAATTTGTGATTTTAATTAGTTTATGTATTTAAATGTGGTTGGCCAAGTTTCATAGATAAAGATGTGATTGACCAAACAATAGTGCTATTAGACACGGGTAAGGATTCAGTTATCTAGTCATCATTTTTAATTTTTATTGGAAAAAACATGTAGTTTTAATTTTAAATGTTTGATTGGGATTCTTTTTAGGTTTTTTAATTTTTCTTAATAAGTTCACCCCTTTTTTCAAAATAAACTCCATCAAAACATGCACTGAGAAATCTCCTTCCAAAATTCCAAAACCATAGCCGGAGTTAAGCTGTTCAAGGCCGTTTGCACATCATGAGAATGCCACTTTATCAAATTAGATTAGATAATTAAATCTTGTAAACTAAAACTGTTACTAAATCGAATGCAAATTTTGATATGATAAGTTTATGTTTTACGTTTGCACATCATGAGAATGTCACTTCATCAAATTAGATTAGATAATTAAATATTGTAAACTAAAACTGTTACTAAATCGAATGCAAATTTTGATATGATAAGTTTATGTTTTTCTCCGGCTGAAAGGGAATGTTGATCTAAATTGTAAATTTCTAAATCCATAAGAAAAATTTAAGACGAGTACTACATTGTTCTGGCGACTGACCATTGCAACCAAAAAAAAATAAAATAGAAAAGTGATTAGGAATGACTTAACTAATGTAATTAACTACAGCATTATTCTTAGAACAAATTAAGCTATTTTATGAATATAATAATAACAATATCACAATCCTATAATTGCTTTATTCTAATTACAAAAAAATCTGGATTTTGTTGACTGATTTTCTTCACTGTTTTACTTTCCTTTTTGACAGATGGGTCTTTTAGTGGCTAGAAAGGCCCTATGGCTGTTCTAGTAATAATGTTTATAATAGTTATCATTCTTGGGTCTTGGCCATATGTGTTTTTCTTCGAGTCATTCGGTTTGCTTAGACTTATGAAGGGTACTACATGATCTATAAACCGAGCATGTTGCACCAGTTAAGGAACAGAGTCTCACAAACCAACAAATCCTCACTGACCACAATAGTTTCCAATTTGAGTACAATGTCAGTCATCTTGAGGGTTGGGCTCTCTTGTTTAAGCAAAGCATCATTTTCAGTGAAATTACTGATGCTCCTTTATTCTACTTTAGATAACAACCTAAGTCCTAAGGTATGGCAGGCCATAATTCCACACAATGCATATTTTTCAGAGTCCTGCTCCTGCCATTACCAAAATAATACCCCTTTTTCATCCAAGTCAACTCGCCAATGAGAAACATGATTCCAAAAAACAAGAAAAAATGTAAAAATAAAAACCAAAATATTAGGTAACATGTAGAAATTAATTTAAAATCAGAATATTTCTTCGGAGTGGATATAATAATTGTTGAAGCGTACAAAATTTAACAAATCCAAAAAAGATAAGATGATTTGGGTGAGCTTTCACTGTGACTTACGTCTATAGTGAAGAGAGCTACACTGAAAGCTTAGGCCATAGAAATAGAGCTACAGAATACACTTATACACCTAGGCATTAGTAACTTATATAAGTGAATATTATGGCACTATTCTGAGACCTTAATGCTTTCACTTGTGAGCCACATCTTCTTTTGAATTATAAGCACTACTTCATCATCTTTACCTTGATCTACATCATATATGGTCACAGCATTCCAGTGTAATGCTGACAGGTATTTCTTTATGTACTCCACCATGGAACGCTTATCATGGATGATGATGAAACCCTTTGGCCTTAGGATTCTGTCAATCTCAATTAATAAATCCTCTGGACTGCATTCTTTCTTAATAATATCAGAAAACACAGTCCATGCATGGAGTAGATCGTACGTTCGAGGGTAGGTTGAAAATGCTTCACACCTGTCAGCATTTAATGCACAACATCATTAATTTATAAGTCATAAAAAGGTTGTTCTACATCGAAGATTTCACGTGTTAACTAATCATTCATAAAAAAAAAACTTAATTATGTTTTTACTCAAGGTAGGGATTCTGCTTTTTAGACTAGCAAACAAAAAATTATATTTTTAATCTTTCAAATTCGAAAAATATTCTTTTTAGTCTCTCACCTCAAATAAAAATTTATAACTTTTAATCCCTCAAATTTCTCAAATTTTGAAGAAAGGCCTAAAAACAACTAAAAAATATAAATTTTTATTTAAAAGACTAAAAATACAGACCCCTAATTTGAGGGAATAAAAATATTAACCTGAAAAAAACTAATGTACCCTGGTACCAGATTACTAATCATTCATATTTGCACAAACTAATTTTTATTAGATCATATTGAGTCAAATTTTAAATCACTGAAATACTTTTTGGTTTTCACCCAATCAGTTTTCCTTCAAACCAGAAGTTCCCCCTTTTGTCCCTTAAAAATGATCCAGCACAAACATGATTTTGATGGTACTAAACTCATTTAAAGCCATCGCTTAGACAAATTGATTATAATTCAAAACTAGTTCAAACTTGAACAAATTTTTGAAATTGTTTTAAACTTTTAAACAAGAATAAATAATATATAAACTAACAGTGTAAATGTTACATTGTCATCAAATCAGAGTAGTACATGATACTTTGTTGAATTTTATAATAATTATCTTAAAACTAACACCAACGATCATTTCTGCACTGTGAAAGTTTTTTTGACAGAAAATACATGCCTATTAAACTCTAATTAGCAATACTTCTGAACCAAATTTCTAATTTCAGTAATTTGATTCCTAGAGGACTATTACCGATCCAATGAAAATGCACTGAGAAGATCATAACTAGATAATGGACCTTTTTTGTTAGACAGAAAAAGTTATACGCATATCTAAATACTTCCTGGTGTTTGATTTGGTATCTTGAATATTGTGTTCATTTTTCCAAAGAAGGGTACTAAGAATTAGAAAAATGAAACAACTAATTTAATAGGATTTGCCATAATATAACCTTTTGGGGAGATAATTGTTTCAATGAAGCTACGAGCCATACCAGTTGTGAACTGTTCCTATCAGTCCTCTGTCGTATATTATCTTGAGATTTTTTTGTTCATTTTCTGGCACCACATTCATAACCCAAACATCTTTGTCCTTCAAAGCTGCTGCAAATGAACCCAAATTCGCCTTCATATCCATCACGTTGCGAATTGTGTCAGGCTTAATCTTACTGGCTAGCTTGCTCCAGTAATTATGAACTCGTTGTTTCCAAACTCCCTGCACAAAGTTAGATCTCTCATACACCAAAAACTACACAGCCTTGGTTTAGTTCTAAAAATATTTGCTTCATTTAAAGCTCATTCATTTTGTGTCCAAGATCATCTTAGAATTGGAAAATAAAATCATAAAATTTTCCACAAATTCAATGGATATAAAGAATTGTTCATATGGTGTCACATTTAGATTGTCTTTTAATAGGCAATTAATTAGGTACTCATTGCAGAAATAACTCAAATATAGTCTAGTAATCATGTGATCTCAGTTATCTTTGTTTATGCTAATCAGTTGACTAATGCTGCAGGGTTTCAAGCACCATTGCTCTTGTCCTTGTATTTTCTTTCATATTATTCTTCTGTTGTTACAGTTAGTAGTAGCAGGCTTATGTTGCTACTTTCTTCTGATGAATGAAGAAGGTATTAGGAATGGTGAACAAGATAGAATTTAATTACCATGTCCTTCTCAAACATTTCAGTAGAATAGTGAATTTCTGCCAGACGAGGAGGTGGAGTAGTCAATCGAGCAGGCCAAGGAGCCAAACCACTTCCTTTTGCTTTGTGCATTTCTGCACAGAACAGCAGAATATATGATTATTACATACAAGAGTTGTTAACTAATACAGCAATTGCTAGTGCAACATGCAAAAAATGCAGTAGTATCGTCATATATATCATATCAGATAGAACATGGACCTATCTACAATGGTCATAACAAAAGCAATTTCATAAGGTAAACTATTCTAAACTGCATAATCATGACGGAGTTCTTATATACAATCACGTTCATTTACTCTTAACTACCACTTGTGAGCCAAAGTTAAACATATTCATACATATCATTAACTATGTCTGGGTGGACAATTCCCATTGGGAAGAATATTATTACTCTTGATGATCTAAGAACATTTTCTTCAGCACTATATGTCATGATCTAGCAATTAAAAAAATGAAATAGAGAAAATATCACTCACGATCTGAATAACGTGAAATGCAAGCTTTCATTTTAACTCCCAAAACAGCATCAGGATCATCATCAGATCTGCAGAGTGGAGGCTTAGTACCAGGCAATCTCTTTAAGTAGCAGCTATTAGTGAGAGGCTTGACCCAAATAACAGTCTGATCCTTCTTAGCAGCTATTTTCCAACACATCCTCTCCACAAGAGCACTCATTTCTCTCCATATCCTCCTATCCTCTTCATCCTGTGCATAGGCTTCGGGAGACGAGTACGCGAAATAACCTCCTGGCCTCAGTAACCTATCCAGCTCAAGGAGAAGTAAACCATCTCTCTGGAGCCAATCAATTCTACAGCGCGAACAATGAGCAAGTTCAAATGATCTACTCGGATAAGGGAGTCTTTGGGTCCCCAAGACACCAAGATATGCTGGAATTCCCCTCTCTAAGGCAAACTGGATTTGATTTTGATGAACATCATTTGGTGCCAATGACATTGCTATCACATTGGAGGAAAGGAGGTATCCTCCAAAGCTAGCAACCCCACAGCCAACATCAAGAACAGACCTGACTCTTCCCCCATTGTTTATATTGTTGTTTGGAAAATTAAGCATCTGAAAGAGCAATTGTGAAGGAATATAGTGTTAAAATTAAAATACTCTCAATTAGGTGAGAAACTTAAGTTTTGGTGATGATTTTATGGGTAAAATGTGTTGTAGCCTTTTAAGTTCCTTAATTTTCAGGAAAAATTATTTTGATAAATGATGATTTTGATCACTCTATTTTTTTTTATAATTGGTGAATTTCGTCCTTCACCTTAGTATCCCAAGTTCCATAAAGAAAGACGAAATTCAATCATTATTTTTAAAATATAGGGACTAAGACTAATTTTGACAGAAAATTAAGAGATCTAGAACAATTGAAGCATTACATTAGCAATTGAATCTTACATTAGCAATTGAAGCAATGTATTTATCAGCACCATTATGGAAGTGGGTTCCTCCACCAGGAAACACTATTGTTTCGCCTTTCACAACCATCCAGTTCTGGTCAGATTTTTCAGTTGCAAGATGGGTATGAGGTATATTTGCCTTCCACACCTGGTCTCTGCTTTTGGGCCACTTGACTGGAACCTATATTATCAAGAACAACACAACAAACTAAATACTTAAGCAAAAGAAAATTTTCCATACACTATGAACTATCTTAGTTCCATCTAATACTAAGCAATCCCTGGAGAGTGAAATTTCACCTTGTACCCTGGAGGAGGAGGAATTAAACAGTTGAATCTCCTATCAGGTGTTGGGCAGTGTCTCTCATAGTGCTCCATCAAAGATAAATCAAGCTTCAATCTTGTTTGGTATATGAGGTTTCTGTCCAGACAAGGAATCAGCTCGGATAATCGATCATCACAGACCTTAAAAAAGTTAAAAGAAGAGTTTAAACAAGTTGAAGGGTGTCATAGTAGTAGAAACTAGAAACTAACATAAAACTTGTTCAGTTCAAAATCTTAATTTAACTCACTGGAATGCTCTTTGGTACAGCAATGACTTCTCCTCCAACAAGTGTGGAGGAAGATACACCATCATCTTTGTCCCCTCCCAAACCAGTGTGGCTCAAAGATTTAGCACCATACTCAACAGAAGATGATGAATCACTATTCTGAGAATAGAAGTAGAAAAAACCACCAACAGTCACCAAAACCAACACAGTTGTAGTGACCAAATTTTTTCTAGATTTCACATCTGCTCTTCCTCTTGCCATGCCTGCCACTGCAAAAGAGTTACCTTTTTTCAGTATGACTTCAACTGCCACACCACAACATCAAAAATCAAAAGCTGACATGGCAAAGCTCAAATACTTATTATACAAATTCTTCACACAAAAAACTTATCCAAAGTTCACTCACTCATGCCCCAGTGAGGAGCCTATGTAAGTCAGAACCACGAAACAAGAACTGCAAAGAAAGTTGAAAAAAATAAATTCAATGAAAATTAAAAACAAAGAATAAGCATGTCTGAAACATTACTAGCTCTTTGTGGGACCTGCAGCACATCCCTCATAATAGAAACAACACTGTTGTATCAAATACACATTAATTAATAATTGAAAAACAAAGAAGGAAAAACTGGTTTTGACAGAATGATGGTAAAAAAAAAATGAAAGCTACAGCAACAAAATCAAATCTATGTAATGTAATGTATAATATTAAAAAAAGTGAGAGAAGCTTATGCAAGTGGTGGCTTCACTCACTGAAAAACATAGGAGTAAGTAGGAGCAAGTGGATGAGTGTGTGTGGACGAAGTGGGAAAAACATAAAGGGATAAATGAAAGAGAATCACCGACAGGTGCCACTTGCCAGCTAGCTATTGACGTCAGTGTAGGGATTCCCAAAAGGGAAGGGAAGAAATGGTAGGAGCCAACGGAAAGTGACTCACACTTCTTAAGGATGGAACCATAGTTTTTATCTATTTTCACGTGCATAGTTTTACATTACGGTACATAATAATATGCATACATATTTATATATAATATATTTTTTATTTTCAATGTATATCTTCTTTTTTGAAATAATTTATTTAAGATATGATTGGATTTGAAAATGTAGGTAATTTTGTTCAAGATATCTCTCTGATGTGAATATTTTAATTGTTATTGTTATGCATTACTTGTGTTTTACCGACAGACAAATATTCTAAGCTAATATTTTTTTTTATTCTTAGAAATTAAACAAGATATCAATAAATTTATAACACCCACATATTCTGTTGAAACAATTAAACTCGACTCCTTAATATATATTATGTGTGTATATAGGTGCTAATAATTAAAATGAGATGATGCAGATATAGTAAAAGGGTAATATTAAATTGCATTTTATTCTATAAATACTGATGCATGTAACCCTATTTGTGTGTGAGACTATTCTCTTTAGAATTTTGATTGCTGTTGCAAGAGGCTAATTCCTTCCATTATATCAAGGCTAAGTTGATATTTATGCAATATAATGACACATATATGGTTTTCGGCTTCTTTCCTTTTCAGAAAAAAAGAATCTCGCATATTTTACACCTCAAATTTTATATTTACGCCAAACTAGTACCAAAGCTCATTGGTTTGCAACATCAATAGGGTAGGTATGACTAGCATAGACAGAGTATTTTCATTTAATTCAGAGAATGGGAGATAGTAGTGTGAAGTGTGACTAGTGTCAGTGGAGAATTCCCCAACTTTCATGGGCCCATTTGGCCATGTGACCATTTTTATTCCTTTGAAAGTCTTTTTCTTAATTTTTTTTATCTAGGTTATTTTTGTTAATTGTGACTTGTCATTGTTTTTATCTAACAATGATTTTTTATTTAGTCACCATTTAATAGAATAATTTGAATAAAAATAATCCTTACTTAATAATAAATTCATCATTTAAAATGCACAAACTAGAGAAAAAGAAGTACTAGGCTGATTTTTGTTAAAAACGTCTTCTTTAACAAACAGTGGGGTATAGTTCAGACATATCTTTTGCAGTCACTGCTAGTATAATGATGCAGTGCATATTTCTGGCCATAAAATAAACTTGTTTTTTTTTTATCAGCAAAATGTAAAATAAACTTGTGTGATTCCTAGGCATGGCAACTTCAGCAATACTTCAAAAGTGGGATATTACTGCGACTCTTGGCAATTATATTGGTAAACCGTTTCTAACCATATATGTTTACCAGAATGAGTAGGCCTTCTTTACAAGTTTGTCTTGTAATAAAAACAACCTTAACTTGACAAATAAGAAAATGTGATAAATTAAGGGAGTTCATTAACAAAGGAGGTTTCCATTCTTTTTTTTGAGGTAATTTATTGAATGGTATCTTCAACTTTTGTGAGGCTTGAAACTTCAGAAAGTACCAATCTCTGTTTGTACTTTGTGCAGTCAAAGTACTTCATTAAAGGTTCGTTGGTTCATCAAATACCATTCAAAAACTGAATTTCCATTATGTAATATATCTCGTTTGTCATTTGACCGAAAACATGCTGATTTTTGTTAGCAACCCCCCCCCCCCCCCCCCCCACCCACCCAAAAAAAAAGGAAAAAAAAACGTGCCAAGGAATTAATTGTGTAATTTGTGTTTGTTGAAGTTGAACAATATGCAATTCTTCAGGTTGGGAATATTTGAGAATTTTAAAAATATCTGTCCAGGGAATATTTGAGGATTGAAGTTTATTATTTTTGTCCAAAGATTTTATGGACGCCACTGTGTTTGGAAATTGCTTCCTACACACTCCAAATTGCTTCCTGTACTTCCCATCCAGAATGGTCAGTCTCAAAGCAATATAGGAAGTGCAGAAAACAATTCTGGAAGTGCAGAAAGAAAAAAAACGCCCCACTGTGTTGCCAACCTAGTTTAGCCGGCTGCCACTTTTTGGTCCAAGGAGTTCACTTTTCTTCTTTTGGGTTCAATAGCATCCACTTTTATTAAGGAAATGATATTCACAACATCCTCTATGATATTCACACCACTTTTTTTTTGTTTTGCATAATTCCCAGTGTACCCCTCTATTCACTCTCCAAGCACCCGCTCAATCCCAGCTCCTCATCTTTTTTGTCTTTTACAAGCATTACTCTTTCTTGTCCTTCTTATCTTTTCTATGTGAGTTATTGTACTCCCATTGCTTTTTCTTCGACAACTTTCTGTTATTTTTTTTGTGTCGTCGATATGATGAAAACTAGTTTCCGATCAAGTAGCTGCCATAGGAGTGGGCCGTACGTGTAATGTTGCAGCAAGGCATTGGGTCACGGGAAGTATCTCCTGGCTCCTGGGCCCATTACGCAGTACTCAACTTATCAATTTCTTCCACATTCTTATATATTTAAGAAATGAAAAAACTGGTCATATATGTGTAAAAGTATCAACATGTCAACATGTCAGGATATTTATGTATAAAGGTCTTCTTATTATTTTAGTTTTATTAATATAACAATTGTTATATGATCATGAAAGCAAAATAAAACTATTTGAACCTATAGTTTGGTGAACCAATTCTATTTCTGTAAAACTCTGCTTTAACAAAAAAAGAGATTGAATTTGATGAATCCCACCTGTAGATACCATTAATTGGTAAAACAATTTTATTAGATATTAAATTGACAACTTGTCAACTTTCATCTTAGAAAAAAAATAAAAACTACGTACTATAAATTTTGTTGTCATTTATAGTTGAAATTAAAGTAATAGAAAATGAAAAGAAAAACTATGCATGGATACCATCATGGTAAATAATATAAGAAAGATAAAGGAAAAAAAATATAAATATAATGTAATATAATGTTTTTTTATTTATCAAAAGGAGCTTTTTTTATCACAAGGAGCTAAAAGCCCAAAATATGCAAATATAATGTGATTGTATGATAAGAAAAGATAAAAAGAAATAACAAATATTATTAATATAATTAATTAAGGGGTCTAACCCAATTAGTTAAAGAATAATATATGAGTATTATAAATTTTTTAATATTGTCTTAAATTTTTTAGGATAAAAAATATATTAATATAAATAAAATGTTTGAGATATTTAATTAGATGTGCTTAGAGTGCTTGAGAGAGTCTGTAGCAGTCCTCTTGTCCAAAACAAAGTTGAAATTGAAGACAAAGGTTATCGATGTCGACCTCGCCTGGGAATCTTTTATTCGAATATTTAACAAAGTTTAGGAGGAATATTCCTCTCAGCAATCACGACGGGTCTGATTTTCCTCAGCTGTTAGGAAATAACAAATGCTGCAAACATTGTTAATGAAAAACCTCGTAAATGGATCAAACTAAAAAATATGTATTTAAAGATTCGTCACCAAGGAATTAGAAATCCAGTTCTAATTCTAATAAAAATTAACGTCTTAATCAACGTCGTATATATATCTTCCTTGTCGGTAATGTGTGAAAACAGTTTTTGTGTGTTTGTTTTTTTATTGTTAAAACTATTTTTAGTTTTTGAAATCATGAATAATTTTTTTGTAAAACCAGCATAACTTATGCCTTAATACATGCAATAGTAACGATGAGTCATATTTAAGTTATGATTATAGAATAGAAGAAGAGGATGAGAGAACATTCCAACTCTATGGTTTTTAAAATGTTTGTTTTAAAAATAATAAGTTTTAAAACTTAATAAATTAATTTTGGTTGAGACATTGACCGTTGACTAACCTAGAATTGTTTTAGAAAATAGTTCTTAAATCTAAAAAATAAGAAAGAAGTGAAACATCCATTGTATTACATTGTTTTCAAGTTTTGGTACAGATTTTGATAACTGTTAAATAATTGTACTATTGATACTAGAAAATAAAGTAAAATTGTCTTTAAAAATAATTATTTAGCAGTTATTTGTACTTAATTGTTAAAAATTGATGTTTTATCAAAATCTGACTGCAGATATGAAAACTGGAGGTACAAAAAGTTGGAGAAATAACGAAGAAAAGAAGAAACCAACATCAAGGCCCAGCCCAACGTCTCGCTCAAAGTGTAGCTTGCGCTGAGCGCGACTAGAGAAGCAGGCGCTAAGCGAGGGCGTTAAGCGCAAGACTCAACACCCATGCTAAGTGCGTAACAAGCGCTAAGCGGTCAAAACAAAAACAGAACACGCTAAGTGAGAGGATCTCGCTAAGCGCGATCAAAACGGAATAGTACGCGCTACGTGAGAGGAGCTCGCTAAGCACACAATCCAGTGGCGCTGAGCGAAGAAGGACACGCTAAGCGAGCTTACGAAAATCCAAAGTCCACTTCAACAACTATAAATAGAGAGCTAGACCAAAGGGAAACGACACACGGAGTCTCCGAGCATTCTCCCTGTTACCTAGAGCCTGAGAACTCTTCTTTAGGAAATTCTCTTCTCCCTTCCACCTTTTATTCCATCAGTTCTTATACCTCATCCATTGTAAAACCCTCAATGGTCATGAGTGACTAAACCTCTAGTTAGGGTCTGACAGGCCTGAAAGACAAAGCGATGTATGATGTACTATCACTATTTATCAATGCAATACCAGGTGTTTTCTATCCTATTATCTTTTGTGTTTATCTTTCATGCATTATTCATCTTTACATTCTTTTAGGGGTTAGGTGTTCGGCAGAAGGTAACTTCTAAATAAGATTTAAAGAAAGTATGCATGCATTAATTTTAGGGGTTAGACGCTCGACAGAGGGTAACTTCTAATAGAACAAAAAGAAAAGATATTATGAGAAAATCATTGTTAGACACAGAATGATAATTTTATGCCCATGCATTTTTGCAAACATCTAGAATTCAGACTTCATGCATTTTATTTATTGAATCTTTTCAAAGGCATTTGGGAGATACATAAATAAAATAGGTTTGTGTAGGATAAAATCACTTGAATTGATAAAGAGAAATCATAAAAATCATATATCCTAGGCAAATAGGATATGCTAGGTCCTAACACTTGCATTCCATTGAATTCCCTCTCTGACTACTTTGCTTTTGATTCTTTTGCTTTCCATTGCTTATAATTTTCTATTAATGTTTCCCATTCTTTTTTCTATCCCTCTTTTTTCATTATTTTTCATATAGATTGAAAAGTATCTAAGATAAATACAACACAAAATCCTTGTGAAATTCGACACTTGGACTTCTAAGACTTTATTATTTGGACATTTGGTTTGGTACATTTGACAAACGGTTAACAACTAATCTAGAATTGTTTTAGAAAATAGTTCTTAAATCTAAAAAATAAGAAAGAAATGAAACATCCATTGTGTTACACTGTTTGCAAGTTTTGGTACAGATTTTAACTTGTACGATGTACGGGATAAACTGAAAATTTAAGTATTTTTAGTTGAATTTTAATTTATATGTAAAATGAGTATAAAAATTTGTTAAATAATAACAACTTTTGATCTAAATAATAAATATCAAATAAAAAAGTTTAATAGTGACAAATGAAATGATATTATCTTAAAGAGTTAAATAAGATGAAGGGAGAAGAAAAATGATCCAATTTTCTTATTAATAAAAATTAACAATTAATATTTGTTAATAAAAAATAAAAAAAACTTATTATATCCTTACAATTTCTAATTTTAATTACATTACTGCAACTTAACCAGTTTTAATTGGAGACTCAAAACAGTCAAACCCATTATATCATGAGTTTTAACAAGGAATTATATTATGTTACGTACTATTAAAATTGAAATATTTTAAATGTTTAGGAGGCCTTTTGCTGTTGTGCAGTATGACTGCATCAAATTAGCATTCCCCCTCCCCATCCCTCGTGTCATATTCAGATCTCTACTTCCTTTACTGTAATACCTTCTTTTTTTTCCTATCGATATATTGATTGGTTCTTACGTATAATAGAAGAAGAAACAAATTAAGGAGAGTCCGTCTCAAATCCTCAGCTTCAGTAGTACACTAGTACTTTGACTTCGAAAGCATGTTGGTAGAAAAAAAATATAATATACTAAAATCTAGACCGAATAAATATTAGGTTTAGTTCAGTAACTCAAAATCTTACAGAAATTCAACAATAATTGAGAGGTGAAAATCACTGCAAAATCAGGCCCATAAAGTTGGTAGGTGTGACGTCGCATCAAAATTAGATACTCCGAACGAAAAAAAAAATCATTTATTTATATTTATATAAATATAAATCAAGCCCACGATGTTGGTAGGAGTAATTCATATTCTAATGGAGCGAAAATAGTTCATTTAATTCTGAGGTTATTCAGTTACAGGAAGCTGCAGGATTGAGTTTCAGATGTAAATTGATGGAAATTAATGAAAAACTAGACAAATTAAGAGACTCCAATAAGTATATAATCTAGGGAGGCTTGTTGTGATCATGCTCGTTCTGCTCCCGTTATGAATTCCTCTCTGCTGGGGTTTTCTATTTGTTGGGGGAGCATTGCTCGTCAGTTACATGTATACTTCGGTTGCATTAGCCATCCGTCTGATAATTGTATGGAGGTGGCTTGTTCTATAGTTTTTTTTATTATACTTTTCATATGGGCTTAATTATGTAATAAGGCTGTGAGGGGTTGGATTTATTGACTTCTGCTGATATTAGCAGGGTCAGTTTTATTACTGTTTCTCACACAAAAAATGTTTGATGGACATCTATTAATTAATTATCCAACATCTAGAAAAAGAAATAAAAATAAGAGAAAATGAGTAATAATATATAAATATCATATTATTTTAAAAACTTCATCAATATTTCTTATTTTTCTTTATTTCTTTCTTTCTATCACATCTGTAAATCTTATTTAACGTATATTTTCCTCTCATTTTTCTTTCTCTTACTAGATGTAGAGTAGCATATATATTGGATGTCAATGTAACATTTTCCTAATTTTTTCTGCACATAGCATTCAGTGAACTTCCAAATCGAAACTTGCAAGGACCAACGTTTGCACTGTGAGAGAAGAAAAGAGAGTGAGGAGTGAATGAGAAGAAAAGGATGTGACACAAGAACTAATATCAAGGGCACAATAATAAGGATGAAATAGTCAATAGGCCTAGGCTAGGTAATATATAAAATTTTGGCTCCGTTACATTCCTCTCAAATTGGAAGAGAAGAAAATTAACTATAAACGATAGAGTGTGATGAGATGGATCTTATTCCATCCCATTTTAATGGGTTCTATGTTCTATCCTAATGTACAAAATTATCTAAAAAAGTTATCTTCTCATTTCATCCCTCCATCCCACCTTTAATCCTTTACCATCAATCTAAACATAACCTTAATTAGTTTAGAGCTAGCTATGATCAAATCTCATTCCAATTTTCTAGATTGCAACAAGTTATACCATATATACTTCTTTAAAAAACAAGTTACACTATATATGATAATTTTGAATTCATTACATTCATTTTATGTTTTTTGTCAATGTTTCAGTAGATCGAGTTCAAGCTAATTTATAAATATTTTAACTAATTAATTTTCTTTCTCCTTTCAGTTATCATACATATATCGATAAATAATCTAATTCTGATAAGTGATTTACATATTTTTTTTACAACTTAATTGATCTTAAGTTCTTTAATTAAATCACAGAATTACACCTCACGTGTATGCTCATCCACCACTAGCTAAAAGTTAACATATCGATATATCCATAAATATATATCCCAAACCACGGTTTTGTTTTACTTTAGAATATCAACCAAATAGTTCTCGAGGCTTATATATTAGTAAGCTCCAAATTAACCTGCTGTAACTATCCGAAAAAAGGACCACTAATTATTCCAAAATGCCTTGATTGGTTGTGGTCTGATGATTGATTATAACCCGTGTGAATGATTTGTCAAATTATGTTGCTAGCCAATCATGATTCGATACGAATCATTCTGCAGTACCACACCAACACGGTTGCATATGTTAGTATCATCATGATCAATTCATCATATAATTCCTTATCATTATAACCAATCCAACTGGTTGGTAAACTGATATTGTCTTCCCCGTAGAAAGGGTGATGATATACTAGCTGCATTCTAATTAATCGGAGTGCACGCATATCTCGTTCTCTCCGTGACAGACTCTAGTATATATATAACCCTAATTACAGGAGCTAGCAACATTAATTGCATGGCATGTCTGTCTCAGTCTCAGTCCAGTATTTGTAATTCCTAACTTATGGATCACGGGTTCTAATTAGTATCATTCTCTGATAGAAACCCTCTGGGTCAACCTATCTCCATTATTGAGACATGAATTATATTGAGAGGTAAATTTTAATGAATAGTTTAATACCATATGTAGCCCACTTAAATAAATTATATAGCTCCAAGGCTGATATAGTTAAATCAATGATTAATTGTGAGGCCTCTATTAATTAACCTACAAAAATTCTCAATCTTTCATTTATATTACTCCAGAAGATGGTACTTGTTAGGGTTCAAATCCACTATGTCGGTAGTTGGTGATAATTATCTACTCGCAAGGAAGATCTCCTAGACCAAGTAATTAATTAGTGAACTAGTTTCGCGGGATGACCTTTTCCAAACATAACTAATTATTAGTCCAATCCCGATTTTTTATGCTTAATTTTTTTAGATCAAATACATAACAACGTACTTCAGGATCATTTAGATATATGTTACTAATTGGTTGGTATATGACAATTAATTTGTAGACTAATTTAATAATAACTTTGAAAATATAACGACGAAAATCATGATTAAAATAAGACACCACGACAGTTTTATTAAGTCTAGACTAGATGAAATGCGTTTGAATTTTTTAAAACTTACAAATAAAACCATAACAGTTTAAGTCTAGATGAAATGTGTTCGAATTTTTTAAAACTTACAAACAAAACCCTTCCATTAGTTCCGTATATAAGTTAAGAAAAAATATTCATCGTATGACCTTAATAATTGAAACACATGAAACTTCGAATTTTCCCATATTATTTAGATGAAAACCAACAAATTTATCCTCAATTTAGTTTTTTTATTTAAATTAATTGGTATTGTCTTTAATAAATTGAAATAAAATTAACAAACAAATTTAAGGACAAAAACTTTGATATTTTTGTTAAAGATAATACGGATCACAAATTAAATACTATCGTATGTATTGCCATTTTGGGTTCAATTAGTGAATATAATGGTCTATAATTTGCAAATTTTTAAAACAGGGTAAAGTTGCAGTAAAAAAAAAGGGTTGAAGTTCACGAACAGATGTAAGTGTTGTTTTCCCTAAAATAATTAAATTTTATAGGGGCCAATTTTGTGTGTGAATATGTTTTTCATATTTGAAAGATAAACTAATCACATTTTAGATACTAAAATTATCCCTCTGAACAATGTAATGTCGAACGGTCAAATCCACTACATTATAAAGATTTTTTTTTTACGGAGGGTAGAGCTAACAGCTAAGTTCTCTTATAATAATTTTCAATTTATTTTTTAATATTAACTAAAAATATGTTTCTTATATTAAGAATATAAAATATATTTAGTATTTTTCATTTAATAAATAAAATAGTTTATAAGAAGAATTAGAATGATTCAAAAAATTTATGTTTAAGGCTGTTAGCATGTGACTATCTCATGGGTTCATGGCCAACTGCCTAATTAAGCAAGGGTCATAATCATCTTATGTTTCTAATTTTTTTATATCATCATTTTCTTTAATTTTTTAAATAATAAATTTTACTACATTATTTATAGTTAATTTATTAGTAATATTTTTAATTTAAAAATATGCACATAGATATTATGTAGATTATTTAAGAAGTCTTATTACTCAATTAAAAATTTAAAGGAAAAATTATTTTACATTTGTGTTGAACTCAAGCAAAACAAACTGACATTTAATGGATATATATAATGTTTAAATTTCATACAAAATAGTATAATCTACGAAAAAGAAATTGATGAATGATAATGATGAACTCACACATCCAATGACGATTAACTCTTGTGGTTCTTACTAAAAAATAAAATTCTTTTAGTTTAATTATTTTGTATGCATATTAAATCAATTCATTTTCTTTTATTGTGATATTATTTGAAAAAAAAGTATAAAAACACATTTGATTTTTTATTTTAATATCAAAATTGAAAATTTTAAAACCGGGTGAATTGAAAAAATTATTACTTTAATCTTAAAAATATGTAAGTTTTAGTGGGCATTAATTTAATATTGATGGTCTTAATTTTTTTTTCCAAAATTGAATGTTTTGAAATAAATGCTAATAAAATAAGTGAATACCCTATTAGAACGATTTTTTTAAATGCATGTAATTTTTATAAAATATTATTAATAATATATACTTGTAAATATTATCACTGTTAAAATGAATTTTTTAGATATATTTTATTAAATAAATTACAATAGAGATACATGTTGAAATTAATTACAAATTTTAATTGATATTTTACAATTCAAAAAGTTTGAAGGAGAAAATGAAAATTCGAAAATTATATTAGATTATTATTCAGATATATAAAATTTGTCTAGAGTTTTTTTTTTCAAGATTGTCTAAAGTTTTTACTGCAAAATTTGTCTAAAGTTAAAAAAAAATCTTACACGGTATGCTTATGATAAACAAAAATTATATGATTTCTTATTATAAAGGAAGAAGAAAAATGCTGCAAAGGATATGATTCAAAACCAAGTTATGTAGTAAGAAGTGCATCTTTGAAAATCAAATTGAAAAAACTTAAAAATAATTTTGTAAAAGAATTTAGATTCTTATTTTTTTATCTATTAAATTATATTGGAACACATGTCACGCTAATTTTAATTGCAAATAAAATATGCAAATATATGTATCACATTGTGTACACCAAGTGCTTCGAGTATAATTATAATTTTCAGAGATTTAACTTTCAAATACTGATCCAAATTGTGACCGATCAGGCGGATACAAACAAAATTAACGGTAGAAGCAAGTTGCGTAGGCTTAATTAGACGTTTAGCCTCACCAACCAAATAATGCGAAAGTGTTACAACTATTACCCTATGTAAAAACAACAATGCATTCTATCAATAGGTCCACGTAAATGTTGTGTTCATTGGATTCGAAAAGTGACATTAATTCAATGAATTTCACATTAAAATTTTATTTAAGTATTTTAAAAACAACAATGCATTCTAAAAAAATGCGGCGAGTCTCAATTTTATTTAAGTATTTTTTTTTCTAATTCAATGAATTTCACATTAAAATTGATTAATAATATATATTCTCTTTATCGCATAATAACTGTAGTGTATGATAAAGATTCTAAAATATTATCATTTTAGTTTTTTAGTGTAATATTAGTCATTATTTTTCAATTATATCTCTTATAATATTAATGATAAATAATAAAATTTATAAATAAATTAATAATGATAAGATTAATTTTTTAAATTGTCACTTTTATTTATTTATTTATTAATTTTTCATAATCTGTAAAAAAACTTAAGATGATAAATATTATGAGACTGAAGAATATATATATATCCAATCTTGGTTTTTAAACAATTCTAAAAAAATATGGATTGGATAGTTTCTCACGTTGCTACTTCCTTCTCCCTTTTTATTCTTATTATTCTTTAATATATGTTACATTATTTATTCGCATATATTTAGCATTAGTAAATTATTTAAAATATTTTAAATTATTTAAATTTTATTTTGAATGATTTGTAATGAGTTAGACTATTCATGTAATACTTGTTGAAATGTCTCTTTTCTCATATAATAAGACTATAAAACTACTTTTCATTTAATAATCTTATTATATGTGAAAATGTTAAGGAGATATTTTTTTTTCTATATTTTCTACTAAAGGTTGGTTGGAGATGAACCCTTCTAAATTACTAAGTACACAATCTCTAATCTTATTTTTCTTATTAATTTACCATTAAATGTACCTTAATCATTTTTGGGTGAAAAAGTGTTTGTTGATGTGTATTTGCATTGATCTATTGAGTTAAGATTTTAGTCAAACATTTTTTTTAATTAAATAATATAAGTGTGTTCTTAAGTAGAAATATTTAGGATAAATGTCACTTTTGGTATTTTATGTTTTAATGTTTTTTTTACATTAAGTTTAAAATTTTATTTTGATTCTTTATGTTTTTAAAAGTTCTATTTTGATAATTTTTTCTGTATTTTTTTTAAAAATGTTAGTGTTTAGTTAAATTTTAAAATAATTATTTTAAAATAATGACAGTTAAAAATGCACACAAAAATACACATTTGGACATTAGTTTTTACCTTAGAGAAGTACAATCGCTCAATCTATTAGAAAAGTTGAAAAATACACAATTTCATGAAGATCTAATGCTAATTTTACTTGATAATGGTCGTGGTATATTGACTACGGTCGTGGTCAATCAGGAAAGTCATGGTCAACCATGAGGATCCCCGCCATTTCACACAATTTCAAGCTTCAGTGCTAGAATTCCGATAACGACCGTGGTAGGTATCACCATAATCGTAGTAAGTGTTAACTCATTGACGAGTGCACCAATTCATCCAAATAATATTTTAAAACGGTAAGACCAAGTATCGATTTCATAGAGATTTCGGTTTCACTTTGAGTTATGTATACCCAATTTTTGCACAATTAATGAATTGGTTTTAATATTTGCAATTTAGGTTATGAAAAGTAATTGAAACGAAATACACTATTCTAAGGCTATAATCAAGTGAGAAAAACTGGAATTAACATTAAATAAATAATAAGAGTTATTACATCAAGAGAGTTTGGTGGAAAGTTCCCAACAATGGGTGGTTTTAGCCTCTCATTGTCATAAGAGACTTAAATGTACAAAAGGGGTAAAAGTATAAAGAGGAACGGATGGAAGGTGGGAGTGGATGTAGATAGTGGCTCCCAATGGTGGTTTTGTCTTCCTTGCACGAGCTCTAGGGTTCTCTTTTTGTATGCCAACTGATACCGTCTTTTTCCCCATTTTTTCTCACTTAAATGCAACTTTGCTATGAGTTTTCACGATGTCATGCAATAAGTGACTAGGCGCTAAGCGCACAACGTGCGCTAAAGCGCTTTCATGTGACATCAGGTTCTCCAAACAACTTCTTCACACTAAGAGGGATATGCCCGCTAAGCGACGTCCACGCATTAAATGAGTCTGGTGCGCTAACAGCCTTCATATTTCAAATTCTCTTCCAAGCCCTTATATGTGTTTCTACAAAACAAATACCACCAAAACAATATAAATCTAACATATAGAGCATCTACTAAACAAAAACTTAGAAGATGCCAAAATCCTAATGATTCACACAAAAACACGCAATAAAAAGGGGAGAAAGCTGATAATTCATATATATCTTAGTTACAAAATATGCTTATGCACATCGATTATTAGTGAGCATAATTAAGAAAACTATCTTTAGACGTATAATTAAAATAATTATCTTTAGGTATCTAATCAGAATATTTATCTATAGTGCACCTAATTAAAGTAATTATCTTTAGAGGTCATATTAGAATATTTATCTATAATGTGCCTAATTAAATAATTATTTTTAGAGATCATATTAGAATATTTATTTATAGTGCGTCTAATTAAAGTAATTATCTTTAGGAGTCTATAAATAAGAAGTTGAAGTTTGTACTTGGGGGATTTGAAATTCATTAGACAATTTACAAACAACAAGAGCTTTTGAGAGGAGAATTGCACTAGGAACAATTGAGGTTTGAATCTACAAGGATTTTCAATCTCTTTTCTTTCTAATGCAATATTGTATGCTGTTTAGTTATTCTATGATTATGGTTAGTTAAACCCCTTAGAACTTAGATTGTGATGTAACTATACTCGTGTACTCTAGTTTTTCTTTTTAATAAAGTTCTTTGATATTATTCAGTTAATTATATCTGTCAATCGCTTTCACTTCTATATTGTAATTAATCACTCTGGTTATTAGTTAATTATGTGTTAGTAATCATCTTCTTGTAATTAACTAACCTACAAAATGTTAGGGTTCATAAAGCTTGCACGATCAAACTAGCGACATGAATCTCCTTTTTACAAACTTCTTTGTTATTTATCCTTAATCTTAAATTAAATCTCAAATTACTAATGCATGATTGATTTAGGGGAAGAAATATTCTTAGACCTTAACCATGTGTTGATACCTAAAATACGAGGTATTAGGAAATTAATTGATAAATTAAAATATGAATTAGGAAAAAAATGATACATGTAAAATTATAATCTAAGTCACTTTTATTCATACATATCTCTTCTTTGAAACGATTGTTTGTCTTTAATTTTATTTTCTAGATGCAAATACAAACAATCTCTAACTCAAAATTATTTAATTTATGCGATTTAGATTATTTGAGAACACAATTGATCTCTAAAACATGATATCCATACATATTTTATGCATCACCAACTATTTTTTTTAGCCAACTATTTATAAGTGACTCAACAAAAAAATTAGCATGGTTGACTGAATATGGCTCAACAAGTAAGGAAATAAATGATGCAAAGATGTGAGTTTGGCATGACAATTAGATCATTTCAAAGCAATCTCTCCTCATCTAAGTTTGGTCGAGTGTCATGAATTGCCATGAACTATAGTGGCCACCTGTAAAGATATAGATACTCAGGTCAATGGAATTTTAAGCAAAATAATAAAGTAGTAAGAACGAGTGAGTATATGTTGGAGAACTTCTAGTATTCATGGATGAGAAGTGCTATTACCTAAGTATATATAAGATGGATAAAGGGTGATATAAAATGAGTTGGACTCAGCAGGACAACTTGTTTAACATTTTTTTCGAGAACAACCATCCCATTTTTAATTATCTATCCAGCTGAATTTGCCAAGAAAATGGGTTAGGCTAGATTAGGGCAAGTTGACCCACCAAATTCCTCCTTTTTAAGGAGAGCAAACAATGTTTTTTTTTTTTTTTGCTGAAAACAAACGATGTTCTTAATTTGGAAGGTGATCAAGATTAATTTATTTACCTTTATTTATTTGATTTTATGGAATGACTTAAGGCATTAAGAGTACTATTTGAACTTTGTTTTATTTATTTAATATTTTGACTTTGTGGATAGTTGACTTTGTTTGGTTGGTGATAAGTTTCTAATTAATATGCTTTAAGTGGTGTGGTTATGACTTTTTTTTAATCTAGATTTTATTAGAATTGCTTCAGAAATGTTTGTATTATTATTATTATTATTATTATTATTATTATTATTATTATTATTATTATTATTATGGGGTTAACCTGCTAACCCATATTTAAACCCATTTAGCAAGTTTAAATATGTTACGTGATGAGAGGAACTGCTTAACTGTATTGTGCTTTTGGTAATGGCCTACTAAATTAATGGTTATTAAATATGTTCATAATATTATGTTAGATATGACATAACTAATTAACCATCCCAGTAAATAAAATAAAAACTAATTAACCATTGATAGGCCTTTCTTTTCTGGTTCCATAATTTGGCTATTGTCCTTGCCTCTGTAACTGTTATGTGTATCTCTTAATTATACCCTTTATTAATTAATACACAAGATTATTTGCCGACAAAAAATAAACTATAAAGTGGGACGAAATAGGATCTTCACCCGACGTACTTTACCAACGTACTTGTCAATATGAGTTAACTTATTATTCCTTGTTTTCACAGGTCAGTGGCAGAGCAAAGCATAAAAAAAAAAATGATCTATTACCACCTCTAACAGCATCTAGGCGTTTAACATGAACCTTAATTACGAAGTCATTCCCTTAACTTTTGGGTCTTTAACAAACTCATCCCAAAACATACTTCGAGAATGTTACACATTACCTTGACCTTCCTATGCATACTGTATATTCTTTTTACGTATTCTATATTTTATAATGAAGTAGCTTAGTAATTAACTTTGTAATTATTTAAATAAAATATTATTTATTTTTAAATTCTTAAGATATTTCAACATTTATTTTATTTAATATTTTTAAATAATTAGAAAAAAATAGTAACTTATTATGTAAACATAATGTTACTCGACTTTTATTAATGTTATTGCATTATAATTTTTTTTATAAATGATACCACATTATTTTCAATTAATCATCAAATACTTATTATTAATTTTTACTGATGAATATTTAAAATTCATTACACTTGCTATCATACCCAAAAAAGTATATTTTAAAATAGATTGTGTACTTCAAAAATAAATTATAAAATTAATACTATTGATGAGAAATAAACAGTTTAAATTTATAAAATAACACAATGCATCATGAATACATACAAATTTGTTTCATTGAATTTATTGCCACAAATTATTACTTATATGCTTTTAAGAATACTTTATATTTTAGAAATTGTTCCTCTTATTTTAATGTATTGAAATCCCTAGCAAATGAGAGACAGGCTACATATATATTTTTACTCCATTTTCTCCTTTCTGTTCATACAAAGCACGCATGTTTTATATAATTGTATTTTTGTCGTACCAATGATTAGTTTGTGCACAAAATTTGTTCAATAATTTTTTAACACAAACTAAATCAGTTAAGTAATTAAGATCTAATTGTTACCAAAAGGACTCCTTTTTTGTAAGTATTTTTTTTTCTCTTTCGATCAGTATGATTTAATTTATATTTTAACAAAAATTAACTAACATTGACCGGTAAAAAAAAGTGTCATTTCATTTATATTTAAGGTAAATATATAAGTATTTTTGGTGGGAATACTGAAAGATGAATTATTTTGGTTATAGAAAAAAGACGGATAATAGACTTTGAGGTTATAAAATATTTTACTAGTTTTTATCTCATAATAAAATGATTTCATCTTTTTGGATGAAATTATATAAACTTAAAACTAATTGTCAATTCATTCTAATTAAATTATTTTGTTTCTGTATTCTTGTTATCATTTATTAATCTCGAAGGCCTGCCACTACTAAGCTTTCAATACGGTGGCGTCTTTCGTCGAGTTGTCAAACTAGTTGCTTTAGCAAATGATTAACGTACTTTGCCTTGCCCCGTGGTTCCAAAATTGTAACTAATTAATTAAGATGGGTTGGGTTTAATTCCAAACGTATATTGTTATTATATAATAAGTATGATTATATAGTTTCCTTTTAAAAATATGATGCTCGCGTTTCTTAATGATACTTGAGGTCTCTGTACGTGATTGACGATGCTTATGCTTGTAGAAATCAATTTCCTACGTTTTCAAGCTATCACAAGAATCTTTCGATGAGGTTCCGTTTTATTTTTCGTCTTCTTAGTTTATATTTTTAAATTGTACCAAATTATTAAACAGAAAATGACATAAAGTCTTAAAATGTGGGTCACGAATCATTTATCCATTTCAGAGAGCCATCGATCTCATTCTTAAATCATCAGTTATTGTATTAGTTTGTAGGTGCATTCATGAAATTCATATGAAAGTAAATTTCCTCACAATGTTACTAAAAAACTAATAAAGGACACGCTACATTAGCTTTGTTGACAAAGAGGAATACCTACTGATCCTGAGGCTAGTCTGCTGCCTTTCATAGACCATATTACCTCTTAACCAAATGACAATGATCAAATCACACATATACAACTAGAAGGAAAAAAATGTCCTAGCTTTCATTTTCAGTTTTTCACACAATATGATGTCTGAATGCAATATCAGTTGATACACACTTTAATTAACACACTATTTTGAACACATTCTATAACTAATTAAAATTTGTTAAAAATAATTTTTTTAGTAAAATTATCCCTTATTAAATAAATTGTTTTACTGATTTTGTATTTTTCAACAATTTTAAATGAGTGGTAAAATAAGTGTTAAAAATAAAAACGTGCTACTAACCCTTCTCATAAAAGCAGAAAAAAATTAATGACTTATTTTCTCTAACATGAGCAAATGAGTTTTTAAAATTTACAACATATCATAGGTCACTTAACTTGGACTAATTATCAGAAACTTGAGTAGTTTGCACGGGATCATAATTTAAAATTTCATTATCATTGTTGAACTGAACATTAATCACCTCGAAATTAAGAGAACTTTTTGTTTAATTTCCATTAATGAATTTGCTTGTGGATAAAGAACATTGCTAATCAGCTATTTTTCATAGAAAGGTACACTTAACATGATCACCCAAAGGAAAACATGAAAAAGGGAGAAATTCTGTAAGTTAATCAGCGAGAGACAACAAACTATTTTGGATAGTTTTCTTCTAAAAGAAAGCATTTCAAGTTACTTTCATGGCGATAAAGTAAGGTAAAAGTAATGGAGAGTCATGAATTCCCGATCAAATCAGGCAAAATAGCAAGATTTTCAAAAAGCGTCAAATATAAACTGAACAAAATATTTCTTTTTTAAAAGTGGGTTATGGGATTGGAGTGCGAAAAATGCCATTTTTAAGGTTAAAGTTGTCGTGGAAACGCTATCTCATTAATATACGCATTCCGGTTCAACACTATCTCATCAATAGCTTTTTATTTTTTATTTTTTAAAGTATGATATTTGAATTTATAACAATATACATTATTTAAACTCCTAGCTAATCATTTTATTCTAATCTATAGACAAATTAGTTTAAATCATGGTACAAATTTAAACGTATATAATTATATCTATTTTATTGGTTATTGACAATTTAAAAAGAAAAATAAAAATTATAGTAGTTTGACAGAAATTACAGGAGAAAGTTGTATGTCTGTCTTCCATGTAACATCTCTACTTTGTTTTGTAAGTATTTCAAAAGGTTTCAAGTCCCACATAGAATAATTTAACCTATCTTAAAAGGTAATATATATTAACATATGTGATGAGAAGAGTTAAATTAGCTAGTTAGAGACATGAGTCTCGTGCACATGAGATAGGGTTATGTGGGTTTGATGTAGTCTCCCCCATATACAGCTAGTTTTTAGATAAATAACTTATTTGATATGCTGGTAAGTTGTAACCCCTTTGAGTCAATTTAAGTTGTGAAACATAAATCAATTTAAAATTTTAGTACATGTTTGATTTTATTTTTTTATTGGTAAATATTAAGTTATCAATTTATTTTTTTCATAATTTTTTTACTAACAAGTTAACTTTATATCTTCGCACACATTTCATTTCTAGCAATATGTTCTATTCTTTCTTATTCAAATGCGCGTCCTTTCCATCATCTCTCTTTCCATTCTCTCTACTAAGAATTATAACGCTACATTGCAACCAATGGTGTATATATATAAAAAATGATTAATTTGTTTCACAATTGATATATTGGATGCAATTGTTACCTTTAAGGAGGTGCAGTATTGTTCAAGGGTTATGCAGGGTATAAATCTGCATTACAGATGATAGAAAAACTGCTAATTACTAAATAGTGCTTCCAGTGATGTTTATTTCTTTTCTATGTAGTTTCAATATTTGGTGTGTTTTTTTTATTAAAGATGTTTTTTTATATTATTTGTAACAAGTTTTAAATTTACTATAAACTTCAATTTAATAATATAGAAAATTTTATATGCTCCTATTTCGGATGCAGTTGCCACAAAAAAGTAGATAAATCTCTTTCTCTCTTGTCTCCCACCCCTTGTCTCTCTCTCCACTAATACTATCATATCCTCCTTTCTTTCTTCTGAATATGAATATGATCATCTGAGAATCATTGCAAGTGTAAAAGTATAACTTTCATAGAATATATGCTCTATATAATTTTCTTTTTCTTTATCTGAATATGATGTTGAGAAAAGTACATGAGAATCATACGTACTTTTTTTGCTTTAACGCGCGTGGAGCGTGGGAACTGGGAATTGTTTCAGCTGTGCCGCCTTTAGAGTGTAATAGTTAATCAACAAATTAACGTACATTATTAATTAATACTACTATAAACTACTAACAATCATGGAATAGTAATAAACTAAACGATTTGTTTGTCACGAGAATCTTAGGACAATCGTTGGAAATAGTTGTTTAAATAAAAAATAGGCTGCAAATAACATACTAACACTATTTGCGGGACCTGGGAGAAGTGATGTTGATAATGATATCCCACATGAAAGAAAATAGTAGGCCATTGAAAGTGGGAGAATGCCACGTGGGTGTGTGAGCAGCTTCATGCTTTACTTGGCTAGAATTGATTGATTACTGTTTGTGGGCTAAGCCGATACCAAAAAAAAAATAAAAAATCCTTCGAGACTGATCAATAATAATCAGCCAAGCCCCACTTCAAATTAATTGAGTGAATGATCATGTACAAAATCATGTAAGTTAGAAAATGAAATATGGTTTACTAAAGAGTTCAGTTAATACAGGGCTAGGTATATAGCTATCTAGATTCTAATTATCCAATATATATTCTGCATTTGTTCAGAGTTAACTAGCTAGCTAGCCATAACCCATATGTAATGTAACTTAAGCAAGTAAAATTAACTATATTAGTTAGCTTGCTATGCCAAAAAGACTTGAAAGACACACCTTGGAAAGAGGTAGCTAGCTATGGATGAAATTAAATTATTGGCCCTAAAGAGAGGAGAGGAATATTAAGCCGTCACTCATTCTCCAACATCCTCCTCCTCCACCCAACAAAAGTTCCATCATTAGACTAAATCCCTAACCTTCGCAATCATTTGTGTTATCTTTTCCTTTGGTAGGGATAGTCATGATTTTATTTTATAATAATAATCTTCAGCATCACGCCCTTCCCCATGACGTGTATATTCAATATGTGGCACTCATATTACAATGTGTCCTCCAACGCGTGCGCAACTCCCGTTGATTTAGGGTTTTGATTTCAAAGAAAATATATTGTGAACAAAAAAAAAAAATACTGTCGTTATATTTTGTGTCCCCTACCAAGACCCCTCAGTCATTTTCACTTTACATTTGAACCTAGCTAGCCTGTGATCAAAAGGATTTAACGAGACAAACAAATCTTGATTTAGCCACGGTTTACAAAATTTTGCTACCTCTAACTATAGCTATGAAGTAGTAACATCTATAGCCCTTCATTAATTTTTTTTTAGCTTATATCATTAATTAAGTACATTAACCGTAATAATTAGTATTTGATTGGCCCCAATGGTGAGCCCCACTTACAAAAATATCACTGTTTCTCCGACAGGGTCATATTAAACGATTAATGACCAGGTTCTCATTTTCATCAATAACTGTCTCATCGCCCATGCCACATATATAACTTCACAACGGGACCACACTAATCAGTTCCCCTTTCTTGCAATGGCGAAAGAGGCCCCTCATCTGAATGTGCAAAGTGACCAATTTTGCAAGTAATCCCGGTATATCTAATATCTTCCTCGGTTAGATCACATTAATGTAAGATTCTAAGTCCTTTTTCTTCTCCCCTTTTGTCACACTCATATATACACAAAGTTGATCTTGCATAAGCTTAAATAAATGCGATAGACATAAAGAGACATAATAATTAGAAGACAGAAGATTTACACATATTCGCTAAAG
Organism: Glycine soja; assembly: GCF_004193775.1. Classification (NCBI taxonomy): domain Eukaryota; kingdom Viridiplantae; phylum Streptophyta; class Magnoliopsida; order Fabales; family Fabaceae; genus Glycine; species Glycine soja. The sequence goes on along the minus strand of NC_041004.1, from coordinate 39,766,965 downwards.
AACATATATAGAACTTTGACCTGTTTATATAAACAAACAAAGTGTGTAAATATAAAGGTTTAGTGTAATTAAATGGAATACGTAAATATAAATATATGAGTACTCATAATTAATATGTGTGGTCAAATAGTACATGTCTAGATGATACAGGGGAGCTAGCTAGGAATCCAATTGTTGTCATCATCATCAGTTACATAGGCTCCCCTAATTATTATATAATTTAGATGATACATGTTTTGACAAATATTCATTTTGTCCTCATCTACATCATTATTATTATTATTATTGGGGCTTGCATCCCTCATCACCCAGCCAGAAACATATACAGCAAAGAAATCACCTATTAGAAACTCAATTGAGATCATAAGTGTACAAAGTACAACAATTAAATGGCCTTATTATAATTCACTGTTGGGTCCTCCATGACAAGGGTTAAGGGACCCCAGATAGAAGACAATTAACTAGATTACCCCACACACACCCGCATCATTCCAAATTATCATTCTGTGATCGAAAACGGAACAGATGGGACTTGCAAGTTCATGATTGGCATTAAATTCTATTTCCAGCTACATGAATTATTTCCTCTCTTTTCATAGAGCTGTCCATGTTAAACACTGGGCTAGCTCAGAAATTTATCATCAAATGTTCACGTGCGTTCTCAATTGAATCTAGGAGCTCCCATAATTAATTTATTGCAAAGCAACCAAAGGACACACACATTTGGATAATTCTAAATTAATAAAACTATAGTTCTCAAACTTTTCTACTATCGTCTCTGATTGACATCACTGTACAGCCACACTTGTCCGTTGTGAACTGGAGCGAATTAAAAAAGTGCACCACAGAGAAGGACTTAGGATATATATAAAAAGAGTGCATGACAAAAGTACCGATAGGAAAAAAAAAGACGAAAAACGTGATTTTAGGACGATCTACAAGTTATATAACCTTGATTCAATGTATGTACCTTATAAAAAATAATTAATACTTAACTAATTGATTAATTAATAAGATGCTCCGTTAATCTAAAAGCCAAAGCCATCAAACAGATCAAAGTGTTGGACTAGTTCCAACGAGGTCTCTTAGCTTGATATTTGGAAAAAGTACTTCCAACTAGAGACAACACAGATGCTAAGATTAATGAACCTCGTTTAAGAGAAAAAAAGTTATTGAAAAAGTATTGGATAGATAAATATTAGGAAACTCTAGTCATAGAAATTAAGGTATAAAAATGTAATGTAAATTTATATAATTTTAAAGTAAATTTAATTATGCTGATAAAAATCGATAAATATAATAAGTGAGAAAAATACACGTCCCCTTGATTAAAAAATGACATATTGTAAACATGTAACGTTTCCCCCTGATAATTTTATGCTGAAATATGTTTTATTTATTTATCAGAGGAACACCTTAAATAAGATAAGGAATGAGAACAGGGATTTGGTTTTCTATACGAAACGAAAGTGTGTCTTGAAACCTGTCAATGAAAAGTTACTCTCTTTAGTTTCTAATTAGTTATAGCCATGTAATAGTTTAATTTTCCTCTAATTAAGGGAAGATAAAGGAGAAAAGAAATTTATCAATAATAATGATAAAGGCATTTTGGATGGTGTCTGTCAGTTATATTATTGTTCTACCCTTATTTGTCAAGGTTTCTTGTAACTTTGGTTTTTCTTGAAACTTCCTACTATAACTAACCACTTACACAAGCATGCCCCTGCTGGAAAATGTATTAAGAAATTCTAATTAAAAAGCAAAGTCTGATATCTTTCTAACTATATATATATATAGGCGACACCAACCTTTCTGCCTCTATACCTTAATATTTCAAATACCCAGAGGGAGTAACCTCTCCAAAGCTTCAATTTTTATACATTATCCACATTCCTTGCTAGCTTTATCCACATCTACAAAATAGAGTCATTAGATTTCCGTCTCTCTTTCTCTATATAACTGTGTCATATCTTATAGAGATCTCCTTTTGATCATTTCCTTCAAATTAACAACAAAATCATGGGTCTGAGAGACATTGGTGCTTCACTGCCTCCTGGGTTTCGGTTTTATCCGAGTGATGAGGAATTGGTCTGCCATTACCTCTACAAAAAGATCGCAAATGAGGAAGTTCTGAAGGGTACCTTGGTCGAAATTGACCTCCACATATGCGAACCTTGGCAACTTCCTGGTACATATATATTCATTCTAAATTATATATTATTTATTATCAGCTATTCTGAATTATACATCTTCTAAAGGTTGATCTCTTGGGTTTTAATTTGCTTCTAAAATTTCTGAAACACCTATATTTGTTTCATATACATCGTTTCCCATTTGTGGTTTTCTTTTCTGTTTGTGTCTTTGTTATAAGAAATGGAATGATTTCATATATAGGGGTTACTTCACATTCACAAAAAGTCCTTTTTCTTCTCATAAATTAACCTGTGTCTATAGCTATTCATGTGTTGGCTGCATTCATAAACCATATCAGACAAATTAACATGTCTGGCATATATTGTCAAATTAATACGGAAAAGTGACAAGCACGCTAATTGTTTGACTCCTGAAGAGACTAGAGAGAGAGATGAGAATGCAAGAAAATGAAATGGTGGAGGGGGTTATGTTATGAGGTTATCACATTCACAGACACGGAAGTGGATTCAGTTCTTCAATGATTAACGCAATGCGAACTTGTTCATGAATACTCTGCCTCTGTCAATAAATTAAATAAAAACATCCGGTACTTTATACTATTAATTTATTTATTTATAAAATTAACATATTCCACTTGATATATTTGCCGGTATTTTAGGTTTTGTCTTTTGCATGCATCGTTGGGCCAGTTAACTTTTTTCTCCCTATTGACTCATACGAAAAATGTTTTTTTCCCCTCTCTTATAGAATTTTAATGAAGGTACAAACGATGCTGCTGAGCTCTATAAATATTAATGAATGAAATCTTTTAAATTAATAAGTTAAAATTAATTTCATATGCAAATTAAGAATCGAATGCTTATTTTAATTCAAAAGTCTCGTAATGAACTTAAAATTAATCCCAAAACTAGGCAGTAATCTTATTTTTTATTAGAATATATAGGCATAAACTTATTAATAAGCACTTATAGGAAAAAAATGAACTAAATTTCTCAAATAAATTAAAAATATTTTATACATAAACTAATAATTAATAGAAAATTTCTCATTTAACTTGTTTATGAGTTGATTTTAACTTACACATATATAAATTATATTGACTTGTGGGAAAATTTTAAATCATTTTATCTTCTGTTTTTCTTAGAAGTTTATTTATTCATTCCATTATCTTCCCTTTTTTATAATAAGCCCGTTCTCTAAATTCCTTTGTTCCTACTATTTTTTTCTAGCTACAAATCAAATCAAATATAAAATATATGCACACATACAAAGCACAGCACTCTGCTGTACGTAGTACTCTTCATTTCATATACAAATAATTTGGGTTAATTCTTTTTTCATCAGGATGAGTCAATCTGGGCCATATTTTTAGAGTTATCATATTTTATTTATTTATTTAGAATATGCATTGTACATAGCTGGATTCGCTTTGCTGCTAATTCTGCGAGTGATAATTAGCTTTCCCCCCCTCGTCATGAAATAGAGGAACCAACCACTAACACAATATAGAGCCCTAGCTGGCAGCTTATAATTTGTAGGGTGGCGTGTGGAGCATAACTCTTGATATTAATTCAAGTAGTTTATTTGATTCATGCTGCATAGAATCGTGTCCTTTTTCATTTATTTATCGTTCTTTTGGTCATAGTTTCCCTTTAATTTTACGCTTAGGATAAATATATAAACATTCCTATTAACTATACAGTAGTATTTTTTATTATAATAAAGTTAACTAAGCAATACTTTTTCACCAAGCAACAAACACTGCTGACGTTAATATAAACTGTCGACACACACATACGTGTATACACATACGCCTCAGTTAATTACCTTTCTTGGACATGACTCTAGTAATTGATTTTTACTCGTTAGCATCATTATACTGCGTATGTAATTATTAATATAATATTTTCCCTCGTGAAATATAAGAAAAGCTATTTTTAATGCATGAAAGGACATACATCATGATCTTTCTTGCGTAGAATATTTAGCCCTCTTTTCATGCACAATATTATGAAAGCTATGAAAGGCGGTGATAAAGAAGAGAGAGTAAAAACAGGCTACGAAATCACATAAATAGCAAATAGTAGCCAAATACGTTGAAACTTCTAAGCAGCAATTACCACTACTACTGTATGGTGGAGTCATCAAACACCATGGTTGTTGTCATCTTTGTCTGGTAGGATTGGAAACTTGAAATTAATTAATTCATTCCATGTCATTAATGAACTAGCCGACACGTGATAGTGATTCAACAAAAGAACTAACAAAGTGTAGTATTATTAATTCCGGGACACAATTGATTGTACTATACTATATTTTACTTTACCTTAGATATTGTGAAGTGCCAAAATAGTTTGAATTTCAGTTGTAATTGTGACAGTGGGCCGCAATTTAAAACAATAGTCGTGTGTTGTCTGGTTGTTGGTATAAGAAAATTGACGAGTCATGCATGTGTTGATGATGCATGCGCAATAATATTAATGCACGCAGAGGTGGCTAAGCTCAATGCGAATGAGTGGTACTTCTTCAGTTTCCGGGACCGCAAATATGCTACTGGGTTTCGGACCAACCGGGCAACTACATCAGGGTATTGGAAAGCTACGGGGAAGGATCGTAAGGTGGAGGATCCAGCCACGCAAGAGGTTGTAGGGATGAGGAAAACACTGGTGTTCTACAGGAACAGAGCTCCAAATGGCATCAAAACGGGATGGATCATGCATGAGTTCCGCTTGGAGACCCCACATATGCCTCCAAAGGTTCGTTCCTTTCTTTCTACTTTGCTTGTGGGGTGCAACTTGTTTAGTTGTTTAATTTCGCTTTTATCGATTTAATTAGTACTATAATTTTAGAAGGATAAAATATGTTTAGTTTTTATATTTTTTGTTGAATCTTAGGAGGAATTTAAAATAGAATTTTTATAAAAAAAATTATGGATTGAATTCTATGTATAATATGAAAATTTAGAGATTAAAAAAAACATTCAACAAAACGAAAGTATAAGAATAAAAGCATATGCTTTTCTTTTTAAAATGGTGTGATTAATGTGTATAAAGTTAATTTTAGAACATGAATTTCTGAAAAGAAATTAAAGTGCTCTTTTAAGAAACTCTTTAAAGATAAAAGATAGTATTTACTAATGATTTGACTTTTTATAATATTGCTTGCATAAGTCACTCCCAAAAAACAATGTTCTTTACTAAAGATTTGTTGTTTGATTAATCTTTATTAATATAACTTTTATCGAACAGAAATTAAATGGTTGTCATGTGGTTGGTTTCATTGATGTAATTAATTGAGGTCAAATCTTGGAGATGATTTGCGGCTAAAGCTAGGAAAAGATTCTTTGTCCTATTGTTGTTCCAAAATCCTTTATTAGAGTGTATATTTCTAGAGCAGTTTTGCTAATATGAGATGTCTAAGGACTGAAATTTTATTATGTACATGAGTTATATACTCTGTTAATATTATTTTTCTTATAAAAAAATTATTAACATAGATGACATGGTTCATCTATACTAATTTAAGATATAATTTACTAGTAGATAATTTTATGAGAAGTAGATTTATCTAGTTAGACAGTTTATATATATATATATATATATATATATATATATATATATAGCAATGAAAATAAATCTGTAACCATATAATTATATATAAATAATTTAAAAAAAAATTGAGATCACATGATCATATAAAAGAATCATGTAACTTATTTATATGAATCTTGATTCTCTTCACCATCTATAATAAAATTTTATTGTTAATGTTTATTTCTTTAATATTACTCTCAATATTATTTCACTAATACGTTTTATAAGTACATCAAATGTTAGTAAAATTCATCATACTGTTATAGATATCCAATTATTTAGTTTTTTTTTTACACACAATAATTTAGTTTTCATTATACAAAGACTATATATTAATGAAGGCAATATCCTAATGCTTAATTAACATTTTTTGTGCAATAGTAAATGACATTTTTTTTTGCGAGTGATAGAAGTCATTGCTAACACTAAATTAATGGTTGATAGCCTAATCTTCAAAATTTGCAATCAAATTCTTTTCATGTTATTTAATATTTGATCATAGGTTGTAAAACTTTATCAGCTATGACTTTTGTTTACGTAATATGCAACATATATCACTCCTAGCTAAATCATATTTTAAGCATAGAAATTTGTTTATAAGCCTTAACCAAAATAGGCTGTTTTTGGTATCCACAACTTTACTAAAATTTATCAAAATTTAAAACATACTAAAATGGGTTGAAGATCACGATTTTATACAAACTGCATTGTTCTTGAAATTAAATTTAAAATCATATCGATCAAATTAATTAGTAAAAAAGTAATAGCACACACCAAAGTCATCTCATATGATGACATGTCACACAGAACTATATATTCATGATAAAATATAATTATTATTATTTATTTCTTACTCATCCCTCGCTCTCATAAAATAATAAAAAAACATTTGGCATGTCATCACATACATACACTCACACATTTTCATTTGTTTTGTAGATAATATTGTGCATTTCTAGGAATATGCTTTACTCTTGATTGTTAATTACAAGATCCAATGGTTAATATATATTTGTCTCACGCTCACATAATAATATCATCTATTTGATATGTCACGCACACACAATAAGATCTGATATGATTTGTCACACCTAACTATTTATGATAAAATATAATAATTGATATTTATTTCTTACTGATCCCTCACTCTCAATAAAAATAAAAACATTTGACATGCATGTCACAGATACATACACTCACGCACTTACACAAATTTTCATTTGTTTTTTTAGATAATATTGTGCATTTTTAGGAATATTTTTTATTAATACAAGTGGTAAGTGGTAAGTTGTAACTAATTGAAATACTCATTTTAAAAATATTAAGAATATATTAAAGCCCATCGATGCAAAAATACTATAACTTATTTTTGAAAAATATTTAATATATTTCGTCTAAAAAATATTTTAAAAAATCTAAGTAAAGTCATGACTTACTAACACATATTATTTTCCTTTTAAAATAATATATATATATATATATATATATATATATATATATATATATATATATATATATATATATATATATATATATATGCAAATCCACACACCTGTTATGAAATTAGGTATAGCGAAGGATGTCAATATATTTGTCCACTTGACAGGCCTTGTTGGTGAAAGTTGATGACTGAACAAGTGGGAATAGATTCTCCTTAAAAAGACATGACAGATTTTCCAAATTTTTTTTTCCCTCATGTGCCTTGGAGCTGGATCTGATCGACTTTAATAAGCAAGAGGGTGGGGAGGGGGAAAAGATAAATACTGTTTAATATCTTTTAGTCTTTAAATAATATTTGGTTTGATTTATTTCTTATAAATTTTACTTTTTAAAAAAATGATTTATTCATCAATAATTTAATGATGATATAATACATATTTAGTCATGTTACATCATGTTATCATAGAATGTAACATGAAAGTGATGATAAAGATTCTATTAAGAAATATTAAAATATATAAGAATCAAAATTAACTAAAAAAAAGCTTTTAAATGAACAAATTAAAGAGTAAAAAGAAGCAAAGTTAATTAGGCAAAGTTTTGTAAGGTCATAGTCTAACTCATTTTCTAAATCAAAGATTCAAGCTTTACTTATTTACTTTATTTACATTTTTTAAGGTCTTCAAAGCTTTTTAAATTGTGACTAGTCTTGAAAGATTATCTAATTAAAAGTCTATATAATAAAGTTTATACATAAAATTATAAACATATCTTTAAATAGATTATTTCAACGAATTTAATTTTTAAATATATTAATAAGTATATAATGAATTTCAAATTTCATAATATATTTTAATACAACAATAATAATTTGGTAATATTTTTTTGTTTTTATTTCAATAAATTGCTAATTAAACTTAAGAGAATTTTTGAATGATTTGAAATTTGTTTTTTAATTAAATAAAATTTTAAAATAGGTTTAATTTAACCATTGGACTGTGTGATAAACTCTCAACAACGAGCAATTTATCCTATATTCTCCCCCTAACAAAAATCAAATAAATTAAATCCTCATTCATACAAAATAAAAAAAATCATGTAAATCAACTTTTTGTTACATATGAATATGTTGTCAGCAATTCACAGGGAGGAAATTAGTGAAGGGTGTGTTGCATTGCCGTGTATTTAATTTACTATTTTTGGCGTGAGGATAAAGTTTCTTGACATAGGCTAACAAATTAGGTCAAACCGTTGTTGATTATATTTCAGGAGGACTGGGTGTTGTGTAGAGTCTTCCACAAAAGCAAAGAAGATGACAACAGTTCCAAACTCCTACAGTATGAGACGACACCATCATCCCTAACTTTGTTGGCTTCGTCATCTCCCACCAACCAAGCCATGCCTCATGGTGTTGGGTATAATAACCGACTTGCCACCTCTTTCTCTAATTCATTCATGCCAACCCACCAATATCATCATCACTTCAACCCTACCCAAAACGCTAATTCTTTGATGGATCTCCTTCACTTCTCTCGCGAAACCAACACCAACAATACTGGCTTTCTTACTCAAATTGGTGCCAAAGGTGATGACGAATATGGTTTCTTATGGGACATGGATCTAGAAGAAAATAGCCTAGATGATGGCGTGGCTTCAAACTTGGACGCAATAAGATTCGAGGTTGATAATAATAATACTAATAACAACAATATGGTATTGCTATAATTAAATGTGTAAGATGTGTTATGTGTGTACATATATACACATATATGTTATTCATAGCTCGTAAATTGTCGTAAGATTCGTTTATTTGTGGTGTATTTATGGTGCTTCGCTATGAGGGGCATGTCACATGATAGATTGGGTTTAGTTGTTACAAGTTTGTGTGGTATATTGTTCAAGTAGTAGGGTAATACTATTGTGGTCCATTAGGCTTTTCGTAATCAATTACTATTATTTACCCATTATTATTGGGAACTATTCCTTTGTATACAGTTTGTGTATGTAATTAGTATTGGCTATATTTTCTCTTTTTTTATTTCTTTAATTTATTGTCATGATCGACTGAAACTGAAAGATTTTCCGGTGAGATGAAAGTTCATGTGTAACCTACAATTAATTGTGTGGATCAACCGATCAAGTGATGACTAGCATGCTGAAAGCTTTGTCAGGCGATTTTTATTTGAAAGGGACAGCATTATCTAATCTCGTACTTAAAGACATATCTTTTGTGAATTAAAAAAAAAAATAAAAAAACGTTAGACCAAGGTAGATAAGTGGAGAAAAAAGAAAAGAAAAGAAAAAGGTGTAGCCACTTAGACTATCAAAACGATTATTGTATGACTTTGGAGAGTTTGTTTCACTGACTCGATTATATTTTTGGGAATGATATTTTTATGCATATTACTGAAAATATTATTTCTATCAACATGCTTGGTAACTATTTAATATTTTTAGAATATTTTAAAATTTGTTTCATTTAAAAAAAATATTAAAAATAAAAAATAAAATAAAATAAAGTGAAAGAGAAGTTATTCTAGAAAAAGAACTTACATTCCAATCGAAATATATGATTCTCACCCAATTTATATAGGAATAAAATGAGGAGAAATCATACGTAATATATATTTTTAGGAATAGACCATGTTTGAAAATATTTTTTAATAATTTATAACAAACATAGAAATGACTCATTTCTAGTAGCTAAGAATACTCATGATTTGGTTATTCAAATAATTTTAATCATAACTACTAAATAAATTTGTATAACTTGAAACAAATACATTCTTAAGATTGAATTTAGATATCTGTTGCTGCGTGATATGGAATCCATCTATATCCTTGCTTGGATTGATACGATCGACCCGCCCAAACTTGAGGCCAGGGGCACCCAAATATTTTAGGTAGTTTTTGGTTAATAAGTCTTTAGTTCTTTCTCAATTAAACAATTTTTTCATGTGAATAAAATTATCAGGGATAAGATTCCTAAAATTTTAATAAAATTCGTTTGATAATTATTTAACCCTCGATGATCTTTGTAACTTGACACACCAGCCTCACAGCGTTTAGCTATGAGGATATCTTACTTTTAGAAAGAAAAAAAATCCTAAATTTTTGGTTAAATTATTTTTTTGTTGTTTAAAAACCATTTAGGGATAAACATGATTAACATTGTTAACTCAATTTAGATGATAGGATCAAATTGAGTCAATTTAAAAAATTAGATGATTAAATTAAAAAAAAACACTAAATTAAATCTAAAAAATAAATTAAGGAAAAAAAATTAATTTAACCCTAATTCTTTCAAGGATCAAGACCATATTTTATTCTAACATATATCCTTTAACCAACCTAGATCTGAACAAAACCGTATAAAACAAAACTATTTCTTATATATTTTATTCCAACTCAACTTTCACTTCACTTTGACATAGGAGTATCCACCATTCTCCCAATTTCTTTTTCTTTTCTTTTCATTCTGCTTCTTTTCCTAGCATCGTGTTTATTTTTCCTTTTCTTTTTATGTCTTGGACACTCAATATATCTACAAGTTATATTATATCTCTACTAATATGATGGTAAATCTACTTAAGAGAGCAAAGCTTTCTCAACTCAACATTTATTTATTTAATGATTACTTTTATAAAAAGATTGAATTCGGTAGAAAAATCCTTTATAGCCTTCATAACAAAGTGCTTCAGCATTCCTCCTGTGCTCTGGCCATCAATGTCGCCACTCAAAGCCCCAAATTATCCAATCTCAGCAATAAAAATATCGTATCCATGGATAGGATAGAAAACTAATTAACTTGTCGTGCCTAAAATCTCAGAACACAGACGTGTAGATCGATCATAGGTATGAAAAATGTTTTCGTCAAACAAAGGTTGAAAATAAGCACATTTATGTTTGAAGCATGTGAGAAAAGCTTGACAAATGAAACGGGAATCTTCCGTCTATTCGTGTTTTAAAGACTTGAATTAGAGGCCTAATTAGATCTTTCGTTATGGGCTATGGCACATTTATTATCTATTATTATTATATGTGATCAACATCTAATGAAGTGCATCGCATGACAAATCAAATACTAGCTAAGAAAAAAGTGCACGTGGTTGATGCAAACATATACAACTTTTGCAAGAGATTAAAGTTAAAAAAAGGGGCAGATATCAAGGCAGACACAGCTTGAGATCTTAATTTGTCTCTCCTATTTTGCCTTTTAATTTCTATAGGTAGTCACTTCAATTTTAATCAATGAACCGCTAGTCATATGGTGCTTGAATTATTTCTAACGTATTTCACTGTGTGTTAGTTATTTGTCGGTACACTAATTGATTGACATTGAAATGTGTCGCATAGGCTATTACTATAGGCCCAGATAAGAAGAGATTCTTTCATTCCACATCGCAGATATGGCTTGCTTTAACTAATTTGCTTTTTTCTTTTTCCCCTCTCTTCTTTCTGTTTCTTTAATTAATTTGTATTCCAAAGGCTTTCATTTGTTGAATGTTACGTTGAGGGAATGGATATGGCCACTGCTTCAGACCTTCATCCACATATGTAGCTAGCTTTCTGTTGATAAACACTAATTAAATAACCAAAGAAACTTAAATAATTGAGGCTGAGGTCCATAATTGACAGATGATTTTTAATATTTTGAGGAAGAATTTTAAAGAAAATAAACTGTTAGAAAAAATAAACCAAAAAAAATCTCTTGAAGACATTGAAAAAGATCCGTAGGTGTATCAATCAAAACATAAATACAAGAATTATTAATTAGATTGGTCCACCAGTAATGGAGACTGAACTCAGGGGAACAAGAAATTAGGATAGAACTGCAGAGACACGATGCCCAATAGTAGTAATACATATGAAGGCAGGTTCTTGCTGGCATTGGCATTGGCATAAACAGCATGCAATTGTAAAATTATCAGTTTTGCCGTTTAATTAGCACCTGTCATTTTGCATGGCTGTGTCAAATTGAATAATTCCAATGAGTTTATCCACTTTAAACTACTCAACATTTGTTGTCTTCTAATTAATTAATCTTCTAGCTATATGCCTATACTCAACCCTCATCAGCACCTATATGTCATTGAATTCCCATTGAATCTCTTGTTCTGTGACTATTCTCCATAACAAAAAAAAATGTTTAGAAGCTAGGCATTGTATATATTTATTATAGATAAATGCTAATTAGTGTCATTAGGTTATTGATTAAAAAATTAAAAAGAATTTATTTTAATGAAATATGTTAAATTATATTATTTATTACTTTTTTTAGGTTCTGTTATGTTTTATACATTAATTTTCTTTTTCTTTTAGATTCTTAATCAATGTCCACAAGGATATTGGTTAACAAAATTTTATATTATATTGAGGGCGAGCCCTGATGCAGCGGTAAAGTTGTGCCTTGGTGACTTGTTGGTCATGGGTTCGAATCCGAAAACAGCCTCTTTGCATATACAAGGGTAAGGCTGCGTACAATATCCCTCCCCCATACCTTCGCATAGCGAAGAGCCTCTGAGTAATGAGGTACGAAGTTTATTGACAGAGCAGTGATGAATATCGTTTCTCGGTCAAGTAGAAAACGTAGGACAAAATCTCACACACTTGAGTACATTTTCACTTATTCAATTTTTGCATGATTAGTTTGTGTCTAGTTGCCAATTGTTTTGTTTTACATATTGCGAGAGGTTTACGAACGAGACATATTCATGTTGAACGAGACATATTCATGTTTCAATATTGGATAAGTGACGCCTAAATCTTATGGAATCCATTTGCTTAGTGATTACGGTTGAGAAAGAAGCTGGGTTAAAAGAATGTATAAAAATGAGGGACCAAATTATAATTATTAAATTAGGAGTAATGGAGGACATGACAGACACCAATATAAGAGTTATTGGAGCGAAACTTTTCATCACTTTATTATGACTAACATAGGTTCGCATTTAGTTTTTCATCATAATGTTGAGTATGAGGATATAATGAAATTTTATTTATCTTTATGTAGTAATTTCTCTTTACATGAATAGAAGAAAACATGAGATTAGAATTGATGATTGTCTAGTTAGAATCAAATTAGATTAATAAAAAAACTAACTAATGGAAAAAATTAACTATGAAATAGAAGCCACAGTCATGGCTTAACTACTCAGCATAAACAAAAATTTTGTAAGACTTAAATTAAGTAAGCATAAGCTAATTCGAGCTTAACTACTTGGTTAAAGCATACTCACCAAGATAGATGGAAAGAGAAATCTTGAGCACTTTGCACTTGAGCAAACACAAACTATGTTTGATCATTTTGACAAAATAAAAAACCATAGCAAATAAGCTTAACCAAATTTGGAAAATGAGCACGCAGACATGTGCTAGAACTAACTTTGAACAAGTTAATTACCTAACTGAATCAACAATGATAGAGAAATCCAACAAATCTCTAATTTGAAAAGAAAATGACATTTATTTCCTACACTTCTAATGTTAAATCTAACCCTTTCCTTGTATTTCGAAAAATTCATTCTAGAATATAAGGTTATATTCTAAAATGAACATTTTGATATAAAATTAGAAATATACTAGTTACAGATAAGGAAGTACATGATTCAAATGCCGAAACTATTAAAATAATAATGATTTTTTCAATTTTATCAAAAAAAGGGAGGAATGCACCCTTGAAAAAATTTCCATAAGTGAAGGCATGAAGAAAGTAATTAGTCCAGTCCGAGTCTAGAAACTTTGGGCCTTACACAACAAAAACAGAATTGTACTTCAGTCCAAGAACTGTCGGTTTAATATAGATTCCATGATTTGCATTAGTGTGAACCATGAAGCATTATCATCAAGGACAAAGGGCTTGTAAGGTTTCTATGATTTTCATTTGATCATTGAAAGTTGTCATTCAAATTTAAAGAATTATCTAAACTCTAGGATGAGTTGAGTGAGGAGACAAGCAAATTAAGTTGCACACTCTCTAGTGAGGACTTTTAGGCTCTATCTTGAGTTAAATGCTTTGAGTGTTTTTCTTTTTAAAAAAAATAAATGATTCATTCATTTTATTATTTTTAAAGAAAAACACTTCAAGTATTTCATTCATTTAGATTTCTAGTTCATATTATTATTTTCTATTTATTTTTCATGAAGGAAGGAAAAATTTTAATATTCTGAGGTCATAGAGATTAATTAGGATAAGTAGAACAAAATATGAAGTTAGAAATAAAAAGATGATTACATCTTGTCAGATATTATATCTTACATTATATCTTACATTGATATTAATTAAATCTTTCAAGTATTCTTTTATTTGCAATCAAATTTTATTTAATAGATTTTATTTATGACATGTTAAATATAGATAACGTAGAATTAACTTATTTTATTATTATTAATTATTATATTATTAATCTTTAAATTTGACTGATTACTTTAATAAAATTTTTCTTTTCAATCATATTTTTTCATTTATAAACTCAACCTAATCTTACTTTAAGAAAATCAAATCTAGAATTACTCAAGATTAACAATTAGTTGATATTGATCATATCTTCGTAAAGTATAGAAAGTTACATTTTTATTTTATTTTGTGTAGTTGACATCAAACACACATTTAATCGAGTATGTTACTAGTATTCATTCTATTGGACTTGCGAATCCTTTGTTCCTTGATAAAATGAATCGTCATTTAATTGAAATATTATGGCTGAGTAAAGTACCAAATTATTCCCTCACTTTTGGAAGCGCTATCAACTTGGTCCCTGAGATTTAAAAAATGTTAAAATGATCCTCGACTTTACATTCCGTTTGCCACGTTAGTCCCTGTCGTTAGTAGTCTCTTAACACCGTTAATAAATGTGTGATGTGACACGTTAAGTGCCACCTGGACGCACATGTAAAACTTTCACATCAGTTTCTTCACTTGCCACGTAAGGAGAGACTAAATTGACATTAAAGGAATTAAAATAACATAATTTAGGTGATCATCTTTTTCTCCAAAATGTTAAAACCTTAACTTCTCTTTGTAGAATCTTCAGTATCAACCTTAGACCAAAGTCTGGTATTGGTTCTATTTTACCTATTTCAGTTGAACCAACATCAATGTCTTCATCAACCCACGAAAAGAAATTACATCGATCTGCATCTTGTTGCACAACACAAAATACCCATGTTCAATTTTGCACAAAAATTAGAATACAAAAAACACCATTAACATTACTTACTTGTCATAATGGACAAGCATAAAACAGTCTCTCATTATTCCTTGTCGTCCTTATTGTTCGAATAATAGCTCTTCTATGACAATAACAAAGACGGTTTGATGTGGCATTCTCTCTTGTGCTTGAATTAGGAGACATGGTAGACCACAAAATAATAGAAGAAGAAGTGCAAAGATGAAGAAAGATGAATAGGAGAAGAATAAGAATTCGATGAGAGTATGAATATGAGGCAAAATAAAATAAAAGCGTGAATGCTAAAGTAGTCGTTAAAATTTTAACATTTTTTACATATCAGGAATTAACGTGACAAACAGAATGTAAAGTCGATGATCATTTTAATATTTTTTAAATATCAGGAATCAAATTAATAGCGCCTACAAAAATAAGGAATTAATTTGATAGTTTACTCTATTATGCCCTAATGCTAAACTTCTAGGGTTTTATAGTCCACATCCTTCGTGTTCGGGCAAGAAGGGGAGGGAAGACCCAATTTTGAACCTCAAATTCGCAGATCATTAATCACTGACGCGATTCTTCTCGGTAACTTCGTCTTCCTCAATTCATAATCTGATCTTTTTTTAGTTTTTATTTTGATTTTTGCTGGCTGGATGCTACTTTACTCTCTTCAGCTCAGAATTCACCGTTCATTTGCTGCAGAAATCTGGTTTTGGAGCAGTCTCCGTGTTTCGACATTCTGGGTGTGTTGCAAATTGCACCTTTTCCCCTTGTATATTGTTTTGAAATGCTTTTTAGTTTTAATGACTCTACTGAGCTTTTACTTCAGTTTCTTTTTTTCTATTTTTCTGCGCGCGTTTTATGTTATTTTTCACCTTTGAGGTCTCTTTGAAATTTATGTTATGATTTATGAAATGATTATTGGCAAAAAAGTCAGAAACAAAAATATGACTCCAATTCCTCATGTTTCAGTCTGTGCTTAGTAGAGAGGGTAGGAAAGGTGAAGAGGGGCTGAAAATGGAATGGTATGGAATGAATTTTCATTGAGAGAGCGGAATATGAAAAAAAAATCATTATACTTTCCTCCCGGTAGGATTAAACATTATTTTGGGAAATTCATAATTAGAATAACCTGCCCCTCATTTTCAGCTCAATTTCACACTTTTGGGAGAGGTGAAAATTTGTCAGCCAGAGTGGGAATGAGCTGGTCTTCACTCTCAATTGGTTCCACGTTTTCCTTTTTGCCAAGCAAGTGAAATGTCATTTCCAAACCATTCCAATTCTTCTATGACCTCATTTACTTCCATCTCATTTACATATCCTTGATAATTTGCATAAAACTAATTTGACTTCTGCTAGTGCTAATGGAAGTTGGGGAGCATATTGGTATATTGTATGATGATTTTCACTTTGCATCATCTAGTACTTTTGGTAAAGATGTTTGGCCTTGAATTTGGTCTTGTTCTTGTTCACTAAAGCAGAGAAGTGCAAGAAACAATAATTACAAAACTGTGTTTTAATTATAAAAAAAATGAAATAATATTACACATCATTAATTCTAATCATGGTAGTCAAAATTGCACGCTGACTCGTAGAATCACACAATTCTATGCTTCTCTAGTACCTGGGCAAGTGTATATGTGCTCAGAATCGTAAATGAGTAGAATTGGTAGAATCACAGCGTAGAATTGTAAACTCAGTAGAATTTTAGAGTTTTTGATTCTGCTTGGCTGGTTGGGTTTCAAAGTTTTTTTGGGCTTCTACAAACCTAAGCCCATAAACCCAAGCCCAAAAACCAAGTGTTCACTAGCCCTTCGTGACTGTGTGTCTTCAACCTCTTGCAGCTCTCCCCCAAAATTGCTACAGAAATGCAATGTGATCAGAGCTCCTCTCTGCCACATCCAGAGCTTTTCTCCACCACATCCGAGCTCTTTGTTTTAAACCAGTTCTGTTCTGTTCATATGCGGCTCTGTTAACCTGGTTCTGTTTCTCTGTTTCTGTGAGCTATTGTTTGGGTTCTGGTTCTGTTTGTCTGGTTCAGTTCTCTGTCTGTTCATGTCCTGGTGTTTTGTACTCGCAGTAGGCAGTACTGCAGTATTTAAGTTATTTTGTTTGTCATTTATGACCTTATTTATTGACTTCATATGCTTATGAATTTAAGCTCAATTAAGTATTTGATGTGTGCTATAAAGGTCCCTCCCACCCCCCTCCTCTTATTTATGCTGTTATATGCATATATATGAAATATGAATTCATGAATCTTGTAGAATCTTACGCTTCGTGTTATGATTCCCTGATTTACGGTTCTGTTTCCCCTTTCCAAGTCTGAGTAAAATCTTGAGTGTGACTACCTTGTTTCTGATATATTCTTAACTTAAAACAGTGTCTAATTTTTTTATCACTCATTGACACATTATTGTAAATGTTGCTTCTGTGTCCTCTATGTTAAGATGCACAACTTCTGTATCATCAATACTTACAGTTGAATTTCGTTAGCTTTTGGTTTCTTTGTCCACACTTCCCTATTCTGTCTGCACTTCTCTTCTCCTATTGAAATGTTGGATGTTTTATTGAGCTGTTGTACTGGTTTGAATTTCAAACTGTTGAGTGAATAATAATTCTATCAGGGTAGAAAATTGTCAGCAATCATGTTTCATTCATTCTATCCCAATATTTCATTTTCTATTCCAAGTACCCATTGGTGCTAAAAATGGTTTTCTAGATAATATTTGCTTGGCTTTTGCCTGCAGTGATTATGGAAGCAGATTATGGAAAGGATTGCACCAAATTTGAGAAGAGAGACAATCTTTCAGTTCCCTCTGGTTTTACATCCCTGACATCTTTTATTTTGAAAAGGGTGGAAATGTTAAGAAAAGTGATAAATCTACAACCTTTTGAATTGCAGTAATTGTGAGAATGTATGTACCTTTCACTTTTCCTTGAACAGTCATGACTATGTCTCTTTTTTTTTGTTTGTTTATCAAAGTCTTGACCCAGGTAACAGCAAGGTGGCATCCTAGGGATGCACCATAAGAGAAGTTTTGGAAGAAGCTCCTATTTTCCACCCAACAGAAGAGGTACCTACCACCCAACAGAAGACGTGTACATGGAAACACTCTTCTGTTTTCATGTACACTTCTTGATTTATGTCATCAAATGTGGATTCTTATGATTGTTAAGATTGTAGAATAAAATGTTTGAGGAATTGTGCACATTATGAAGGAATTCAAATACCCACTTAAATATATTGCAAGCATATGTTCCAGATCAGAACCTTATGGAATTTTCCATATTGTCCCTCCTACTTGCTGGAAACCACCATGCTCTCTTGAGAAAAAGAACATATTGGAAAAGTCTGAATTTGTTGCTCAGATTCAGCGAATTGATGGACACCAAGTTCAGCATGCACAAGAAACTATGGCTAGTGCTCATGGAAATACAAAAACCAAGAGAAAAAGAGATGTAAAAGTAGCTTTAGACTCTCAGCTTGGTAATAGAAACACCAGCATTCCAAATAACCAGAATGTTGAAAAATGTGACTGTAAGTCTGAACCTGGTCCTAAATTCAGTCTCAAAGCATTTAAGAAATATGATGACATATTTAAGAGCCAGTACTTCAGTTACAAGGATAATAAGAAGATTGTAGGTTCCAATATAAAATTAGCCATACGTCAGCTGTGGGAACCATCTGGGGAGAATATTGAGGGTGAATATGGACGGATTGTTCAAAATCCAACTGAAGAAATCAAGGTATATTGAAGAATAAATTGAAACATGCAGTGCCTTGTCCATCTTCAGTCTTTCATACATCGTGAAAATTCTAATTCATCTCATTCTACCTCATGCTAGGTGCTTTGTAGTAACACTTTGGAGGCTGGAGTTTTTAGCAGTGGATTTCCGACAGTTTCTGATTCTGTGGAGGCATACACTTACCCTGAAAATTTGAAATCCGGATGGAACTTGAATAATATACTTTCACTGTCAGGTTCCCTTCTTTGTTTTGAAAGCTCTGAAGCTTCACGTAATTTTCCCCCCAATATTCACGTGAGAATTCGCTTCTCTCCACTCAACAGGGTATGCCATCGCTTTATTGCCTTATACTTGCATGCACATCACATCTTTGTTTTCAATATTTCTTTATTCTCGTAATGGTTTTCTGGTAGAAACTTCCCAACTAATTTTCAAATGTAATTAATGAACCCCTTCTGCTTACTTTTCTTTCTAATCACTTGACAAAAACAGAAAGTTGAAGAGCACCACTTGTACTCATTATCTTACGTGCATTTGGGTGAACCAAAAGTGTGGTATGACATCCCAGGAAGATTTGCTGCTAACTTTGAAACAATTTGGAAGAAGTATCTCCCAGATTTGCATGCAGGACAGCCTGATATGCATGATAATATGGTGAGAATATGATTGCTTGTCATGAACAATTATTTTTCTTTGAAAAGTAACTGATGCATGCCTAACAGCCTTTTATTTCTCATATTTGTCTTCTATTAGTCCCTTCAATATGAATCCTTGCATGTTTTTCTGACAAATATAATATTATTGGTTAGATGGATTCTGACTCTACTGGATTATTTATATGCTAATTCCACCCATTTTCCAGTCAATATCTCCCAACTGTACTAATTTTCTCTCTTTTTATATCATCTAGTTAATTTCAAAAGTTTCATTGACCATAAAAAGGATTCCTAGGTTTGAAAGAAGAATAAGTGTATTCATTTGTTTCGTCAACTGAAATTCACTTGTGCAGCGGGCACTTGGAGAAGGTAGCATAGGCTTAACTTATAGGATCTCTGTTTGCACTTGCTTAATTATTTTACAATTACATCATTGTAATCAACCTGGTTTTGCAGTACCAAATGTAAAATGCTATGTCCTTGAGTTGAGGTTTTTTCTTTTTACCTTGAAAATATAAAGCACTTTCTGCTAAATTTTCAACAGCAACTCAACCTTTTGCTAAAGCTGTCTTCATTCACAATACCAGTTTCCAAATAAAGCTCAATTTCTTCTAGGCTCCAAGTCTGACAAACCTTGTTCTTGCTGCTTGCAATAATCTTTCTTTGGCCGAATTCTTTGGCTCTGTTGAAGTGTTCAATAATTGTTGCCATCAATTTCTGATAGAGAAAATAGGAGTAGAAAATGTTACTCTTCAACTAGTTCTATTCTGAGTTTTTGAATAAATTCCTGTGACCTGTGACCTGTCACCTGAAATATAAGGTTCTATATTGTTTTTAAGGGAAAATTTTTTTGATGTTAAACTTTGAGGTAGGTCTTCATGCAAATATTTGGTACAGGTGATGCAGCTATCATGCTCCATATTGAAGGCAGAGGGTATTCCTGTATATCGCTGTGTTCAGTATCTTTGTGAGTTTGTTCTTGTCTTTCCTGGGGCATATCATTCAGGATTTGATTGTGGCTTCAACTGTTCTGAAGCAGTAAGTTTTGCTCCTCTTGAGTAGCTGCTTCACGGACAAAATGTTGTAGAGCTATATTGTGAACAGAGGAGAAAGACATTACTTTCATATGATAAGCTTTTGCTAGGAGCAGCAAGGGAAGCTGTGAGGGTCCAATGGGAAACTAATCTGTGTAGGAAGAGCACAACAGACAGCTTAACATATAAAGATGCCTATAAAAAAAATGGGTTCTTAACAAAAGCTTTGAACATAAGTCGTTCAGCCTTAAATCCTAGTTTCTATGAACTTGTTTATTACTCAACTTCAAATCCCGTTGGTCATTAAAATGTATTCAATCATTTATCTTGATAAATTGAAATGACGAAAGAGGCACAAATTTTTCGTATTAATAATATAAGAAAGTTCTGAAGGCCTTCTCTCCCTCCTTCCTTCATTTCCTTTTTTTTTTGTATTCAAATTTGGCTGCATAGTTTGCTTCATTCAGGTTGCATCCATTCTTATTATATCTCTTTCCTTTGTGCAGTCTCGCATCCAGAGTGAAAGTTTGAAGAGGAAATTTCTTTACACTTCTTTGGTATCACAAAGAATGGATGAAAATTTTGATGCCACTTGTAAAAGGGAATGTAGTATTTGCATTCGTGATTTACACGTCTGCTGTAGGTTGTTCATGTTCAAACAGCTTTTGTTCTTGCACTTGGAGCAACAAAACTCTCTTCTACCGTTACGAAATCTGTAATTTGAATGTTCTTTGTCAAGCTTTGGATGGGAAATTAAGTGCAGTCTTTAAATGGGCCAAAGTGGATCTCGGATTAACTCTAAACTCTGTTGCCTCCAAGAGATCAAAATGAAGCTCAGAAAACATAAGTGGTTCAACCCACCCTTTGCAGGACTTGCAGATGAAAGAACCTATATCGCAGACAGCTTCGGGTGAATCCTCAAAGGGGAAACAAAGTCAATTGCAAGATATATTGAATTCATCAAACAGGAAAGAAAATGAAGTCGTTCCAAATTCATCAAAGAAAAAAATGAGGTGATTCCAAATTCATCGAAGAAACAAAATGCAGTGTTTCCCAAGTTGTGCGGACTTTTCTGGTGGCACTCACAGTAGTTATGACATTCATTCAAAAACGAAGACAACTTTACTTCAGTCAACCCTTGCAGATGATAAGAAAGGAATGAATTCTATTGGCGCCGAAATTGATACGAAGACACTTGAGCATAAGTTTACAATTTCAAAGAAAGTAGGAGATCCAAAAGTATCTAAAGTTCCTTCAGTTACAAACTTGCGTTACATGCCTTTTCTACAAGACAATGTGTTAGTTGGTGTTTCATCTGATAGTTCGAGCACATCTATGTTGTCAGATTCGGAAGATGCGCAAGTAGCTAATGGTTAAATTTTCATAGCAGAAAGATGTTAATAGTCTTTTTGTAGGTTTATGTGTAGGATAACTATTTTTTCTTGCAAAGATTGGCACTGGAAATTTGGACGATACATCCATCGTACTATCGTAGTATATAGTTATATAGTTACAAAAAGAATGGGCTGTAACCCAATGTTCTTCAACAGTTGATAAGATCCAACACTATTTTGGCAAGTAGACTGAACGGTATACCCATTGATTCATTTTGTATCATGAGTTTTTCTAGTGTCATTCGTTTCTCTTTCTCTCCTATATCTTGGTGTTTCTGCGTGTTTCTACAGCGTTCCTCGGGTACAGCATTCCTCAGGAAGTTGCTTTCTCCATTAGATTAGACTGGCAATGGTTGAATAACTTTAAATTGATAAATTAGATTTGGCAGGATTTGTGTAGTGATATTTTTGAGGTGCTTGAAGGGTTTTTCTTTTTATTTTTTTTATTTGAATTTTTACTCTTATTTTTCTCATGAATCTATCTATTTGTTATTATATTAATGGCTGACACATTATTTCACTTTAAGCACAAATTATTTACGTACTGTAAAATGATAATGTATAAAATGTTGATTGATTTGGTTCAACACAGATAGTATCAGTAGGTCACTTTTTTAAGAAGACTCTTGTTATATAAAATGATAATGTATAAAATGTTGATTAGTATGCAGAATATTATATTAAATAATAGTGAAACACATTACACACGACTTTTTCAAATATCATTTTTCATATTAAGATGTTATAGCTGGAATCCATATGAGAAAGGGGTTTCTCAATCCTTAATGCAAGGTCTAAATCTATGTAGTCTAAAATAATTTGTATGTTCTCATCAAGAAGTAGTTTCCTCTTTTAAAAGGTCTTGGAATCCATAGGAGAAATGAGTTTCTCAATCCTTAATGCAAGGTCTAGATTCATGCAGCAAAAAATCAATGCATTTAAATAGTGATATTAATGGCTAGTGATATGTAATGTTCAAACATTAATAATAAAAGCATATCAAATAACAAATCCGTCTTTTGATGTGACTTATCATTCATATATAAAACTTCATAATTATCACATGTTCAACATGATAGGTGTGTATGTAACTTAAACTTAGTTAAATGATAACTTTCCTTTAGTTCAATCATCATTCATGTAAATAATCACTAGCAATTAAATGTTATTATTTAAACTTAGTTAAATTAACATTTCTCATCAACAATCTACACAAGAGAGGTCACTTTAGTAATATCTTGATTCAATTAACTCATTTAAATACTAAATAATTAAAATGATATATCATAACTAAATTTTGAACATTGATGCATCAAATCCAGAATTAATATAGCATTGATGGTGGAGTTATAATTCCGGATTTACGCGGTAACAAAAACGAATGTCGGTGCCGCCGTTAAAATTAAAATAATAATTTCTCTTCCTGATGGATGGACCATGTGAATGCTTTATTCCCATTGTACTTCATGGCCCAAGGCCCGCTTAATTGCTTAATTATATAACGTACTTTTCAAACGGCCCACTTTCTTGACATTTAGAGAAGTAGCTTTTACAAAACATGTGCACATGTCAGATCTAATTTTATTTTATTATTATTAAAAAATTGGTAAATGACATTTCTATTTTTTTTTTAAACCAGGTATCCCTTGAGATGAATTTAAATTTTAAAGGATTGATCTCTTCCAACAGATCTTTATAGTACAAATCAAATATCAAATTTTTTGCTACATACTAAGGAATAATGTTATCTATCATTTATGTTATGATTCTATTATTTGTTTTAACTAAACTAGTTTACATGTTTTGAATTTTCAACAAATTGATAAAGAAAAGGGATGAATTTCTATCAAATTGAAATACAATCGTCAAAGATCTTTTTTAAAAACGGACAATTATCACATATCTTACTGCATTAATTAGTGATAATCTCACTGCTTTGAATAGGGGAGAAACTTGGGGGAAAAATAGGTTTATTTTTTTTTTTGTTGAAAACATTTCCTAACTTTGGACAACAAATTGATCTTGTCATGGTGAACCCATATATGCCAAAAGTCTAAGGCTTGAATGATGAATTATTGGGAATTGATATTGATCCTAGAGCCTTTGTTATTGCTCCCTACAAATATTAGAAAAAACCCTCTTACCCTTCAATGCAAAACCTCCTCTTTCTCTTTCACCTTCCCTACCCCCCAAGATCTGAACCCAACGATCCATCATTGTCGCCCCACAACACCAACGTCAGCCGCGCGCAGCACAACCACGATCCCAACAATGTCGCGTGCCGTTCTCATCAACACATGTCCAACCATCACGCACACTACAACACCAAGCTGCACACAACCCTTGTTAAAATAACAACTAAAATACAATTTCGTCCAATAATCAAGATTTGATTCTATCATAATGTTTCAACAAAATCTTATTTTCTTGTTTATTTTTTTCAGCCATTTAATATAAAGAAAATATGATTTTACTGATAAACATATAACAAAATTATATTTTTATTATGTATTTTTTGGCACCCCATCACATAATGAAAATACAATTTCATTATATAATTGTACAACACCATCTTGTTTTCAGAAAAACAATATTTTCAGGAAGAGAAGAAAGAAAAAGGATTCAACCCCCTTGGCCATTAACAAGGGCAGTGGGACCAATAGCCAACCTCCCTCGTTCTCTCTGGGCTAACTTTACAATTTGTGCAATTGTGCTGCCTAAATTCCAGGTCGAGTCTCAAGAAAAGAAGACAACCCAATTGCGCGAACGACTCCTCATATTGGAAGCTATTGTTTTCCAAATTACATCTCACACGGGAGTATTCTTGTGAAACATTATTAAAGATATAAACTTGATCATAGCTAATTCTCAGTTATATAAATATTTTATAAAGGCTCAAATATCTTTTTAGTTCTTTATAAACTTTTTTTTCCTTATCAAAAAAAGTTATTTTTAATTCTTATAAATTATGTTTATTTTGTCTTTTACTTCTTAAATTACTTTAGATATCATTTTAAATAATTCTTAAATTATTTTAGATATCATTTTAAACAGTGAAAAAATATTATCTAAATCATTATAAGAATAAAAAATAAAATAAACATAATTTATAATTTATAAGAATTAAAAATAAAAAAAATAATTTTACAAAGAACTAAAAAGATATTTAAACTTTTTATAAATTCACTTTCAATATTTCTTAAATCTCACACGGAAGTAAAATGTAGGATCCACACAAAAAAATTGAAAAGTTTCTCTTGTCTCTTCTTCTCAATTTGAACACAACCAAATCAAGAGTCAATGTTTTCTAACACCTCTCGTACTATGTTTCGGCTAACTGCATTCCAATGAGACACTAATTAATTTTAACTAGTTAAAAAACAACTCTTATAAACATATATTCAATTCTTTTTCATCTATTTTTATTTTTGTTTTCTTATTTTTCTATCATATTATATTTATTTTTCTTTATGTTTTTAATATTTATCTCTTCTCTTCACTTCAATGCATCTGAAAATAAGGTGTAGATTTTCTTTTAAAATAATTCAGATGGAAATTTTGTCGTGTACTTTCATCATAATTTTTTTTAAAAGAATATGAAGAGAGTGTTAAAAAAAAAGACCCACATTCGACCCTTCAGAGTCAATTCAAAGCCCCACATGCACATCTGTCACCATTATCTGCTGTTACATTGACAGAATATTTCTAATGGATGTGGATCCTGTCACGATACACTTACGTGAAAGTATGTGTAGTTTCAAGTAATTTTTCAACTACAATATCAAGCGAACAAATTATAATTATAGGGGTATTAATGGATGGATTAATGAATCTGAATAACTGACAAACTTGATTTAATTATCTAAATCAACTGAATTATTTTGGTTGGTTTTTCTAGTTTTGGGTCAAACTCAGCTTAGCAAACCGGTTCTTGTGTATAGGTTTGGTTACATGTTTTGAATTTTTGAATCCATAAACTCAATCCATTGACCTATTGATATAACATACTATTACTATTATTATTATTTGAGTACATTGTATTTATCTTCATCTAAGTATGGTGCATGTGATGCAGCGTTTGTTTTTCTTTCCTTTTTACAACTTTTTTTAAGTCCTTATTACAACTATAGTTTTGAAAAATTTAGAATAAATTTAAATGTTAAGACCCAGTTGAATTAACCAAATCAATTAGTTTGTGATTGAGTTGGGTTTAAGATAAAAAATAATAATAATCACAAATCCAACCCAACTTATCCCTTTACATCTTTTTTTATTTTAAAGTAAAATAAAAATCCAAATTCAACCCAACCTAAATTTTACTTTCTTTTTACATTTTAATTAATTAAAATATTTGTTAATTTTTAAGTGTTATTTCCCCCTCATCATAATCCTGACACATTATTAATAATCATTAAAATAAAGGACAAAAGTTGCATATTTTCTTAAATATGGAAAGTAAAATCACTAGAAAAAATGTGAGTAATATTGTGGATGATGAATTAAATAGGAACTAAAATTATAATTTATTCTGAAATTTTGATGTTATTAGTATAAAAAGACAAAAGTTATCATGTTGGAGTTCATCTTTTTATATTTTTCATAGAGAGAAGTCAAACTTTGGTATAAATTTTTTTACAACAACTTAAGCATATTACACAATCAATTAAGTTAGATTTTTTGATATTATAATTCATCTATAACGTAATTTTTTAAATAATTATTATAAAAATTAACAAGCTTATCATATGACGATTAGTAATTACATTAACATATAAAAAATATTTAAATTATTTTTTAAGTAAACAATGTATTTATTAATAGTGTAAATAGTTTTATTTTACTAGTATTATTTAATTATAAATTGATATGTATGACATGTTTGTTAACTTTTACAATGATTATTTCAAAAGTTACAATGACCATTAGGGTTGGTTTAATAATAGGAATTTTAAATAATATACATGTGGGATTAAATTTGATTTTTATTGTTGCCATTTTACAACAAAAAAAGTTATACTTATCATGATTTTTAATTAATTGATAATATATAAAATATTTTAGTTTTAAATGTATTTTTCGTTCTTGTAATTTAACCTTTTTTCATTTTCATCCTTGCAAAATTATTTTTTTCATTTTAGTCCTTACGAAATGTGTTTATTTTGTTTTTTGTCCCTAAGACACTTTAAATATCGCTTTGAATTGTAAAAAAATATTTTGAATAGTAAAAAAAAACACTATCTAAAGTGTTTTAAGGATAAAAAATAAAACAAACATACTTTACAATGACTAAAATGAAAAAATAAATTTACAATGAAAATAAAAAAACTCTAATTTACAAGGTCGTAAAAGATATTTAACCTAATATTTTACATTAAAATGCATAAAAATATAATTTAAATTTTACTCATCATTAGTATCAAAATTTTTATATCACCAATCAATTAATAATGATATTTATGATTTTTAAGATAATTATTATATAAAAAAAGAATAAATTCATCATATATATAAATTTGTGATTAGATGAAAGTTGAATTTTTTTTCATGATTAGTAGATGAATTATTTTTTCAAAATCTTTTAAAAGTAAAATACATAAAATTAAGGCTTAAATTCACTTTTAGTTAACTTTTAAATCAAATTTACTGTTGGTTAATTCTTATAGTTCTATGATTGTGTGATTTTTGATCATTTGAAAAATTTTATTGCACATTTGATTTTCCAAAATATGTAAAATCTAGTAATTTTAGTCCATAGTTAGTTTGACATCAATTTTTTTTTAAAATATATTGATGTAATATCTAAGTGATGACGTAACAATAACATATTGATGGAATAAATAAAATAATTATTTGACATATATGCTAATCGTCCAAATTTTTAGTTATATCATCATTAAGATGTGTCAATTTTCCTAAAAAATTGAGAACAAACTAATGATTGACTAAATTTTTAAAACAAGAGAAACAAAATGTCCAATAATTTTTTTTTTAGGGACTAAAGAGTTGTACAATCATTAAACTATAAGGACAGTGATAAAAAAAAACTATAAGGACAAATATGGATGTAAACCTAAAATTAAACTTCTCTTTATTTACTATATATATATATATATATATATATATATATATATATATATATATATATATATATATATATATATGAAGACACGCCACATCGGTGAGAGAGTACGGAGTCAATGATCGTATTCGTGTTTTCTTGTGCTAACGAAGATCTGCTTGGGGCTTAGCGTTGGCACGATTCCACCTTCTTCGGTGGAATACAAACATGAAACATGCAAATGCAACGACCTCTTGATCGTGTAATACTGTAATGTATTTACTCCGTCTTTTTCTCTTATTTACTTTTATAAATAAAATTGTTCATATCTATATAAGTTTTAGAAAAATACTCATCTCTACTTCGGATGAAAATTAATCATTATTTTGGACGAAATTATTTCGTATTGAACTATCAATCACATGATAAGAAAAAAAATCGTTTGGAAAATAAAAAAAAAGAGTTATTTATCATC
This sequence comes from Glycine soja, assembly GCF_004193775.1. Taxonomy (NCBI): domain Eukaryota; kingdom Viridiplantae; phylum Streptophyta; class Magnoliopsida; order Fabales; family Fabaceae; genus Glycine; species Glycine soja. The sequence continues at coordinate 39,738,240 of NC_041004.1, read as the reverse complement.
TTTTGAAATATTAAACTTTTTTATTCAGTTTCTAATAATGTTATACATTTATCATAGTTTACGTATTATTTTATAATCAACAGATTAGAAAATAAATAATACTTTTTATTGTTATTAACTTATTAAGAAACTTCTCATACAATGTACAAATATTATTACTTTGATTTAAAAATGGAAATGTATAAATAATATTATTAAATAATAAATTATGTTTATTAAAAATATAATTTATGATAAGAAATGTTTTAATTGGCAACAATGAGCATTTTATTTAATTAAGGATTAGATATGATTTTGGTGCTCCAAAGATCTATATTAATTTTAATCCTCCAAAAATAATATGATTACTTTTGGTCATGAAATTTTCAAAATTCTCCTTCTAAGTCTTTTATTTTACTCCATTAATTTTTCAATTAAATGTTTACAACAACAATTGTTCCAATATTAACATTTTTATTTCTAGCAATAACATTCAGTGTGCCTGCAAGAATAGAAAAAAATTTTATGTCTGCAACTCTATTATTTCCAAATAAGTACATATAATTAAATTCAAATATTACATTTGTTGTTGTCAAACCTAATTCTTGGAACAAACATCGGCCGATGAATTGACTGTAACAATTGTCTCAGCTACATTATCTATCTGCAACAAGATGTAGCGTACATTTAATATAAAATATTAACGGAGTTAAATAAAGAACTTAAAAGAAAAGATTTAAAAATTTCAGGGATCAAATATAAAAAAATAAATTTGAAGGACTAAATAAGATAAGAAGATCAAAGTAAATTAAAAAAAAAAAAAAGAAAAAACAAAAGTTAAGAACAAATTAAGTTCAAGTCTAAAATGTGTTGCTTTTGCACACTTTGCACGTACTTAAGCTTGCCTCTTTTTTATTTCAATTAAAACTTAAAACTTGGCTTACAAAAAAGTCTAAAATGTATTGATTTAAAAGTTAAAAAGTACCCTTTAAAAAAGTTTAGAAGTAATTAATCAAATTATTGAGTTGGTTAGGCTAAAAAAAAATGATATGGTGAATCGGGTGGAGAGAAGGTACACATGGCTGTGTAGACGAAGGAATGGTTGTGACTCGTGATGTATGGACAGGAAGGTGGCTGAACGAACAAACAACAGGTGGACACTGGACGGGATGCATGCTGTGCAACTGTGGTGCGATCGATGGGGATGAATTACATATAGTGTGTTTGATTTATAGTTACGAACCTTCAAATTAACTTCTATTCAATGTTTATTTTTGTTCTTTGAAAAGTAGACATTTCCATTTATATTATGCAAAACAGCTTACATATCAGTTCTATATAAATCATGACGATGGAAAAAAATGATTCTACTAAAAATAGTTAGTTAAATTTTTAAACAAAAATTAATCATCAGAGTTAATAGATATTTTGTATCAATAATGTTATAAGTAAAAAAAAAAAAAAAAACCACAGGGATAAAGATGAGTGGACACTTCTCTGGTTGACATCAGGAGGGATAACAAAAAAGATGCAGATACTATGAACAATGGTTAATGAGATATTGAGAGCAGTACTGGAGTATTCACATATCACAACTCAAGCCATAATAATTAATCCACCCAGACCTATCAACAAAAGCACCAATTTACCGATTTGTTTATCTCACCCAATATATTCCTGAACAACTGCTTTTGCAAAACAACACACACTCACATTTAAACTAAATCTGACAAAACACAAATATTATATCTTAGGATCGACACACCAACAATGGGAAAAAGGGGTAAGAAAAACCTATATATTGACTTACTGTCTTTAATGCACAACCAAGGATCGATCGTACATTAATCAGTTCCATGACATCCATCAGATCGAAGGACTGAAAAAAAAAGTGTCTGATTTCCAACTAATTAACCAAATAGACTTAATTATTGTATACCAGATTATTTTCCAGTCTCAATGATGCTTAATAATTACATGATGATAACAATCCCCACAATTGGAAGAAAATCGTTGTTGTTGCTACAAAGAACACGATACTTTAAAACTAATTAATTAATTAGGGCATTGTAATGTGTTTAAGATTGTAGAAGAGAAAGCAATTGCCCACTAATTAAAGACTGGCTAATATTTTTTTTAAGAAAATGAAAAAAATGAAATTACTACTCAACTCCTGGCAAAAGGGTTCTTTTTAAAGAAAAACAATCTCAAGCAAATCTACTAGTTAAAAAAGCGTATAGTACGCTTGAATCCTCGCAGCCTTTAGATTGTCACGAGTCATATTACATCTGTTCGGAAGTGAGATTTTTGTTACAGTTACATTATTTAAATACTAGTATAATTTTTTGACATTATGATAAATTTTATATATTATTTTATCTTTTATTACTTGCTTTTTTCTTGTTCATTTAAATATACATAAAAACTAAAATCATTTTACTATGTGTCATTTACATGAGATATAAGATTAATTAAGTGATTAAAAAATAAAAATAAAGATGACGGATTCAATTTCCTTGTTAATCATAATTTATAAAATTAACAATTAAAATTCATTCATAAAAAAGATATAACACAACTTGTATGTTTACCAACTTTCACTTCACGTACTTGTTATACTCGTTTCGTGAAGGACAAATAGTTAAGGCCGTAGGGGCTACTCTTCTTTACATATATAAGAGAGATATGGGAAAAGTCCTCCCTCCAAAACACACACGCGTTTGATAAAAGTTACCCTTTTTGTACGTAAACAAAAATGACAATCTGCAGGCATTTCTTTATTCTCTAGCGTCGTTTTCAAACTCCATTATTGAAAGAATGAAACTATTGCTAACAAGCAGGAAAAGGGGATGGTAGCTTCACTAGCTTGGTCCCCCTCTAGTTTGCATGCATGATTCACATCTTCCTCTTCTGTTATAGCATTTCATTTTAATAATTGTTACCTAGTCAATTTTTTTAATGAAACATAGTCAATTTTTTATGATGTGGCAAAATTCATGCGCAAATGATATTATAAATTCAATTTTATACTAAGAATAAATCAAAATATTATAAACGAGGTTGTTAATTTTGCAAAACATTTGACAAAGGGACTTGTAATCTTTATGCATCTGTTCTCTAGAGTCCTATGGAGAAGGTCCAAATTCAAAATAAGAGGCCCATAACAAGTAAACTTAGCAGCTTTTTTTCTCTTTTTATTGCTGGTAGCAGAGAGATTGATCACTGACTGAATGTGTAAAACAGTGTTTAAGATTTAAGTTTAGGAAGGAAGGAACTGAATTTTATATTTTACAGCATGCATATGACACTTAATAATTGGGGAAGCATGTTGGAAAAAATTGCGAGCAATTAAGCTATTTAAAGGTGTTTCAAATTGTGTAATTAATTGGAATTAATGCGGAGGAAAAGTATATTGGTCCCCAGGAAATTGAGCACTAAATTTTTTCAGTCAATTCATTGTTTCAGAAACTTTCTTTATCGAAGGATAAACACGTGTTTTAGATGTTTCTTTATTAATACTTTAATGCGGAAGCTAAAAGTTTTATAGGTATACATGAGCCTACTAAATATCTGTATATTAAAGCTGAAGTTTTGTTTGTTTGTTTTTTTTTCTCTTTTAATTTTCTTATAGTCAATTTCAGTCGCCCAATGTTGTAAATTTTTATGAGATACATATAACGGCAAATTTTGGAATCATTAATGATTAATATCACAACAAAGAACTGTAGTCTGTAACCTGTTAATAAATTTTTCTTTTGTTTATCAAATATATACTTTATAAAGCAATCCTGGTACCAAAAACCAAAAAAAAAAAAGTGTTTGAAAAATTTTGCAGCTTCCTTCAAAAAGATAAAATAGTTCTTTGTATATGACATTTTTGTATATATATATATATATATATATATATATATATATATATATATATATATATAGTAGTATTTTACAGAGACAAAAATATTGGAACGCTTCGAAAATAGTAAAAGGGGTTTCTTAGATCTAAAAGTCAAAGGTTGCATATGTCCTACTTCGGGTAAGTGTTTTTTCCTTGTCTAATTAAAATTATAATTCAAAAAAGAGAGTAAAAAATTGAGCAGTATTATCCCAATTATCAGCGATGAACGGCCTAGATCCTTCGTCAAAGTTTGACTGTTTGACAGAAGGGGGATTTAGTTGCACCTTTACATTTACTATCTTTTTGGTTTAAAATTAGATAAAATTAATTTCAGTCAAATTGTTTTTGAATTATTAAATACAATATAGAATTATGTTTTAATTGATCTGAATCACATTTCTACATTAGAAGATATGTTTTCATTACAGAAAAAAATACAATAACTAATTTTATATGTTAAAAGATAGAAGTTGGCTCTTGCGGAGCTGAGGAGTATTGTGTCATACATACTAGAGGAGAATTGGATAAAAGAGATATCTCAAAAGGGAGGAGAGAAAAACGGAAGAAATGAAATTATATATTAAAAAAAATTGCGCATGTTTTCAATCTTATAACAAATCTAGGATATTATTCCTTTGTCTTGTTTATGATTTTAATTCCTGAAATTTGGAGTAAATTTATTTTTTGTTTTTCAAATTGAAAAAAAGAATTTTAGTTTCTCAAATTTTAAAAAATACACTTTTAAATTTTAATATTTAGAGTCCAACATTATTAACGAAAGGGGTAATGTAATATTTAAAAAAATGAATTATATACGTTTTAATTTGTAATAGTAATTAATGCTTCCTTGTATATATGCATACTGCATAGTATATTATATAATTTTGACATGCATAGCAATAGAATAGCTTGTTGACGTCTTCTTTGGTTGTTTTTTAGGAGGGGAAGGGGTATGTTGAGTTGGAGTGCAGTTGAATATGGTGGTGCAATAATTGCTGGTGAATTCTGCACTTGGATCTGTAAAATACTGTACATAACGTGAGATGGGTTCAGAGTTCGGAGGGTTCAGTGGCTAGTCCCTTGGATTGGAGGAACTCTTTTCTTTAGTTCATCAGAAATAGCAGTCACTAGCTTAAATCACGCAGTTATGGGGAAGGTAAACTTTGGGGCAGCTTTACTGCTCATTTTGGCTTCTATTGCCCGATTTGTTATCTCCTACCTCTAGTACTTCTTCATTCACACACACACACACACAAGTCATTGATGTTCAATCAGCATGTGCATGCTTCCCTTACTAGTACTAGGAAGTAAAAAGTGTTATACATATATAAGATGAAAAAAAAAGATTGAAAGAAAATAAATGGCAACTATAATCTAGTATGATCTAATTCCTAAAGGACATTGCTTAATGTCAAACTTATCTTTGAATAAATAATTATTTTTACACTCAAAGGATGATGATGATGATGTGATGATACTTAAAAAAATACAAGATATTGTTGATAAAGAAAATATCTTCTTTTTTTTCAATCAATTGAAATAGAATAATTTTTTACATACATTGTAGCCATGATGATTAGAATATAATCAAATCATCATATCTTGAAGCAACAATTTGGTTGAAATGCTTATTCTAAGAAAACACCATTCCTGTATATTACGAGTTGACTTGTTTGTATACAAAATTTTCATAATGCGGAAATAACTTAACATCATACATAAGCAAAGTAATTAAATAAGTAGAATTTGAATACCTACAATTAAAATTATTGAACAATATTATCATCGTCCATAACAAAAATTTGACACTACAACATTATATATAGAACATGTAATACCGAGTAGCAAAAAGCCTCACACATGTTTTCGTGAAAAGGTGTGCCAAGAAGAAATCAAAATACATAATAAAGAGGGAGAAAAAATGGTCCTACTATAATTAATAAAATTTCCTTACCCTAATCATAAACATCTAACCCAACATACTATTATTGAGAGACCTTCTAGGGGTTTTTCTCCTTTGAGCTGGTGGTGCATAAAACATAGCGACATTGAGATCCACCATGAACAAATGAAGAAACAAAACAATCTTGAGGCATGTATTGTGGAACCCTCCACTTTTCCTCTATATATCGACAACCATAATTTCACTAACAGGACAAGTGAGAATGAGATGGTAAGAGCACTGACATGAATATTTGAGAATGTAACATTGCTTGTATAGTAGACTTGGAAGCTATTATAGTCAACATGTCACACCCTATTTCTCCCTACAGACATTTATGCATACTCAATCAAGAGAGTGTCTAGATTCTATTGAGCTCATGCCACCTATTTTGACAGGCGCAAATTCAGGATCATCACACAAGTACAACAAACAAGAATGACAAACTTACAAAAACAATGATGAACATAAATATGTGCGTGATGACATATTTCAAATATATGAGTAATAATAATCCCAACAGATACAATCTTAAGGCATGTAGTGTGGAGCCCTCCACAAATCCTCTATCAACAACCATAGTTCCACTAATAGGTCGAGTTAGAATGAGATGGTAAGAACACTTATAGGAATATTTGCGAACATAACATTGCTCGCATAATAGACTTGTTGACTTATTATACTTAACACACCACGCTTCATTTCTTCCTACAAATATTTATGTATACTCAATGAAGAGGGTGTGTAGATTCTCTTGAGCTCGTGTCACCTATTCCAACAAACATAAGTTTCAAGATCATCACACAAACACAATAAATAAGAAGGGTAAACTTACAAAAATAACGATGAACAAAAATATGTGCATGATGACATACTTCAAATATACAAATAATAATAAATCGAACAAATAGCAAGAAATATAATAATAACCAAGCTATAAGTATTTTTAAAAAAGATAACATGTCATATCATAAAAATATATCCACAACAACACAAACATAAAACAATGCAAAATATGTTTAATAACAATGCATGTGACATGCTCAATTCTGTGGATATCTCTAATCACTGAGCGATTAGCCAATAATATTCCCTAACATAATGTGATATCAACGTTAACCATTAGGTCAAGATGACACATGCCAAAAACCAATTGGTGGACAATAAAATATTATCATGGAACAACCATGGCTTCATCAAAATTTCTGTATGAGGTAGTTTTCTCCATAATGTGGGGTTTGCAAAGGCACTACCCCTTGTAAATCCGTGCATCTAATCTTGATGTCTAGTCTATGTGACATCTGCTAGTCTTCTACAATTGTGTATATGTGTGTGTGAGTCTTTGAACGTCTAGTTACATCCATGTGTAGTTGTTGTCTCCTTAGCAAGCGTACCAAGTTGCACAAGTAGTATAAAATGGTAAGACCGATTATCAAATTCCACAGAGACTATGCTTGTATTTAGAGTTATGTGTACACCTAACGATTAAGCAATTAATGAATGGAAAAGAGTTTTGTGCATTAGAAACAATATTTATCAGAAATAAATGTGAGACTTAATAACAAAGTGTGTAATGAGAGAAGATAAACGCTCGGAAGGTGAGGTTGAGTGTGGACATGTTGGGGACTCTGCTTCCATAACTTCTCTTGATGTAATCTTTTATTGATTTTTCTCTTTTAACATTAATATGATTATCACCCGCATCTACTAGTTTATTCTAACCAAGATCCCTCTAGTGAAAGAATCTAAATCACCTAATATCATTCCTAATTCCTTGGCGATTGATTACTAAATGACTTGCATTAAGAATAAAGATGCATGAACAGGTTAAAGAAGACCATTTTATTCCGAGATGTGACTCACTTTAGATAACATTCCCATGTTCTTAGCATACAAACATTTCTCAATATTCATATATTAAAACAATGCATAAAGATGGATGATCAGACCATAAGTATGTGAACAAGCACAAAGATGAATAGTAATAACATCATATTAAAAGATAGTTCATAATCATTATATCATAGAGAGTTTTGGATTACAGAGCACCCAACACAATGAAGTTTTAGCCTCTCATTATCATGAGGGGCTTGCAGATAGGTGGATAAAAATATAGGGGATTTAATGGAGGAAGGATAAAGTGAAAAGGATCGACCGAAACTTCATAAATGGATTTTCCTTGCACCGACAATGGACTAGAATGCTTCTCCTTATGTTTTTTTGTCGTTAAGCTCCCTTGTTACTTCTGAATACATTTCCTTTTATAAGGAAACATGCCTCCTTGTTGGTCAATCAGAGTGTGCTTGTGCCCTTAGTGCGGTGCTCATGCAGAACACGCATGTCCAGTTGGATGGCAAGTGGATCAAGTGGATCCACGCTAAGCCGCAAGTTTTTACATTTAGTGAGATTGCATGTGACAATTGTATTCCATTGAAGCTTCATTGCACTAAGCAACTTCCTTCAAGCTAAGCGACTCCAACTTGCTAAGCGAGGTTGTCGTGCTAAGCACGAGACATTGGTTCTTCAGAAGTTCTTCTATTTCTCTGTTACTCTCTACAACAATAATACAACCAAAGTTAGGGTTATTTACTTAACTTTAGCATCTTCCGGATGAAATTTAAAAGAAGCTAAATTCTTATTGTCTTACACAAAATAAGTAGTAGAAATAGAGAAAAGTTAAATAATTACTATGTGATTTTAGTATACTACTTATGTATGCATAGTACTTATCAGTAGTCCTTAATAAGGTTTTAAGTACAAATTATTGCCCTAAATAGGGTTTGGGCAGATTTTTAATGTCTTATATTTTCTTTTGTACGTTTTGAATTTTACTTGATTAAGTAATTGATTATGCATAAAATGCACATCATGTCTAGATAATTTTGTTTAAAATTTTGAATTTCCCAAAATACCTGTAAATTCAACATAATTCATTTAACTTCAAGAATTTTTTTTATACATGTTTTAAGTCATTTTGACTTAGTTGAGATTTTCATGAGTAGGGATGATGAATAAACCCGTATCCGTGGGTATCATTTTAAACCTGTTCCGACTTTGATAATGAGTATGTGTATTATTCGAACTTTTTAAGTGAAAATGAGATGAGAATGTGTATCAAATTATACCCGTATCTTTCATTATTATAATTGTTATAATTTTTTAAAATATAAATCAATTAGCTTAAGAGTTAAATAATTAAATAACAAACTTAAATAATTAAAAATTTTAACAACAAAATTTCTATATGGTTTTTTCATACATTTGATATATGTTTTTTTTTCATCATATTTTGCTAGATACAGCGTTTTTCTCAAGTGAAAGTTGTGGTTATAAAATATGATCATATGATCAACATTAGTTGTGGAGTTCAAACCATCCAAATAATACCAAAGCATGAAGATCACCAAAACATATATCAAATTGTTTAAGATCATCACGAATATATACAACAAGAATATTTCTAAAAGAGTTGCAAATGTTATCCTGCAATACGCATCACAATGGGGCTTCCTTTTCCACCCGAGAATCCATTGTTTTAAAGACATGACAATGATAATTCCACATTTTATTTTTCACTCATCATTTAATTTTTTTTTTTAGAATTGATAAAATTTTATTTTTAATTAAAACCCAAAAATATTTAGGAACTAAGACAAAATACAATAAATTTATAAAATAAAAATATATTTAAATGTTAATAATAGAATATACACATATATTTTTTTTTGTGAAATTCTATTATTAGATTATAATTATATTTTGCACAGCTACTATACCATATCATGATAATATGAGAGAATGTGAGGTCTAAGAATATGCATTATGCATTATGCATTATGCACTATATATTCAACTTTAGTCTCGATGATTTTAAACTTTTAAAAAGCAAGTACTATCCACACGATGACGTACCTGAGTAACTCCAGCCAACCATCAGACCAACTAACTTTTCATCTCATCCTTGTTGTCACATTATGAGGCAAGAGATTTCTGTGTATGACTATATATGTATTGATATCATTGCTCTAAGTTAAATGATCCAAACAAAACTGTATGCTGTTATAAAAAAAAAAAAGAATTTGTATGCAACATTGAATTTATCTCAACAAAGGTTATAAAAGATCAATTAAAACATAAATTTGATGAAACTTTATAAACCGTTCATTTTACCTTTTCTAAAAATATAACTTTTTAAACCATTCAAAATCAGTTCAATTTAGTGTGGACGATTTTTATTGGATTTTATACAAAGTAGGTGTAATTTTTTCGCTTTTTTCCAAATGAAGGTAGTTTTTAAATTATTTCTTAAATGGAAATAAGTCGAAAGAAACTGATACAACTTCTGAGTTATTTTTTTAATTAATTAATTAATTTTTGAAGATTGGACATTCGAAGGGGAGTAAATTACTCAAGAACTTTATTTTTCATTTCTTTTCTGTGTTAATTGAGAATTGGATAAATAATTATAAAAAAAAAAAGAATACATCTTTAAAATTTTGATTGGTATTTTTGAGAACTTGAGTAAAGAGTAAATCTTTTTCTTTTAGATTAGAGATTTTTTATAGTTATAGAATTTGAAAGTGAAAATCCTTTATATATATATATATATATATATATATATATATACTTGAGTTGGATGAAAGGAAACCTTCAGCCCGATCTTGAGAGGAGGAGATCTTATTGAATTAACTTTTATCTCAATTTTTCGTTTGCTAGACCCGTAGTTAAAAAACCTAGATTCATTCGAATTGTAACACCTATTACAACTTTAATTTTTTTAACTAGAGTCATATATAATTTTATGACTACAGTGTAACTTTTTTTTTACAACTTCAAAGTCATAAGTTTTTTTTTTTTTACGACTATTACGAATTCAAAGTTGTAATTCTTTTTTTTTTCACGTTATTTTTTTTGTTTATATTTTTTTTTGTTTTCAATTTTTTAAAAATTGTAAAAAAATTTATTTATTTAATTATTAAATAAATATTTATAGTTTTACTTGTTATTAGTTTTATTTAATATGTTGTTTATTTTTATGGTTTTATTTAACATGCTATATATTTTTTTAAATTTTTTTATTTAAAATATAATATATCTTTTTAATATTGTTTTATTTAATATATTTTGTATATTTAAAATTTAGATAATATTTTAAGAATTTTATTGAAATTTATTTATTTTAAATGAAATATAAAAGTAACTTAATGACATTTAATATATTTTTTTGAATTTTTTTATTTTAAAAACTAAAATTTGAAACCAAATATTAAAAAATTTATTACTAATATTAAGTTATAATTTATGATGTTGAAATATTTATTTTGTGCAAATAGGAATTTACTATTAACAATATGTAATAATTTAGTAATAAGAGTAGTTGTTAAGTTAAAAACAACATAATACATTAATATAAAATGAACAATACAACTTAAAGAGAAACATAACAAGTAAAAATTATATTAGTTATCTACTTATTTGTATGAACAGTTACTACAATTATGTCATTCACTCCTACAAAATGAGCAATATAGTTTCTATTTTTTATATTTCTCTTTAATCTGTATTGTTCATTTTATATTAATGTATTATGTTGTTTTTAATTTAACAACTACTTCTATTATTAAATTATTACATGTTGTTAATAGTAAATTCTTTTACACAAAATAAATAATTCAGCATCATAAATTATAACTTAATATTAGTAATATTTTTTTTTAATATTTGGTTTCAAATTTTACTTTTTAAAATATAAGTATTTAAAATAAAATAAATATTAAAAAAAATAAAATGTCATTAAGTTACTTTTATATTTCATTTAAAAAGATAAATTTCAATAACATTATTAAAAGATTATCTAAATTTTAAATATACAAAATATATTAAGTAAAAAAATATTAAAAAATATAATATATTTTAAATAAATAACATTAAAAAAATAAATAACATATTAAATAAAACCATAAAAAATAAATAACATATTAAATAAAACTAATAACAAATAAAATTATAAATATGTATTTAATAATTAATTAAATAATTTTTTTTACAATTTTTAGAAAATTAAAAAGAAAATAAAATATAAACAAAAAAATAGCATGAAAAAAAAAAGAATTACAACTTTAAAGTCATAATTCATTTTTTTAAAAAATCTTACGACTTTAAAGTCATAAAAAAAAACTTACAACTTTAAAGTTGTAAAAAAGAAAATTACACTAAAATCATAAAATTATTTATAACTTTAGTTAAAAGAAAGTAAAGTATAAACAGGTGTTACATCATTACATCAATTTACCTTCTTTGGGAAATAATGTAAAAACTGTCCCCATTTGAAAAGAAGCCAAAAAAAAATAAAAATTGCACCCTGTTGGTAAAAAAAGCCATTTTTAATTTTAATTTTTACTTCTGTTAGCGTTAGATAAATTAAAAACGGTTCTCACGTACCGTGGTTTCAGAGTTGTGCAGCAATATGGCCACCTTCTACCTTCTAGCTGCATGTAGATGATGTAGCTTATTTATGACAAAGAGGACCAATCTTTCTGTCCACTCTTCACCTCTTTAAACTCAACTCCGCGAGTAAACAATAGCTCTAAATTTTTCAGGTTTATTTCGATTGGTTTGACATTTGATTTTTTTGCAGTTTGTAGGAAATTAATATTAATTACTACTCACCATTGTAGCTTGATCTCATTATAGAATCCGGCAATGGTGTCTCAAATTAACAAGACCTTGTTGTAAATTAGTGTTGCAGGTAGTCACAAATTTGGTTGGGGACTTGAGTTTTATTAGTTCTACAAGATGTAGATCTAGAAGATATATAGGACGATAAGTAAATGGATGAATGAGCAGCGAGGTTTCTGAATTTACGCAATGCACACGCATAAGCTTTGTAGAGGTAATCGTGATCAATAAATTAGGTGATAAAAATTAATATATGTTTTTACCCGCCCTTTCCCTGTTCAATTACTTGATAAAAAGATGACATATATATCTGAAAAAAATACTAATAATTGAGTGACAAGTAAGCACCAATGATAATAATAATTATAATAATAATAATAAAATGATATAGAATCACAAACTTTACAGTAGTTTGATTGATTAAATTCACATTATATGCCGAAAAACAAAAATCAACTGTGCAACTGTACACTATTTTTTAGAGAAAGTGGCCAAGTAATTAAGATATTATCTACCGGCAACGCCCCATTTTGTTAGAAAAAAATGGGCTCTTACGTACAGTTCCGATTGAACATACGTGCAATTCACTTTATCAGTGACTTCCATTCAAATGATCATATATGTGTACTGATTCTACGCAATTATTCTTTCATGGCCACACAACACTTTTTTTTTTAATCAGCGTAGAGCACACAACACTACCTGTTTTTAGCATACTGACAAACCCCATGTCATTGATTGGTAAGAGGGAAATACGTACCAATCTCTTCTCTGATTGTGGTCAAAGATTTCATTAACGATTTATGAATAACAAAGCTTAAGTTAAGATCATGTTCATAGTTACAAAACCCATGTCATTCAAAAAGATTCGTAGGGTTTAATTGTACATTTATTGCGTGAAAAGGTAGGTTCCTTGAAAATTTTATGTCGTGCAATAAGAATAATTTTTTTATGTAAAGGTCAATAAGAATATGATATCAATGATCAATGATAACTACAATCAAATCAAACTAAATTGAATTACGTGCTGCTAATTATGTACATGTGCATGTACAATTTTGCCCATAAAACCTTTCCACCAACGGATTTTAATATTGTCGTCTATCACTCATTTAATTATAAAAACTTAAATTCCATGGAAGTATATATATATATATATAAACATAAGTTACCTATAACTAGACAGTTATGCTGCACATTTTTCCATATGCTAATAAAAATTACATATATCTATATTTTCATATTTTTTATACCCTTTTAATTAATCTCCTATCTCCTTTTCAAAGATGTAATGATTTTTTAAACACCCACATCATTTGTGCACGCGCCCACATATATAAATACATACCACTCTACACACTTAATAGTTAATAGCATTTGCATGGGACATTTTTTGGGAGAAAATTCTTATCCAGCAGAACTTAATCAAAGGGAATAGGATCTCATCTCTTTATAATCATCAGTCTTGTTGCTAAACGGTAGAATTGCATAGTATTTGGTCTATTTTTTATGCTTAGTTAGGATATTATGCAGTTTTTCCTGTAAGTATTTTAGAACATATCTATAACAACGTGGGCTGTGTTCTGAAAATAAAAGAAAAAGACATTTTTTTATGGCAAAAGTTGTGGATAGCAGTTGGTTGGGTCATTGTAACTCTTTTGATGACAACGAAATTTATTTTATTTAAAAAGTAATGAACCTTTCAATTTTATAGCTGTGGTGATTAAGGTTAGAAAGTTAGTATAAGTTTAGTATTATAAATTAAGGCTATGATGAAAATTAATTGAAAATTTAATTTAAAGCTGAAAAATTAGAGGGAAGTTAAAAATTAATTGATGGTTGAAAGTTAAAAAAATTATTTATTAAATCATAAGTATTTGATAAAATTATTTATTAAAATGACTGAAAAATATAAAATTATATAAATGAACATATTTATGTAATATTTTTATACAAATTTTAATTTAATTTTCTTGATAAATATATATTTGTAGTATTTATAGTTTTAGTATTAAATTAATTTTAAGCAATTGTAACTTTTTATTTATATAATATCCAAATAAAAAAAACTACATAAACTCGTTATATATCGCTATCAATATCATATATAATAAAAATATAAAAATGAGAAAATCCTATCATATGTAAAAAAAAGTAAAAATAATAAAATTTTATCTTAAATAAAAAAAATTAAAAGGAAAATGTAATAACTATTCAAGGATAAAAAGAGAATAAATATAAAAAACTAAAAGTTAGAAGTATGTTTTATGTTACTTCAAATAATATTTCAAAAACTATTAGAATCTATCAAAAAAATATTTAGCAAACCGTCAAACAATATTTATCAAACCATCAAACAATTTTTTCAGTTCGTTAAAAAAAATTAAAAGATAACTCAAATATATTGTCAAATTCATGCTAATTAAATTAGACATTTCTTCACATTAATTAAATAATTAAAAATGATTTTTATGAAAATTATAATATTTAATGTCATCAATACATCTCTATTATATTTTTAATAAAAAATTTATTCTATTGATAATTCTTTAACTAATACTTTTAGAATATTCATTGGCATGACTAAAAAAAATATAGAAATGATCAGTAAATTATTATTATTATTATTATTATTATTATTATTTGAATTAAAAATTCCTTAAAATTATTATTTGAACTCAATAAATGAAGATTCGTATTCTTATTTAAAAAATATTTTTTAATATGAATGGAGCAATAATGTAATTTACTAATAATTATATTTTAAATTATTAGAATATTAAATTTTTAAATATTTGCTCAAAAATTACATATGTTCCCAAATTTAATTCCTTAATTAGTATTTTCCCATCTGTTTTAGTTATTTGTGTAGGTTGATTTCTTACAATCTTAAATAGACAATTTATAAATAAGGTTTCATATTCGAATTTTTGTGAATGAACAAACATAACTAAAAGAATATTTTCTGAAAGTTTTTGGTCAATTTTTTCAACCAATATTAATTATTGATAGAATCGATAAATACTTTATATTTTACTTTTGTCTTAGGTAAAAAATCATGATAGTTTTTTTAATCCACTAAAACTAATTTCATCCATGATACGTAATTGTCATTCGTTCATTTTTTTTTCACAAATAGTGAATTGAACATTGAACATGGATTCTATTGCATCATAAGTGAATGCAACAAAAACTTACACCATTACACAATAGTTCATCTTCTCCATTTTTTTATTATTAAAAATTAGAATAAGATGACGTACTTTAGTATGCATCTATTTTAAAAATTTAGAAGAAATAAAATTATTATCCATAATAATCATTTTTTACTTAAGTTATCTCCGTTAAAAAATACATGTGATCTAGATTAAAAATTAATGATTTACCAATTGGGAAATATTAAAATCATATTTTTCATTATACTTTTGTATTATATCATAAAAATATTTTGACATTCAAAATCCTTTACACCACAAAAAAAAAATATCAAATGCCTACTTCTTAATTTAGTACGATGTTAACTGCATTAACCACTGATTATTTTAAAAATGGCATCATAAGGCTATATAGTGCTCTAATCGTATGACCCTCATATACAGCCTAAAGTACTTATGAAATTTATACCTAAATCATTAGAGGAAAGAATAGATCCTCTATGTCTTGAAGTGGTAGTCTCATATATGCCCCACTAGAATCACTTCAAAAGGGAAAATAAGAAGCTTAGCTTATCTTTCCAGCATATATCCAATGTCTTATTGGGTTTCGCTTTAGCAAATGGAGGTATAATAGGCGCCTCTTCATGATCAGAGGGATTGGGAAATTTCTTCTTTTTGAGCCACAATAATAACATAATACAAAAGGAATGGATGACCCAAAATTTTTACAGACAGATTTGTCGGCCAAATTGATTCTGAGAATTTCTTACTGACTCTTTTAGAACATCTGGTTTAATTTGAATAAGTTGTAGAAATTTTTTATAGTTATTTCAACAATTAAAAAAGTATTGAAGGTTGGATATAGAATAAACTAATTTATAAGCTTATTATGCATATTTCTCAATTATTCTCCTCACTATTTGCTTTTTTTTCATTTTTGTATATAAAAAAATAATTTCTCGTCAAAAAATAATAATTATTTTCAAAATATATAAATTACCAAAGTAACTTTTTGCTTTTCTTTTTTGCTGACCTATTTGTAGTCTCTTTACTCTTAAGACAAGTTTGCATAATTTGGCTTTCTGTGCTACTTCCTACTATGGTGAAAAAATACCTTGCCACCATATCATATTATCTTTTCAAGCGAGTGCAGATTAAAGAGCCTATAGCTCTCATTTCGACATTTGACAAACATTTTTTATATCGGCACCAACCATTTGGCAGACATGACCTAATTCAAATGAAAACTTGTGAATTAATGATATGCATCATGATCTACGAGGAGATTTTGATTAATTGTTAGTCGGCATATATGTCCGTATAAGGTAGTATAAAAGAAAAGCATATATAAGGTCTAGGATCATAATTAAACAATATATTAAGCTAATTAATAATAGAGGTTTGGTCATTTTTTTGAACAAAAGGTTTGGTCATATATATAGGAATTAATTACATCGTCTGCCATTAATTTTCGTTGGCTTTTATAATTTCACTTCATTTGAAATGACAGCACTACAGCATTTATAATATGAATCAGAATCACCAATCAAAATGATTTACTTAACAGTCAGCCCTTAGTCGAATTTGAGAGAGAATAAAACTTGTCAGTTTGAAACATACAGAAGTTGCTATGATTAAGCTTTAGAAGCACTATCATTGTTTTTCACACAAAATACATTTGGGTTTGGGGGAGACAGTAAAGCACATAAGTGGCAACTACGAGGAAAAAAAGAAGCTAAGAAAGAGTACTAATCATTTATAGGTATAAGAAAATAATAATGATAATCAATATTCGAAGATGTTATCCAACATCACCATGTACGGAAGTGACTTGTTACCTATAGTTATCAAGTTCGAATTTGCAAGCAATTATAATAAAATTCAACACCCTTTTAAATCAGAAAATTAAAATAATATATATATAAATTAAGGTAAGGCACATAATTAATCCCCAACAAGTCTAAGCTTGACATAGCGAAAAGGAAAAGTACATATATTATATAGAACTATGAATGATAATACCATACTTTTGGTTTCCTCATCACAAGGATCATGGCTTCCATGTATATCCATTCACTCTCTCACAGTCTCACTTCCACTTTTCAGTACTTCCCACGCACTATCAGTCTACTACCAGTACCGCACTGTCTGCTTTTAAAGCAGAGAGATGCATGATATATCCCAGAATTTAATTTTAGACTTTTGCTTCTCCCTGACCAAACAGGATCCAAAGACAAACAGTCTATATGGACCAGAGATATAGCAGCTTTCACCAACTTAAAAAAATTAACAAAGAAAAATAAAATAAAAAAAACCCTAAATATCATGATACTAAATTAGCTAGATCATAACTCTAAAAGCATATTGGGATTAAAAGAAGAGATCCCACTTGGAGATGAAGGTTTTTTGAGTTTGGACACAAAGGAAAAAGATTGAGTGAGAGAGGGAGGTGGTAGAATTTGGCATGGAGTGTGAGAATTGAATTCCTCTAATGAGTTGCACTTGCACCTGGAGGAGGAAGAGGGTGATGAGGTATTGGCATGGGTTGTTGCTGAGGTGGTGGACGCTTTCTTTTCTTCTTCTCATAGCTAATTCCTCTGGCTTTGGACTGCAGATCACGAACCTCACGAAGGTAGAGTCTCACAGCTCGGGCTCCAAAAGGGTTTGCCTCTGGCTTCCCTCCATTTTCCTCAAAAGCTGCACGCAAACGCCCTATGAGTGCGTCAAGGCTCCCCCAAGCTTGCCTAAGAGGACATGGACATGGCGCCGGAGGGTTCGGGTGCCCGTAAAAAGGGCAGATCGGTGTGTGCACTTTGGTCTTCCCAAATTGATCCAGGTACCTATACACACACATAACAATAACAAAAAAAAAAATTCATACATACATAACAAAGACCCAATGTATGTATGTTGAAAAGAAAATAATTTTACTCGAGAGTCAGATAGATAGTGACAACAGGCTCTCTTTCCAAGTATCAGAAGGAGAGCTCTGTCATCCAGATATTATCTGGTGGTTCTGATAAAAGATACATGTGGGTTTTATAAAAAATATATAGAGAGAGAAGAGGTGCATGGTGTGCAAGACTAATTAAGAGGGTGTGTGTGTACCTTAGAAATTCAAGGACGTGTGCACCGCTGCACCTGGAGAGGGAGAGAGGGGGACGGTGGTTCTTGAGGTATTGACCGAAGGTGTTCCAGTCACGGCGCTTCTGGTTCTCGTAGCGGCTGCTGCTGGTGATGGAGGTGGAAGCAGGAGAGGAAGAGGCAGAACTAGCTGTTAAGTTGGCGGTGGTGATGCTATTTGTGATGAGGTTGCAGGTGTTGTCGGAGTTACATGTGTCTATAAAGTCTTGAATATTTGAATCCATGGCCCTTGTTCTTTGCTTTGCTATGCAGATCCAAGGCTTAATTGTTTTGATTCTCTCTTTCTGTGTGTTGTGTGTCTTGGAATAGTTTATCTGGGTTGCTGTTCTAGGGTTCCTAAGACAGTGACCAGAGCTGGTGAGAGGAGTGTGTGAGAGAGATGAAGGTTAATTGAGATAAAGAATTACTATACTTATAGTTTGGATAACAGTTGAGGAAATGTCCTATTGTTTGAATAATTTTTTTTAATGTTTTTTTTTTGCTTTTAGAAGTTACTGTAAATGAAAACAACAACCTTAAAGGGAAAAAATAATTTTTTTTTTTTAAAAAAAAAGAAGGAAAGGAAACAAAGTCTGATTAATTGTTGATTTGTCTTGGAGACTTGATGGCTTTTTATCTTTTTGATTTTAATTTTATTGGAGATAGAAATATTGGAACACACATGTACTGTACCTGGAAATGGTGAAGCAAAAGAAGATTTTATTGATGTTGAGAATGTGATGAGATTGATGGGAGAGTGAGTGGCCAGTTCGTCGTTTGCTCTATTCAGCAAAGTTGTGAGTATTTGTTGAGCAATACTAGAAATCTCTCACAAGGGTAACTGTTGGTGTTTTTTTTAGTAGCTTTGATTTCCGAGATTGATAAGGGATTGGGTTTTTTCCTTAAAAAGGTGGAGCAAACTCAAATTTTCATCGTCGCTTGTTAATGGTCGTATTAATATTCTTCCTTGTGTTTGTGCAGTGCTGTATGTTAGGAAGGAGAGAGAAAGAGAGGAAGGGAGGGGACTAGGGCTTTGGAGGAAATAGGAAAGAAAGGTTGGACAGTAGGTTTCGATGGAGACAGGAAAAAGTTTGAAGGGGTAAAAATGAGGGAATAACATGATTCTGTTTCTTGACCCTGTAGCCTTGAATGACAGTTCCTTTTGAATTGACCCAAATGCCCCTACAAGTTTATCCTTTTTAACCTTTTCTTTCTCTTAAGAGAAAGATGAAACTTTAATTTCTGACACCACCTTTGTCCACTTCTCACCCTCATTTTATGAAAATGAAAAAAAAAGAAATAAAATTCAAAGGAATTTTTGTATAAAAAATATTTTAAATTTAAAGTCGACCTATTTTACTATGAATCAAGCATATCCTATTTGATTGACACAAAATTCACGTTTTTTAGGCCACAAAAATGCATTCCAACAATAGTTACATGTGCTTGGCTCAATTATTTTGTTTTACAATTAAATTTGCACTTAAAGTGCGTTTGAATATAAAATTTTAATCGAGAAAAGTAATTTATTAGAGAATTTAAATTTTTTTAATCTAAAATTTATTGTTTGAATGTTTTTCTTATGAAGAATTTAAATTTTTGGAATTTTAAACAACTAAAAATATGAAATTTTAATTTTCTTTTAAAAGGTGATAAATTGAAATTCTCTTATTGATAGAAAAGCTTTTCAAAATATTTATGTATTTCTTTTATAACCTTCATTCTCTCTTCTTCTACCTAAAAGTTCCCAGAATCTTGTTCTTAAACTCGTAACTCTTCCCTCACGTCGATGATCATCTTCTTCAAGAAACGCCGTCTGAACTTGCGAGCGTCGATCGGGTGCGGGCGTAGGGGGACACATAGAATTGCACCTGCCAGTCATGGGAGCAGTTGTCGCTACCCATCACGTGACGGAGGTGCTTGCCGGCGCGGAGGATCTCGATCATTCATTGGATCGCTGACTGAATGTTGTGGTCGGGTGAGGTGATGTATGCCGCCGTGTCCCGATTCCCCTACGACTTCCCATGCCGTATCAGTATTCTTATTTTTAGAAGCACACCAACCATATATTCTCTTCTCTTTGCATTCCATTTTCTTTCATCCTGACAATTTTAATTTTTTTTATCCAAATACAAAATTTTGAAAATAAAAAAATTTCAATTGAAGTATTTGAAATTCTTATCCAAACACTCTTAGTATATTTATAGAACTGATTTAAAAGAGATTTAAAGTTAATACGATGGTTTGGAAGAGAGTTTCAACGATTGAAGGGAGGAGTGACCAGAGATAATAATAGCTTCGAATATTCTAATAAATACTATTAATATTTATTGATAAAAATTGAACTGATTTAAAAAAAAGTTTTCAATTGACAAAAATTATTTTCAAGAATGATTTTAAAATTATTTTATATATATTTTTAAATTAGTTTTTATATATTTTAAAATTATTTTTTATTAGTTAAATGAAAATAAGTCATTCTACTTACTTTTCAAATATTTTAACATGGATCTAGGTATTATGCCCATCTTTAAGTCTCACATTGAGTTTTGTGGAATGTTTGATGAAGCACTTAAATGGGTTAGTTCTCCTCCTTGATTCCTAGCTTAATTTTAAGGAAGAGTTCACCAGATGTTTGGATGCTTATCGATTAGTATCAAATTTTATTGTTGGTTTCTTGGAAATGATTACCTACAATAAGGTTAATTAATCAGACCGATCGAGTAAAGCGTCGTAGTGTTAGCTATCAGGATATTAACTCATAAGAGTGATGTTATATATGATGAAGAGTTTGATATTACGGGATGCCTAAGTTTCACATGAAGTATGAGATACTCAATAGACTACTTAAATGACTTGGCTCTCTTCAGTGTTTATGACGTTTTGAATACAGATTAATTTTTTAACTCTAATATTAAAAAAGTGAAATATATAATGCAAAACTGATTTTTATATTCCAATTTCACACTCATTAGACATTTTTTTATAGGCAAAGGAATTACTTTTAATTTTTTTCTCTTATTTTCTATTTTTTCTATAAAATGACATGCATTTATTGGTGTGCAAATAACAATACTTCCTACGCACTTGGTCAGTTTAGTGGTGAGAGTTTTGATAATTTATATAATCTATTGAGCTAATTAAAATTGCATCGGTTGTCACAGAAAAGAATAATATTTTCTTTTTATTATTATAATATAATAAGTAGAAACACATCATAATTACCTACAAAAGAAAATTTATTTCCTCTATTAAATCTCTGATATTTTAAGATTTAAAGTATATATTTTCACGGTTCAATTTTGTTTTCTTATTTTGACATATATAATATCTCTATTAAACAACCATAATGTGAAGAATAAAAAATTACGTACTCATATAGAACCTGTAACTTTTTTTAAAAAAAAATCCATATATTAGTTAAATATTTTAATTTTTTTTACTTCATTATACTCAACAATATAATTATATAATATGAGACAAAAGTTTTATACTCATTTTTATCTTATCTTGTGAAACAAATAATTTAATATTAAATATTGTAGCATATGCTAACCAGTGTCCTAATTAAGGATATTAATGAAGGAATTTAAAATAGAAATATTTTTATTGAGAGATAAAAAATTGTATTGTTCATGATATTTTTTTTTTATGTTCTTTCATAATTTACACAAGAATTTTTTTTTTCTTAACCAATGTTCTAAGAGTATTTGTTAGCAAGACCCAATATTGTATAATAATTAAATAATTTAACAATTAAATTTTAAACTATTTTGTTGTTATTAAATACATTAATCATTCATAGAAATTGTCAATAAGTTTGAAATTAACTAAGGAGACTAAAATCACAAATATTTTAAAAGTAGGAGATAAAATATCTCAATTAAAAAATAAAAAAAAAAATTAAAATTACAAATTTTTTAAAAGTGAAAGATAAAATGTCACAAATAAAAATTAAAAGGACTTGTATTTTAGTCTTATCTTTTTAATATTTTTTATGATCCATAGAAATTAAACATACTACCACACATGATTTACAACATTCATTAGTCTTGCTCAACCAACTAAGATGCACCTTTTGATATACGTCCATATAAGATGGCTAAAAAACTAGTTGATTACATTTTCAAAAGGAAGTAAAAAGAAGACGAAAAAAACTTATTAAAAAGTTTTGTTATTATGAAGGCGACCTAAATGTGGGGAGTTAATATTATTCTGAACTTTGATATGTTATCTAGCGGAGAAGATAAAAAAAGATACGAACTTATTATATTGATAAAACAAGCAATTCTTTTTTAACTTTAAAATAGAGTACGTAGAAATTTTTTATGATTTGTATTATTGCCATCGATTATTTAATTTTATTTTTTTTACATAATTGATCAAGTTTTTTTAAAAAAATAAAATAAAAAGGACTTAAGGAACAAAGGTGAGAAAAGTTATTCATGTCACTTGTGTAGAGTTGTCAAATATTAGGCTTGAAACATACTAGGTTTTAATTGACCCGACTAAAGGAGGGTTAGACGGGTCGGGTCTTTGTAATACAGGCCTAAAGACTACTATATCTATTTGATTCACTATTATTATATTTTTTTTATAAAATTTAAATATAATTAAGAGAGAAAAATCAGATCAATTTGGTTCCATCTAATGGATCAACTAAGAAAGTAAACGAGTTGAGCTAAGTCAAGAATTAAAATTTAGATTTGGTTTGTGAAAAAATGGATGATTAAAATTTAACTCAATTATTTAAATGAGCCTAACTAAACGATTGAACTTAGCATTTTTTTTTTAAAAAAATCTAATGTTTGAACCTGACTTGTTTAGTTCATTTTATAACTTAAATTAATTTTTATTTTGAGAAACTTTTCCATAAATTATTCTTAACTTTATCAATTAGATATTTGATAAAAACATTTTAATAGTAGATAATAATCTACAAATAAAAATATGTGTTGAACAAGAAGTATGATTTTATCAAATCTATGTAATTGAATTTTTTTCATGATATATATAACTATTTGTCACATACTATTAATGTCGAACTTGTTAAATTTAGATTTGACTCATTTAAATAAGCAAATATAATATAAAGTTTGGATTTATTTATTTAATTAAAGAATTGAGTATTTAATGAGTAATAGTTTACAAATAATTTAACTCATTTAAAGTACTCCTAGGACTAACACACACAATCAAGTTAAGTTGATAAAAGTGTAGCCTATAAGAAATCTAAATTAGTCTACATTCCACAACATAGCTTGCTGGTCAAGCTAGTTAGGTTGCTCACTTTGACGATTCTATTATTTTGATCACACTGTAAATATAGAATTAGTGTGTGTTTGGAAAATAGATGAATCTAAAGCCATCAAACTTTTAGGCTAAAGTTACAACATAGTTGTTTTTGACATTTTTATTTTGAAAAGTGGAATTTTTTTACTCAGCGTGATTCCAAACATACCCTTAATGATATGTATTAGAGTTTTTAAATTGTTAACATTTAAAGTTAATCATAAAATAATATTAATTTGATGAAAACTACTTTTAGAGAAAAGATTTTTCACACACGCACACATGCACACACAAGATAATAAATCATCAATTATGAATATTCATGAAGTGGATCAAATGTTATTAGAAGGGGATATGAATAATAACAAACATATTAAATTAGCTTTTTTCTGTTAAAATAAATTGCTTTTTATTTTTGCTTCTCAAGCTACTGCTTTAAAATCAGACGTTTTGTTAGGAATAATGCCTTCTTTAAGTACTTGGTTTTTTTGTGTTGTTTGATTAGCTGTCACAAGAATTCTTTATTCTTTGCTTAAAACAAAAAGAATGCTTTATTCATTTATTTTATACACGTAGACAGTCATCAATATATACGTATGCTTCCTATATATGTTGGGCTCTATTCTAAGGTACGCATGCAGTATGCTGGTTTACTACATGGCAAGAAGCTTAATCGTGCTAAATTGATGTTTTGATTTTGGTGTCTTGTGGTCCATCTAATTGATGCATAACTATTCCATTTTCAATCATGTAGTAAAGTTGATTTGTGTATAGTCTACGTGATTTTATTGAATACAAATCATCGTCTTGGTTTCTTGTTAGATACATGGTGAGGAATATTGTAATTATTTTCTTCTCCCACCCCCCATTTGTACTGGTATGTTCAGCTGGTAGTGGTAGAATACTATAATGTTTAAAGATTTTAGCCCTTTTCAAGTTCTCATTATAATATTAAGCCAACAAACTTGACCATCCTCGCCATTTTGATTTCTTATTAACAAGGAAACAAAACAGTCCAACTAACAAGCCAATAGCTAGTTGATTGGATTATCCTTGCTGGGACTACTGTGTACTGTTATAGATTGTCATCTTCATCAGCACGGTCACCCTTAGCTGTATCACCATTCACCACCACCTGCTATTATTTTCACAGTCAATATATATTTCTAAATTTGCTGTTGATACCATAAAGTTTAAAACATATTTGATACATTTTGAGTTTCTTATTGACTAAAATGAGCTTAATGTAGTATACTTGAATCATGGAACCCTCCTAGATACTTAATAGACTATTCATTGAATGCAACATATTGTTGCAGTTTTTTTTTTGTTTTTTTTATTTATTTATCAAAATCCAGAGTTATATATGTTACTGCAAATTGAGAAGGACAATCTCAATTAGGTTGACACCGAACTCATTAACAATCAAATCAGCACATTTTCCTATATTAAAGATCAAATAGAAAATAAACATCATGGGAGGACAAACATATTGTTGCAGTTAGATTTCGGTGAAATTAACGAAAAAATGAAGGGAAGCACGTAATTATATGCAGCGTTTACTCATATGTAATTACAAATTATTAACACATTTGTATGAAAACATTTGCAATATTCATATAGTTTCATAATTCATACTCTGGCCTCTTTCTCATTTTCCATGTCTTTCTCCACTTCTTTAATATTTTTACACCCTTTTCTTTGCATGTACTCCTGTTCATCTTAGTTTAATGACCAAATGGTTTTGTTTTTCCAGGACAGGCATCCGAGTGGGGGCAATTAAATATTCCATATTGAGAGGGAATTTTTTTGTCTTCGATTATTTTTTTAATTAATTCTTGCTGGGTTGTCTATGACAAAATCCGGTACTAGGATCTTAGACTGTTTTCTTGCCTTCCACACAATTTTATTAGTGTTATTATATAAATTCTTCCATTCAATATTGTATTGGTTCCTCTTCCTTCTCTTGTTTCCATCACAACAGTACTCAGAATTCTTTTTTCTTCTTATATACGTATATTCTTATCTTTCAAATGCAAGACGTTATTATGCCCTTGTGAAAAGGAAAACAAGCAAGAAACATTATTTCAAAATTATGTGAGGGGACACCACATGTTTCATGATCATAGATTATCTCAATCACACCCGCCAAATAAGCTTTAGTGGGTGGACCATTCTAGTTAGTTGAAATAAGAATTGGTATCTTATTTTTTAAAATTATATACATTTTTATTTAATGTCAAAGTAAATGTAACTTTCAAGCGTACTTGACAATTCATGAAGTGCCTTTCACATCATAAAAATAGATAATCAATTCCATAGAACACTTCATATAGCCTGTTGTTACTCGGACTTTTAAATTTAGTCCACATGGGGCGAGAATCTATGGTCAAATTACTAATATTTAGAATGGTACCAGTCGTCATTGCACAGCCACAAAAACCAACACGAATGCGTTTTAATACAAGCATTGGAGATAACCCCCGCATGAATAATTTTCCCGGAGAGTAAGGGATGAAGTTCTTGTGGTCAATATCCTAGGCTGGATTGAAAAAGGGTTCTTTCATGAAGCTGTTACGAGTTGGAAAAATATATCAATATATTTTTACCAAAATATAATTATATAATCAATATGCTAAGAAACTAAACAGTAACATCTATTCTATGTTTGCCAATTTCACTCTTCTTTGTATGTTTGTGGTTATCAAGATTATTGTTTGTTAAAGCATAGCTTCAAGCCCATAAAATCCTATATAGATAGGGAATCACATTCATCCTCTGTTTGGAATCTCCTTGTTTCCCATCTTTATAAGTTGAAAAATAAGCACTAAGCTAAAATACAAATTATCTAGTTTATGAAGTGACCACGATTACTCATACTTATATATACTATTTTAGTTATATTATTAGTCAATATTAAATCTTTATCATACTTTCTCACATGAAGAACTAGACATATAGAATGTGAAATTTACAAAAATAGATAATAGCTGATCAACTGACAGATAACTCAATAGATTGAACAAGAACTACATGTTGATAGATGTTTGTGACACTATTTTAACTTTAGATTTGAACTAACTCAACTCCGGCCTAAAACTAACTGTAAAGATTATTATCTTTACTTATATACATCATTTTAGTCATATTACTGGAATCTAAAAAAAAGCCTCCGATCCAACAATACCTTCTTCTTTAACCTATATCCCATGATTCCCATTGGAATTTTTGGCAGTGTTTCTCAGTTTTTTTGCAGCAACGGAGGATTGGAGAAGTGCTCAGGTGAGAAACTCACGTGGGGAAAGGACGTTAAATGTAGCTCTTCCCTTAATTATAAAGCGCGGACACATACAAGTGATATGTATGGATACAACACTAATGCTAGAATTCACAACATAGATGAGACATGACTGAGATATAATATAACATGGACTTGACTTTTGAGTTGTCATCTTTCAAGCAATAAAAATATTAACATAATTTTCAAAATGATATCGTTTTGAAGGAATAACTTAAAAAAAATAACAAAAAAGTCAATTTCAATACAACATACATCTATATAATATTTATTAACTCCATTACACAAATTTAATGTTTTATATGTCAACTTTATTGATTACTATATAATGAAATATTATTATTCATTTAATTAATATTATATCACATTTATATTGTCATAGAAATTAAAAAATAAGCAAATATATAAATATATATGTAAAACTCAGTAAAAGTATTTGATATAATACATACCCATGACAATAATAATCACAACAATTTTGATACTTTAATCTTATATTTATAATTTTATTGCTAAATTGTTTTCAAATCCCGAATATGTGTCGGTGGTACGTAGCAGGTGAAGGAAAAAAGCTGGTAAATGATGTGACAATGAGCTTTCAAGTTATTAATAGTGGTGTTAGACTGTGGTAAGTAACCATTGATAATTCATAATTGAAGTAATCAGGCCGTTTGTTCTGTCACTATTAATTGGGAGGGGAAGCAGGATTGCATAAATGTTGTAAGTTGAGAAAACAGTGAACACAATGAAGGCCATGTTTTCACTTCACTTGGCAGTACACCCATGATGGAACTTGAAGTACAACTCCAACTTAAGGACATGCATTTTTGTCATTCGCTCCTCTAACAATTTCAATGTCATTCATCTTGCAAAATACATTAAATTTAGTATATAATATATTCAACATAGAGTCAACTCTCTTTTTTTCTTTTTACTAAAAAAATATATATATTAGGAAAAGGCATGCCCTTCTAACGCCAAATAGAGATAACCCATCTCGTCTAATATTTACAATGAAATTTATATATCATTATTCCGCCAACAAGAAAATTCTAAAATAGAACTCAAATCACAGTTAATTAATGTAGTCGAAAGATTTGACCAAATGTGTCAACAGGAGTTAACACGTAGAGTCGTCTAAAATTAGGATTGGAAGAAATCATAATTAATTATTAATAAATATTTTTTTACAATTAAAGTACGACAATTTATATTGCCTTTATTTTTTTTAAAAAAATATTCTTCTAAGATATATATTAATTAAAAATAAAATAATTATAATTATATAAAATTCAATACCAACTGTTTGTGGACCACATATATAATAAACTGTCAATGATTTAACTGAAGTAAAAGAGGGTTGTAATGCTTAATAATTTGATTTGATTTGGAGATAAGGAAAGGCTTTCATGAGAAAAGCTAATGCACTTGAGTGGACCCAATCTTAGTTATGTGAATGGTACTAAGGATTCAGGGACTTAACTACAAATACGACTTAGCCCTGCTGTTCTGTACC
Organism: Glycine soja; assembly: GCF_004193775.1. Taxonomy (NCBI): domain Eukaryota; kingdom Viridiplantae; phylum Streptophyta; class Magnoliopsida; order Fabales; family Fabaceae; genus Glycine; species Glycine soja. Next base: position 39,709,365 of record NC_041004.1, on the reverse strand, counting down.
CACAAAACAATAATACAGATCATAGACAGCTGGTTGATTCATGTTCCATGAGCAATCAATAGAGATCTTTAAGGAAGAAACAAGCACTTTAACTGCTGTCTAATTAATGAATTCTTCAAGTTGCTGCAGATCCTTGAGCTTTTCAACTTGCAACCTCACTGCAAAAAGATAAAGGAATCTTCAAAACCTTGCTTCATTTATAATATTATTTAAAATGATTGTCATTTAATATTTTTGTATGACAATTAAAAGTATTGAATATTTTCAATTTCAAAATATGTTCTTTTGCATACTATTCTCTTATTTTATTAATACTTTTTATCTTACTTATTGAAGATATTAATCTATTATTTGGTGAGAGAAATAAAAAGGAAGGGAAAAATCAAAATACACATTTTTTATAAAAAAAAAATTGGTTGGTTTTGGAGGCTAGAGCCTGGGGGGGAGAGAAATAGTCGAATGCTTTTCTTTTCCTCTTCCAAAAGTTAATGAATTTTTCTTTACATAAAATTAAAGAGATTATATTTAAAAGAGAAAAAAAGGACTTAAGATATGTGTTTTGTGCTGACTAACCTGTCTTCAGCTTGCTTAAAAAAAAGCTGTCTTCAACTTTTCCACCCTCCCAAACTCTTCCGACTATCCTACGGACCTAAAGTAAATAAAACACTTGCTTTTAACCTCCATTTCTCCAAATAAATAAAACCCTGGAACATGTTATTTATTTATGTTTTATTTTAACAATAAATAAATAACATTTAATTAGCTTTTAATACTTAAAGTATTTATTTTCGTTTAAAATAAGCCACATTTTATCGTTTTCTATATTAGTTAGCAACTATATTTTATCTATATCTTTGACAGTACTAATCTTAATTGAAATATACATTTTTTAGGCAAGCACTTTAAATAATAAACTTCAAAAATCTTGTTTCACTTTTTATTGGTCTGTAAACATTCCCAAATTTTAATTAAATTAATTAATAATAAAATGGCCTTCATTTAATTTTCATTACCTATCAACCTTTTATTTGTCTTTTTTAATACTAGAATAAAAGTTGTCTTACTGTTAGAAATAATAAAAATCTTACAAAAGATCAATCATCTCTCAAGAGTGAAGAAAGATCAAATGAATTAACATTAATATTAATTGAAAAATTATTAAATGAAAATTAGTTATGACAGTTTAATAAATAATTTTATATTTAAAAAACATTAAAAGGATACATTTTAAACAATTTAATATTTTCTGTAAATTAATTGTGAAGCGGTTCATTTGAATGTTGGATAAACGTTGGTAACTTTGTTATTATTATTATTTTTATATGAATTGAACATAAAATTTACAACATTTACGCATCTCTTTATTCAAGTGACCCCATTGTACCCTGCTATCACACTCTTCCCCTGTCATTGTTTCCTCATTTTCTTTCTTAATTATTTTTTGTATTGACGACTTTTGTGACAATGGAGTCTCGACCCACAAATACACATTCAACTACAAACATGCTAAGGCACATTTTTGTCTCCCAGTTAGGGCACCTTCAATTTCACCAAAGAAGCAAAGCATCTCCACCAATAACATTACTCCGATCAGTGCTTTCCATCACCACTTTCTCACTTCCAATTTGCTCTTGATTTCATAAGACAAAAAGGGACTACATAAAAAAAATAATGTAAAAAGCCTTACAGGGACGACATGCATAAAAGATGTTAATAATAATTAACTTTTACTTTCCTCCTCCTCTCCAAGCAAACTGATAAATATTTTCTTTTAATCAAACGTAATGAGGAAACTTTTAAGTGATATTCTGTTTAGGAAAATGTTTTTAATTACTTTTTAAAATTTGCATATAAAAAATATCATATTAAATATGGCCTAATTATTTCTTATGTTTTTTAAACCAAATAATCAGTAAAAGCTAGATAAAGTTAGAAAGAAAAAACAATTATCAGCTTAATTTTAAAAAATTGAAACCTTAAAACTTTAAATGTGATAAATGTTTTGGAAGAAGAAGTACCAAAAGATTTTCAAGAAAGAAAGTAGGCGAGAATAAAAGATGAAAATGATATGTATAAAGATAATGGATTCCACTTTTATTTGCTAACCAAAAACTAGTCTAAGTGGAAGTTTATTTATTTATGCATGTCAACAAAATTACTAGTTGTAAAACTTTAGAAAAATATTAGTAACACAATTTTTAATATTTTTTAAAACACGCTATTAATAGTTAAAATTTATTGAAACACATGAAATGATGTTTTTGTAGTTTTTATAGATAAATGAAGTGTGTATTATCTCTCTTAATGAAGTATTTTATAAAAATTATTTAGTATTGAATTTTTTACAGCATGTTTTATAGACTCGACTATGAGAATCTAGCTCAATTAATTGAATGTATGTGAAGTATTATAAATTTGTAATATCTGAGTTTAATTTCTATTCATAAAAAAAATAAAAAGACTTAACTATCTCCTAATTATACTAATTATGGTAGATTTTGTTGGTGAAATAATGCCTTACATCTTATTTAAAAAACCTCATTTCTACTTTCATAATTTTTAATATATTTCAACTATATATCAGAGAATGTCTTTCTAACTTTGGACTAGAGGGAAATCATGCTTTTCTTTCGGCATCAAATGCCTTCTTTGCTTGCAAAACATAGTTAGTTCAAGTGCACTGAATGGGTATTTTGTAATTTCAAATTGCCCATAATAATTTAGGTAAATTCCCATCCAAATTGAACGATCAAAGTCTGGGCATCGTGCATATGAGGCAAATCTGCCCGCGTTATTTTCATGTTTCTCTTTTCTCGAGGAAAAGCAAAGAATAATACTGGTGTTTGTAGTGTTTTTCAACTGAGGTTTTCTTCAACATGTGTTTCTTGCAGATTTTCAAAGTGACAATAAATGGAATATATTCCTGAATGATTATTAAGGTTATAAGGTTAAGATCTGAGAAAACTTTGGGCACGTCAAAGCAAAGTGACACATTAATTTCCTATGAAAGCGATTTAGACAATGGTATAATAGCTTTTTCTTTTCCTCTTTTTTACTTTCTTTTTACGGTGGCATTTAAGTAAAGTTTTTGCATTAGAGTACATAACCATTACATTTTTTCTTTCTCCCTCGTTAAGGAAGGATTGATAGAACACATTGAATTGCTTTTAAGTTTTTGGGACAAATTTGTACGTCTTTTTGACCTAGTTAGTACTTGAATATTGATAGACACATGTGGTAGTAGGCCACGAACCATACCCCCTTCTGACTACGGAGTATTGATCGTGTCAATTTTGTTTGTTTCCTTTTGCTAAATTGATGGCTGGAAGACACTACAGAACAAAAAGATCACAAGCCCAATCAATTTTTGGTCATGAACATGACCCAATCATTGATCCCAAATAAACATAGGTAGAACATAATGTCAAAGATATATAGGAAAATTCCTTCCTGCACTTTCTATGTGCTGAAAGCAATATAGGAAGTGCATGAATCAAGCATGGAAGTGCAGGAAAAAAAAATCCCATATACAATTAGTTTTCACACCGTTTTTTACAACCAATATGCCCATAAATTTGGAAATAATAATTGGTTGCTTCAGTTTAACTTTGGGCATGACCCATTTCACCAAATTCCAACCTGGGTGCATTAGTTGCACCTGTCTTAGGGAGAAATTATGTACCCTTGAACCACATGATCATATAAAATTCTATTCACCAGTATTTGACAAATATCAACCGTATAATGATAATGTAACCATCCTCAAGGACAAATTATTCTCAAATAGACACATTGTAACAATATAAAATAAGTAATAGCCATACATCATGTCTTTTTTTTTGGTATATATCAAAGGAGTTTCAACAATTCACACACTATGTTCAACGGAGTTAGACCCCTTAGTACCATGCACCATTTCTAAATCATTTTCTGGATGAGCTTAAATTTTGAGCATTACTTGTTTAACAAACAAGACATGCATGACCTGATGCTAGCCAACAAGGTCCTGGATTGAACTCGAAGCTCTCAGAATGTAATCAACTTTGTATACCTCTGAACGGGTGAGGTCAGTAATATTATAATATATACAAGTCAAAGTGAAAGCATAGATTGAAACAGGATTGAATAAATTAAAAAAAAAATGCTCACATGGCCGAATGAGGTACAACAATTTATGGTACATCACAAGATTCTATACCATATTTACAAATATGTACAACAGTGACTCACAACCGCATCAGTTATGACTTATGACTCCAACAGAACAGTGTTTTGTTTTTACATCTCGCCAAAGCATAAAGCTTCAGAAATAGCTTACCTTTTCTTCAAAACAGATCTCACTACTAGAAAGAAACCAAGCCATTAAAACCAACAAAACAAATTGGGGTGGGGGGGTACCCTACTAATGCAGGAAACAAAAAAAAAGGTTTGTGCCTACAACACAAATGATACATTTAAAAAGAATTAAAAAAATGAGTAAAGGAGCCCTAAAGTCCTCAAGTGGATGTAGATTAGGGAGTTACTGAGGCAAGAGTGAAAAGGGCAATGAAATGATCAAAATTGCCTTATCTTCATGATTTCCCCTTCCCCTTGACTCCTTCACGCTGATTACGAAAATGACTGAGAAGCTGTTGTGCCTGCATGTAAGCGAACATATTGTTAGCACTTCTTCCACGTTTCAGATTATGCTTATGATGTGAGACTCTGTATGCAATGACCCCTCAATGTTTGTATACTTTTTCATAAGTTTGTGTTACTTAAAAAGTCCATTGTGAAAATTATTATTTCTCTTGAGCATGAATTATGCTTTCTCCTATCTTTCTACTTGATAAATATCAGATCAAAGGGAAAATATCTCAACAACAATCCCAAACAAAAGGGTCAAAACTTACTTCTTCACTGTTTTTGGGGGCAAGGCTGGGGGAAGAATGCACTGCAGAACATAGATTAGAATGCCAGATTTTTTAGCACATTGTTTCAACAAATTGATTCTGTAACCATGATTGAACACCAAGATTTGAACACTATTTTCCTAGAGAAGAGTAACACAGCTCATAAAAATGTAGCAAAACAATTGTATATGCACACTAAATAAAAATTTGACCACCAAAATAGATGACAAAGACAAGAGGATTAGTTCCATACCTTTTCCTTAGCTCTTGGAGTACCAGACTGAGATAATGCAACTAGGGGAGGTACAGCTCCTTCTTGGAGAACCAGGGTACAAAACTTTTGATTATGAAGACATAGTTGCAAGAGGATGGAAGCAGCATTTTCCTTTCCCCTCAGAGAACCTGATTCAACAATTTCAACTAGTGAGGGAATGCCCCCTTCCCTTGCAATTTCTATTCGGCCCTCTGCAATTGTTGACAGGTTTGCCAAAAGAGCAACAGCCTTGTCAACCATTTTATCAGTAGGGTCCAATAGCAGAACCAGAAACTTCACGGCTCCAGCTTGAACTATACGAGCTTTATTCTCATGGAATATTGATAGGTTGAATAAAGCAGTGGCAGAATCCTTCTTTCCCCTAAGAGTTCCTGAGGCTAGAAGACCCACCAAAGCTTTGACTGCACCAGAACGGCCAATTTTTGCCTTATTGTTATCTATTACAGAGAGGCTGAACAGAGCAGCAGCAGAATTCTCCTTTGCACCATCATTCCCTGTCTTCAAAACATGGATAAGTGGTTCTATGGCCCCTGCTTCCATAATCAAGGCCTTGTTGCCTTCATTAATTGACAAATTCAGTAGAGCTGTCACGGCATGCTCTTGTGTTATCTTCCTTTCTGAATATAGCAGTGAGAGTAAAGGCATAATTGCCCCACACCGCCCTACACTGATGCGGTTCTCCATGTTATGCTTGGTACAGAGCCTCAATTGTTCTGCAGCAGCAGTTTGTGTTTCATTCGATTGACTCTGGAGATCTTCAATCAACTCATTGACATGGGATGTGGTGATCAATTCATTGGATCCTACAGGATGGGAAGCAACTTTTGAATGACTGGTAATACTAATATTGTTACTCTCATTATACTTATTTTCATCCTCCATCCTTCCAATTTTTGATCCAGGGCTATGAAATTGCTTTCCAGATAACCAAGGATAAATCACTGATTCTTTATATGCAGGAGAAGCAGGACACCCATCAGTAATTTCTCTAGACAACTCCACATTTTGATGCTTATTAGATATGCCTGACACCTCTTTCAAAACTGGAAGTACATAATCAGTACTAGAAATAGAACTTGAAAATGATTCACTTCTGCTGTTACTACATGAAGGTGCAGGGGATTGTTGCTCAAACTTTTCTGTCTCTCCATTCCAGCTTCTATCAGATTCCCTGCTTGATCTGAAAGAGTTATCATCCTTTGGTTTCTCAAATGCATTTGCAATTTGATTTGAATTGGAATCGCTACTAGCTGAAGACTCAAAGCTACACAGACGATCTAAATCTTGATGTAATAAATGATCTGAGGGGGATGAAATATGAGAGGAATTACTTTGCTTAGAGTTACTGGGAAGTTTGACATTATTTTCCTCACACCAATTTGCTATCATAGCTTTAACAGTATAATTGGGAATGAGATTTGTATGGACAAGTATCTGGCGAGTGTTGGGACAAACAGTTAGCCCATGATCAAGCCACTTTTGAATGGATTGCCTTTCATATGTCTGACCTGAAGCCACAATAACAGCATCTGACATGAGTTCTAATGATAAAGGACATCGAAAATAGGGGGGAATTGAAACACCACTTTTGACTTCAGGGCGCTCAAATTTCATCACATAATCACGTAAACTGCACACAAGATTCACAATTTGGTTAATTTCATCCAAGTCCCCTTTTGTTTTATTGACTTCAGCATTTGACCTTTCCTTTTCCACAGCAATACTTTCTATCAGTAGCTCCTGGTTTGATATCATGAGTAACCGTATAATTTCCTTTAGAGAATCATAGCAAGGTTCGATATTATCCCTTTGATTTCTCAATGCGTCTTCTATATAGATCATTGCAGGTTCCTTCTTAAGACACTGAAGTTCCTGCATATATTGCTGAAAAGTAGCTAGCAATTAGTGCCATAATTCTATTGAGCCGCAAGGCACCCACAAAACAGACAATAACTATTACTGCCAAATGAAGTAGTTTGACTTTCTTTACCCTGTCCTTTTACTTTTACAGGGGAGTGGGATAGGAGAAGTGAAGAACAAATGAATAATGATAAGGAAAAAATTTACTTTTAACGTTGGACCTACCTGAAGATTACCCGAAACCAAAACAGATGCAGGTCCCTTTAGTGATTTAACTATCATGTGACAAATCTTATATGAAGAGTTCTGTAACTTGATCAACAATTCCCCACTTTGAAGAACCTGAAAATAGAATATTCCCAACAAAATAGTTAAGAGGTTGTGATCAATCTCTTCCAGAGAAGAAAGACAGATGGGGGAGGTATTGGTGGTGCATTGTTTCTTTTGACCTTGTTCAAATGCCAACATAGAGGTTTAGGATCTTAAACAAGTTCAATAACAGTTGTCGAATAATGATATTTGTTCAAGTACAAGAAATTAAGAATGTAAGTAATTACACTGTGAATCCTGCTCATCTTCGGGCCCCATTTTTCAATGAACTCCCTAGCTTCATTAACCCGCATATCCAATTCTTCACATTCTCTATGCAGATTTTCATCGAAAGGGATTTTGAAATCCACAATATCATCGAGCACTGGTTTCAAATGCTTCAACACACAAACCATATTATTACAGTTCTTTTGAAGGGGCATAGGTTTCACTGCTTGGCAAGAAACTAGATGTATGAATCGCGAAATGCTGTTGACAAGACATTTCACTGAAGATGTATCTATTTGACCTGCTTCAGTTAGACCAAAATAATAGCAAACCAGTGTTACAAAAACAACAAAAAATAAATTAAAAGAGAACATTTGTAACAAGCACTAGGGAATTAAGTTAATATTTCGCTAAAATGAATATAAACCCCCTCTAGTTACAGGACAATTGCAGCAAAATTTCATGTGGTTCAAAACTCAGTAACATGGCTCCCTGAACTTACCAAACACATAACCGTTTGAGCATGTGTAGGAAACCCTTGAAAGGAGCCATTATGCACGATTTGCTAAGTTCAAGGAATCAAATTGATTAGTTTCAAAGCACATGGTAGTTTTTTGCAATTGACTTATTTTTCATTCATTTCCAGCTCCAAATGTCTAGTTTTCTGATTGTCCAACAACAATTAGTGACTAAACTAGAGTCCAACGTTGAAAAATATTCTAAAAAACAGTACCACATGTTTGTGTTCACGCAAAAACGCAGATCAGCATCTAAAGACTAACACATAAGCACTTGAACCGTGCTAAAGTAGATAACACAAAATAATTTTGCACCATTGCATGAAAAGGCAAATGGATTTCACTTGCAAGTATAGCAGGTCTAATATACAAAATTACAAAGAGGAACTCAATGATTCACTAAAAGAGACCAAATGCAATTGCTGAATGAAAATGATGCATGCAAGACAAACCGTTAAAGTCCATGGAAGGAAAAAGAAAATTCGGTTTTCAGAGGTTTCAGTAACCTCACTCGTCAACTCAAATGATACTAATTCAACTTTCAGACAGAATTATTCATCTGCCAGAACCATATATTGGTAAAGTACTTCAATTTACTCTCTCTTTGACAACTTCTCCCAAGTTTTTCCAATGAACACAGATAGAAATAACACATCTTTCTATGACCAATCTAAAAACAACTCTACATAGAGCCTCGACAACAAAAACATAGCAAAGGGTACCCAATTATTAAGAAATTTCTAAAATGTATAACACCGCACAAAATCCAGAAACCACCCAAAATAGTAGAAACAATAGACGATCCTCCAATGGATCAAAAGCTACAAAAGGGCACCTGAGAAAGCCCTGGAAAATTATAAGAAAACTAAAAAAGAAGGCATTTTGTGAGGAAAAGTAGCAGGTTTGGTTTGGATGATTGCGTTCGCAGACATACCTATATGCATAGTTATGAAAGTGGAAGAGTGGTGAAAGAAATGGTGATGAATTTCAAAGCACGAGATTGTCTAAAAGAAGTGAAATGATATGTGAATTAGCATGATGATGATGGTGAGTGAAAGGGGTTCTTCTCCTTCGTTCATGGCATAGCTCTGTTTCCCAACAATGCTACCCGGAAAGCCTGACGCAGAGGGTCCAACAACTAAAGGGAAATTTTTCATCAAATTAAGTTAAGTAAAGAACAACCTAAAATAACCATAAAATAGTTAAGGTGGTGGATCCTTAACAATCTTAGCACACAAATCGAATTAAGGTCTTATTCTATTGCTTTCAAAAATCAATTTTTTAAAATTTTAAAAAAAATAATGTGAAAAAATTTAAAATTTTTGTAATATATTTATAGAGTTTTTTCGGTATATTATTTTTATAGAGTTTAGTTTTTATTTAGTATAAAAAACTTTATATCGATAATCAATAAAAAAATGTTTAAATTACATTACTAGTATATTTAAATTATAAATTATAGAAAAAAATAATAATAAATGTATCATACATATTAATATTTAAATAATGATAGTATAAAAAAATACATTACTAGTATATTTAAATTAAAAATGAATATTGCATAACTAAACTGAGACAAAAGTTTGGGCAAATTAATTTATTGTTGATTTGAAAATTTCCTTCATGAATGATTAAGATAAGCCCTTGTCTTAATTTCCCGTCATTAAGGTAGTTATAAAATTTTTTATAAAAAATTAGTTTGACTGCCATTATTTTTTGGATAGTCATTCTCTTAATAATTGATAGATATTTTAATTATTTTCTTTTTATAAATTTGAGTTTCAATTCCTGTGACAAAAAGAGGGGAACTAGCTGGTTATGAAAGAGAAACAATTAAAATTTAAAAAAATTGTCTAAACATGTTAAAAAAAACTGCCATAAATGATATATTTATTAATTTCATAATAATTCCTTTAAAGTCGTATTAAAAATATTGTAAAACCAATAGTGTCATTTTTGTGTAAGGAGAAACAAGTTCAACACTATGAAGGAAGGGATATTTATTATCTTACCAAAGAGTGAAAAATATTGTAAAACCAATATTCAAACAACATATAAAATAATTTGTAATATAGGCCATTCATCATTAGAGAATATCACTTCGCACTTCACCCAAAAATAAAATAAAATAAGTAAAGAATAGTGCATTTATAGACAGATCTATCTAAAATATTATTCATCTATTAAGTGCTTAAAAACATACATTTCGTATTCTTTTGAATAAACTATAATCTCTCCCACAAAATACTACCTTCTCTTAAAATAAAAGTTTCTGAATAAAAAAATTACAAAAGTAAAGACGATAATATCATATGTATCTAGATTATGGTAGCAGTCCCTAAGAAATTACATTATCCTTTAGGTATTTAAAATCATCATAAGTAATTTTCTAAGTATTGAAAAATCTTTCGAATTAGTTCACGATCTTTAATAAAATATATCAACTTAAGGAATGAAATAATAGATATTTAATATTTTAACAATTACTTACATTATTTCATTACTTTTAAGGAATACTTAAAGATAAATAATAATACTAAAGAAATTAAATTTGTAATTTATTTTAGACTAAAAGATAATTTTTATCCTCGTATATATTTAAACTTATATGTATAATTTTTTAACATTGGTTACATATATAAGTGATATAAAAAATGTTTATTTAGATTGATTACATACATAATTGATATAGAAAATATTACATTTACATTGATTATATGTATAAATCATCATTGTAGATTTGGATACTAACCTTAATCCAGAAAAAAAAATAACACTTATAATTTTATAAAAATATATAATTTTATAAGAACGAAAAATATATTTGAACCTTTATTTTATTATCATTCATCTCATTTTTATCTTTTTCCATTTTTCATTGCATCACTTGAACCATGTGACTAGCGTGACCTACCTAAAATCACCAGCCATTCAGCCAAGTCCTTATGGATAGAAGGGCTAGCTAGGTCTACCAAAAGAAAAAAAGGGTTAGGTAAGCCATTAAAACTCAGAATTCATTAGCAAAAAAGGACTAGGCTACTACCCGGTCTACACTCTTCCATTTGATGCAATAGTGCAGTTAGGGAACATCAATAGTACCATTGAGCTGAGTGGCAATGCTAGCTTACTTAGTTGGGGACTTGCATTGGGGCAATCTTTGCTGGCTATATTGAATTGTACCAATAACCAAATCGTCCTTTGGATCCAAGCCAATAGCAATAGAAGATCTGACCCTCCCTCCGTGAGCACATTTAAACATTCAGCTGTGCCTGTGACATTTGTGGTAAGCATGTGAGCCAACACCAACACCATTCCATGACATGAATTTTTCTTTTTCTCCACAAATCACAAATGGGGTGTCATTGTAGTACTGTCAGTAACCTTCAATTGACCATTTTCAAGATTTGCCAATGTTAATAAGATGCCATTTCTTTTGCTTTTTATTAGATGAATCAGATTGACAGGCCCACGTAAACAACTTTCTTGACTATGTTCCGCTCCGATTTATTTAACCACTATGCTTTGAATTAAGGCAAAATAACTCATAATATTTTTTTATCCATAAATATTAATTTATTAATTTTGTTAAAAATATTAGTTACGACATTTGAATTCACAACATTTTTTTCTCTTTTTTTTTTTACTTTTTTTAACCACAAAATTAACCTTATATCTTCTAATGATTCTCATATTGTGTCTTGAGAACTTTTGTGTTGCATTTGATTCATATCAATTCTGTTAGAGAACGTTAAATTCTTAGGCAGTGCTTAGCCAGCTCCAACTCCAAGTCAAGGTTTCTATCACTCATTAAATTCTTAGGAAGTGCCAACCATAAGCATTGTGGTTTTGAAACATTGAGTACAATGAGTAGTAATTGTGAAGACCGTCAAAGTCGTGGAAAAAACTGCTAATAGAGTTTGATATTTGCATAACTACTTTATTAAAATTGTGGACAAAGTGGCTCTATGCAATTAAGATTTTTTATCCAAGACTTATACTAATGGGTTTTTAACAGCAATTTATATATACTAATGGGCTAATTGTTATAAACATATCGCTCATGTTTTTCTTCTATTTCGTTTTTACCTTATTTTCTTTTTATTTATCTCTTCCTTTTTCATTACATCACTGTCACACTATACCAAAGAAAGATTTGGAAAGTACGTAGCACTTCTTGGATATTAACCTACTTGTATCATATCTGTTTTTTTTTTATCCAAAGTGAAAACAATATTGTATTATGTATCAGTCGTCGTGATCAGCTACACAATTTCTTTGTTCACTAAGCACATAGTAAATGTTTATGAACTTAATTAAAGCCATACATGTCAACTTAATTAGACCCGTTGGTTATTCTTGGACTTTTGTTTTGTTTTTACGAGCTTTATTCATTGTCATAGCTGTAATAATCGTAGAGTTCCTTTTTTCTTTCGTATATCTTACCCATAGCTGTAAATAATCATTCCTTTCATTATAACCATTGATGTACAGCAGCTTTATCTATTTGTTGTTTTGTTATATCATCCTCATAAAGTCAGACCAAAGTCCATACTCTTGGAAGAATTATAATGTACTTTATATATAGGATTTTATATCATTCTTACATTTTTTTTAAGAATACATATATTTTTCACGATAAACACTCTTTCAATTGAATAGAATTATTATTAATGATAAAATTATTTTCCTTAGCACACATAAAATATTTTTAAATTTTTTAGTTTTAAAAACATATAACTCATAGTTAAATGAACACTTATCCACTAATTATTTAATGAGTAATTAGATATCTGACTCATGTATATATACTATTTTTTGTCTCATCATTATTGATGTATGATTTCCAACACAATTTCTCTTGTCGAGAATTAGACATGTCAATCATGAAATTTGTTAAATTAAACTTATACAGGTCTAATAGTAGTTTGATAGCAAGTAACACGGAATGTCTAATGATACTCATTAGAATAGATTCTAATCCTATATTAGAATTATGAGTTATGATTGTAAAACCTTATAAAATTGACTTATAAGGTAAGGTTTGGGCTTCAGTTATACTTTATTTTAGTCATATAAAAATTATAAGATTGATTTTATAATTATGAAAAAAGGTTTAAGGATTGGAGTAAGAAGAATAAAGAGAAGTTATGAGTTTAAATCTTCTATTAGTATTATAATAAAAATTAATATTTACCAATAAAAAAATATTTTAACTGTATCATTAGATTAGACTGATGTGGTAATCATTTTATTATCCAATAAACAATGTTGAAATGTCATGTGATTGAGATATTGATTATTCTCGCTATCCAATAAATAATGTTGAAGTGTTATGTGATTCAGATATTGGTCATTCTCGTTTGGGTTTTGGACACCCTTTATATCCTATACATCTATATATTTTTTATTTGTTGATAAAAATAAAAAAAGAATTAGACGACATGAGATTTCAACCACTCCTATAATTTATAAGCCTTTATTTTTTTCAATAAGCAAGAGTGTTGACTAAGAGAAAAAAACACTCAAAGTTATCAATACATTTTCTTCGTGATTTTTACATAATTACGTTTTGATTGAACCACCTACTCTAGATACGAGATGTGATTTTTAAAGATATGTGATACGTATTTTCTTTTGCTTTTGCTATACCCTTCTTTTTTGGGTTAAAATTGTATCCCCTCATTATCCCTGAAAAAGCTCAAAGTCAATCGCTATAAAGCTAAACAAATGAGATCTTCCTTGCTCGCCTTAGATTGGATTACATATTAACTATTGCTTATCTTATTTGCCGTATACGTCATGGTTTGCATAATAGAGGGATTTTGTTTCCCCATCTCTTCCTTCCCCCATGTGAGTGATTAAATTTGATAAAACAACACACATTAAAAACTAAAGAAATTAATGTCCAAGTTACTGAATCAGCGGCCACCAACTCACAAGCTTCTTCGGCTAAACTTTCAAATTGGGGACCCCTTGCATGTGAATTGTGAATATTCTATTCCCTTTTCTATTTAGCGGCACTTGGTGACTGCTATATTAAGTGGTGATAAGGAAAATGTTTATATTGGAAGCAAGCATAAGCACTATGCAGGCAAGCCAAACGTGATGTTGTCTCCTAAAAGAAGGAAAACATCTTTTTTTAGGCGATGAAGGACAACTTTTTTTAAACGAAGGAAAACAAAGTGGGAAGTTAAAACTATGAGCTCCTAATTTTAATTAATCATCTTTTTTGGAAGTGAGCTTTTCTAATTTATTTTTCTTTCACCCAAACAATCTTTTAGGTAATTCGAAATGTAAAACCTTCATTCCTATTAATCTTTCCACTATGAGGGGGTGAAAAGGGATGTAGGTTGAGATTTTTGGGATGCAGGGGAAAAGAGGGCTTTGTTAAAATAAACTACTCAGAAATAGTTTCGGCCTTGTTTGTTGTGTTTGTGTCATTTACACCCCACTTTTTTGCTTTTTGTGTTGCCTACCTATTTTTCTGTAAAAAAATTGACAAAAAACATTTTATGGAAATTAATTTTCGTAATACAATAATTTATTAAAACATAACTATATTACAGAGACTAATTTCTGTAATATATATGAAAAGTGAGGGTAGGAAAGTGAGAGGGAATAGTGATATTTTAGGAATATCAAAAAACAAAAAATAGAAAATGGAGAGTGTGAAGAGCAAAAAGGGATTATGAATAGCATATATAGATCCCTTTTGTCATAAATATTTTGCTACCCATGTAGTCCGTTCGGTCCTGTTTTGCTAAGCTATATAGCTTTCAGATCCAATGTTCGTTTTTGTTTAAGGAATATAATTATTTTCAAAAAATAAAAATTGATAAAAAAAAAGTATTACTACATTTATTTATTTATTTATTTTTGCTGGATATGTAAACAAAATGGTTAACAATGGCCTGATAAGGATTATATCTATACAATATGGTTAACAATGATTAATAGTCCCGAAGCATTATCATACTGAAATGGTGTACTTTTAATCAGTAAAAAAAAATTCAAAAATCTCATCGTGGGAATACAGTTACAAATTCAAAATCCTCCGAGGCCTGAATAATAGCATGGTTATTCTATTTAATGATCCACAAACCCTCAAGTATTTGAAGGAATTAAATTAAAAACGATGTAAAAATAAACCAGATAAATTCACAGGTAAAAAACAGATATTGGTAAAATCTGTTGTTCCTTGATTTTGCTTCTCTAACTTATGGTCCAAATCAGCTTCCAGTTAGCAACTCCATGAGCTCACTCTTCTTCATTATTGAAAACCCTTTGAGGCCACGAGACTTCGCAAGTGCCATTAGTTCAGACAGCTTCATTGTACTCAAATCCTCATGTTGTTCCACTTGTTGGTCCTCCCCATGTTCATCATTATATATTTGTTCAGAATCAAGATAATCATCATCATGTGAAATCGCAATCCCCACTTCGGGGAACAAGGGCTTATCCTTTGGATCAAGTTCCAGTTCAGAGTCATGCTCTGGCTCAGGATCAAGCTTGATGCCGATTTGATCCTGATCTTTCTCTGTAACCACATTACTCAGGGGACTGCATTCACATCCTTATCGTCGTTAGAGACAGGTTGATACTTTAACCGAAAAAAAGAAGACCGTCGTTGGAAATTAGATGGAGGCCTGATAACTAATGAAATGTTAGTTTCTTGAGACTCATTATTAGGAGTACCATTTAAATCAGGAAATTTTGTGCTTTGACTTTCATTGTCTTGACCACAATCTTGCAACCAGTCCAAACTATCGTTTTCCCCTCTGTTAACACCACTACTTCTCTTTACTTGCTCAACTGAGTGTTTCCTCAGTAGCTTGAGGAGAGAATTAACAGAACCATTCTATTTAGACTGTGCTTGGGATGCTTCAACTTTCTTTATTTCCTTAATAGTGGTAGCTCTCTCTCTTAGCCGAGCCTGAACCTTCTTAAACAGTGTAATAATCTCCTTCTCTTTAGGCCTAGGGGCAGCATTGGCATTGGCATGGTTTTTTAGTGTGCTAGAATGAGATACCAATGAACCATTTTTCAATGATAACATGTCTTTTTCAATGTTCTCAAAGCTGTCTCTCTCTACATTGAGCCACTTCCTGCTTCTGGAAAATCCATGCTTGTTTTGCCTAGAGAAAGATTCAGGGTTCCTCCTCGCTTCACACACAAAAGATGCACATGCACCCCTAGAAGAACACTTTAGCCCTCTAATTGTGACATGTGAATGAATTCTGTGGTAACCCTGAGAGGAGCAAGAAAACACAGAAGCTGTTCTTCCAGAAACAGCCAAACATGGAAGAAACCTACCTTCTGCCACTCCACATCCCACGGTATGACCAAAACCACTTCAAAAACCATAAAGAGAGAAGTAAAATAAAATGAACAGAAAAAATATAATAAACATATAGCCATATTTATTGGACAAAACTTAGATGCAATTCCATGAGTACTTTTGCTGTTGTTCTTCAATCAGGATTGGAGTTCCACCTTGGTAATCTATTTGACATTTATTGAAAACCTTTTTATACCCGAATTACTGAAGTGAAACTCCAATTCTAATTGGACAACATCAACAAAAAACACTTGTAGAACTGCATCTAAGTTTTGTCCTTATTTATGTATGACAGAAAGCAACACAATCCATCATAGAAACCTAGGATAAGGCACTAAGTAATCAATCTCTGAATTGAGCAATGATACATACATCACAATTGTTTTAGGAATTCAAATGATCATGATTTCAAGTTTATCTCAGTAGCGGATAGAGAGTATGATCCAGGATATATATTACTAGTGCTTCAGTAAAATGGCACAATTTAATTGCAGAGTGGTTATTTACAGAACAGCAGTTTGATTTTTTTTCAATCATGACGGAAAAAGAAGCTGAAAACGATCCATGTCTCAAAAGCTAGCTATCATAGGAGGCAAACTGAAAAGAAACATAAGGAAAAAAAAAAAACCTAAAGGCTAGAGTGGAGGAAAATGAAAGAAGAGAGTGAAGAAGGGTTATGGTATGGTTCAAAGGATGAAGGTGACAGAGAAAGACGCTCACCGGCAACGTTGTAAGTGTTGGCCATCATCAGATGCATTGCTTGCAACATCGTAACCCAACCGCCCTCACTCAACGGCGGTTGCAGCAACCTTTGCTTCAATTTGCACTCACTAGCAGTCGCAGGTTTTTTCTTGTTGCTAGTTACCCGTGTCGTGTCCCATAGTCATATATAAGGGACATTCTCGGGAATCATTATTTTCATCAGGGACCAACTGAAATTCTCGCTCGGGCAGGAACCTTTTATTTTTCTTTGTTATTATCATTAAGCCTAAAAAAACGAGTGAAAGTGTGGAACATTCATTTTAATCCTTTCAAGTAGTTAAATTACAGTCATTTTTCTTTTAGATTTTATGTTTTCGAATAAGGGGAGAAATAAAAGTATAAAAAAAATCTTGAAACTGGCTTTTCCAAAAACATTTTTTTAAAATATATTCTTTTAAAAATTACATTTTTAAAAGTTTATAGTTTTTAAACATTCTAATTAACTCAATTTTCCATTTTAAGGACAATTAAGTCTAAAAAAAATTAAACCAAATGAAATATCTATAATCCCTAAGTGGTTGAGTCAGAAATATCTTTTAGTTAGTCAACAATAAATGATTTAAAAACATGTTTTAAAAACCATTCACACACCTCCAAACCTGCTGGAAGAAAGATACAAATGACTCCTTTGGCAAACATCCATTCGTCTCTAATTCCAAACAAAACGATATATATTATAGAAAAATATACTATTACTATTTATACATCAAACAAGCAGTTTATCCTTGGGCTTTAAAGAAAAAGTCAAACATCTAATATGTATAAATTAAAGAAATCACACAACTGATAACACCACCATCACATACTCTTGCAAAAAAGTAACATCCTATTATTGCTCTGTCTCAAACAGGGGATACGTACAAAACTATCTTGTTAATGATGATCAGGAGATTCGCTTGTTTTGACATAAGTATATGTTGTGATTCACTTGATAGAAAATTGCATTCATGGGAAGCACGTTTTCCCATTTGGGTTGACAGGAATGTAAACCAAACAGGCCTAGGCCTTGTGATTCTTTGACATCTCCTCAACATCAAGTTCCACTGCCAACACGGGCCAATCCTTTAGCATGCTGGAATGACTGGCAAAGGAGTAAATTATATCAATATTTTTTTTAAAGAAAAAAAAAAACCTTCCACATACCATTTTACATAAGAAATAAGATAGAAATTTACTAATTTAGTTCACCTGTTCCGTACACAGTGATGGTCTCTACACAGGTTCGCAGGCGATATATGACTCTGCCTACAATGTCTGTCATATTAACTGGACCAAATAATCGACTAGTCTTTATGGAGACATTCACCTTAGACTTTAGAGCTTACAGATACTACACAATTTCAAAGCAGCTAGATGTTGAGGAAACAAAATAACAACAGCAGAAAAAGTTTCTTTCATTAGGTGGGGATTGGCTACATAGATCAAATGACACCATGTTGTCCTTTCATAAATCATGTAAGGGCGACACATGCACAAAACACAGATTTAATATCCTTATTAGTAGAGAAAAAAAATATAATTAAAGAGACAAAGGAAGAAAACTAAAAAGAGAGAAAGAAAAACATTAGTATTTGGAATTCCAGAGGTTTTCAATATCATTAAATTACCAAATCATGCCTAATTTAAATTATTTTAAAAACAGAAAGCTGTTGTTTTATTTTCCAACAAGTAACCTTGTATACTTGTACGTCAATGGTAACTTATTGCTTGGTGTCATGATATTTTACTATATAAAACTTCTTAAATAATCAGCATTAGCTTCTCTCTTGCAATAAAATGCTAATGCCAATTGATATGCTCCATATATAGAGAGACCAGGAAAATAGAGCAGTCTTACCTTGGGTTTTAAACTTTTATTTTCAGCATCTACCCAACACTGATCCTTCTCAAGAAAAAAAGGGTTCATCCTTTTCATCAGTTGATACCATTTCATAACCTTCAATACAGTTAATCGCCTGACAAGATAGTTATCTGCCTTCACAGGGTTTTTCAAGACCACTAAATCTCCTACAAAAACATGCCTGTCAAAGAAACATGCACAGCATTTGAGATTGCATTGATTGATGAACACCATTTGAAAAATTCAATCGTCAGTCAAAATCTCTCTAATTTTAGTGGAAGTCTAAAAATAAAAATAAAAAACAGAAGTGAGCAATGATTTCTAAATTTGCAAACTGATAGTCAGTCAACAACATTTTTTGGGAGAGGAAGGGGAGGATTATCAGAACTCATTATACCATCCATAGACCATATCACCGACCAGATTACAAAATGTAAAAAGAAAACCTATTTAAAAAAAATCTACAAATAACACAGGCATGAGCATGAAGTTTATCACATTGTTGGTGCCACCTACCATATATATTTTTTAAAAAAGTAACATCTGCAAGACCAAAAGCCTCAAATGGAGCTTTACAACGATTAAAATATAAATCATCATAGGCAAGAACCACCTTATGTTTTAAATTTTAACTTCAGAACTGATAAATCATAGTAAACTAGTGCTCAAACTAAGACATGGTAGGAGTTTCTCAAAATGAGAGACTTTTAGTAACTTACAAACAGTCAAATCTATATGTGATATCAATATACTAACTTGCTAACACAAATCAATCCTTTTGTTGCAATAAAAAATTGACAGCCAGTTATTAGGTAGTTGTGTTTGTGTTAATTCTGCATTAGGACAGTTATTAGGCAGTTATGTTAGTTTCAATTATGTATTGGCAGTTTTGTTTTAGGATGTGGCGGTTAAGGTGTCAAATTGTTATTTACGGTGTTTTGAAGGAGAAAACTCCTTGTTACTTGTTAGGGGGAAACCTTGTGTTTGTTGATGTTTGTACTTAAATTTGGCCAAAAAAACAGATAGATTCTATGATTTATTCAGAATTCAATGTGTTTATTTTCTGAGTTCAACAGTTATAAACTCTAGATTCAATTATTATGTAATATATGAAATCAAGATGAGAAAAGCATCTGTTTAAAGATTTTTCATATGAAAAGCAAGGAATAAATATTGCATTTCAGGAGAATGACACATCCTAAGCATAAAATGGACCATATCAGCCAACTCACAATAGCAGTTAACAATTCTACAATCCAAAAAACTGTTGCACAATGAGTATGATTACTTTGGATCTGCAATTGGTAATTTCCGAACAAGAAGAGTTTCTGTTTCTCCAATACTAGTAGAAGCCACCTGGTCTCCTTCACTCCGGTGCAAGTAAGTCAACTTTCTCAGCAGGACAGTCTTATAAATGAAGTCGCTTAGCTCTTTATATGTAAGTTGGCATCCTTCAACTTTATAGCTCTGTTTCACATCATTAAACCAATCTATAGATGAAAAGGCTTACAAGTTACAAGTAGGGTATTTTAAGTGCTAATGTTGGAATAAATTGCTAAAAAATACAGAAAAAGCAAGTACGTGTACAACTGTAAAACAGTGGATCACCACTCATTGCCAAATAAAGGGTTTTAACTTTTAACCACTCATCTATGCATCTTTGATGCCTGCACTATACCAGTGCAAACCTTACAACTTCAGGGTTGAAAACTAGAATGCCTTTTGCAGGTACACACCATCCCTCTTAAACCTGAGTTATGATAGCAACAGCAACAGCAACAGGAACGTAGAAAAGATCAACACATTACCTGAAGCACATGCTGGAAGGCCCAAGAGAAACACTGCGCGCCCTACCTATTTGAAGGACTTGGTGTGATTTTGGCCTACAAAGTTTGTTACTGATTTGTTATAATCTGTTACAAAAGGCAGTGTATAAATAGGATATCGAATACATGAATAAAATCAGAGAAGCATTTGCGTAGAACTTAGTTTATTTCAGGAGGTGCCTTGACCTCGAATCCAATGCGTTCATCTTCATCCTCTCGCTCACAACAAGTTACCTAACACTAGGACATAACAAAACCCAAAATAAACTTTGAGGGATGAAAATTGTAACTTTTTAAATTTAAAAGACCAAAATATTTGTTTTTAAATTTAAGAGACTAAAATTAAATGCACCCTTAATTTTCAAAACCAAAAATATAATTAAACCATAAGTGTATACAAAGGAAATCAATTTCTACAAAACTTTTATCCGTTGATGAAATGAAGCGTTATTTTCCGTTGTGATTACTAGTATATGAAAACATTACACATTTTTTCTAACGTGTAAAAATTTATTTAAATTTATAAAATTAAAAAAAAAGTTAAATAAAAAATAAGATTCATAAAAATATACTATTTTAATAGACTTTAATAGATAAAAAAGTATATTAAAAAATTGTGTCTGAAAATGAGAAGTTAGCATCTATATATATAAAAGGAGAAGGATGAGATTTTTTTTACATATCTTTATATATATAATATATAAAAGAAAGTGAGTTGGGGACATTTTTGTAAATATTATTTTGTCTCATAAATGGGAGTTAAATTAATAATTGTATGGGAAAAAAAGTAAATGAAATATTTTTATTTTAAAGAAGAGTAATTTCACATTAATAGAGAAATTAGTTATTTACATTAATGATATATTAATTAGCAGTTTTAATCAATAATAAAAACTAACAGTTTTAATTCATAAAATACATTTCATACACTCTTAATTCATATAATTAGGTAATTTTCTATATTCTAATATGCACGTTTTAGAAGTTGAATAGAGAATAATCATTTCTAATATTATATTATTCTTATTCTATTTAAACATGTGCTTTCATCGGTAATTGAGTTTGTTGTTGGTTTTTTATAGGATCATACTTAACAATGGTATGTTCATTGAGTTTTGGTGTGAATTATTCATTACAAGAGACAGAAATGGAAGAGGAGGTGATAAAGGCGTTCAAATAGGGAGAAAAATTCAAAGTTTTCGGTGTCGTACTTGCAGGGAGAAAAGTTCAAAGTTTTATTTCATTTTAGTTTTTTCATTAATTCTTTTTTTGTTATTTTTTCACATGATTAAACACAAAAATGGCAAAAGATCAATGAGTTCATGTTACAATCAATCAGCAGTTAATAACACATTAGTTCTTTTTCTTTTATTTATTCATGTTTTAAAAAGTTATTGGGTCTATTAGATAAGATTATTCTTTTAAAAATTTATTATGTTTTACGTGGTGTGTAATATGAATCTGTAAAATATTATATTTTATTCATTAATATTATTTAGATTTTAATCCGTTTTATATGTTTTTTTTTGGAAAATTTGTTTTGGATGTTGTATTTATTTTGTTTTACATTTCTTTAATTATTTTTTCATGTTTTGTCTTAATCCGCCATAATTAAAATCATTAATAAATTTAAAATTTAAGTATATAAATATAATTATAAATGGTATGATATTAATGGATAATATACGTTTAAATAAACAAATTTGATTGTATCTTTATAGTATAATGATAAAATAAAATTATTATATTAATAAAAAATAGATTAAAATATATTTTTCGTTCTTATACATATTAGAAAATTTGAAATCCGTGTAATTTTTTTGATATATTTTTCATCCTTATAAAATTTAAATGTGTTATTTTTTGGTCTGAATCTAGGACGAATTTGAGAATTTTTTAAAACTTAAATTATATGCTAAAATATATTTTTTTATCTTTATAAATATTGAAATGTTTAGAATTCATTCTTGTAAAATTGAGTTTTTTTTCGTTCTCAAAAAAGTGAAATTTGTTACTGGGGATTAAAAATAATCACAAAATTCAGAAAAAAAAATTACAAATTTATAAATTTTTATTTCTTAAACTCATTATTCTCTAACTTTTTTTATCTTCTTCGAATCTAAATAAATAATTATTTTTAATTTTTCTTCCTTCCAAAAGTCTAACACCTTCATTCTTGAACTTAACACTATGAATATCAATTCTAGTGTTCTATCATAATCAAACATTGTCAACAAACTCTCAAATTCATTTCTCTCATATTAGCTTGGTGGACAAAGAAGACGAAGAAAGTTAGGGAGGAGAGATTTACAAATGTGTGGGTTTTTCTTTTTACATTTTGTGGTGATTTTAACCCCCATAAACCACTGTCGTCGATGAAACTGAGTAAATCTGAACCTACGTCCGACCAAAAATAATAAATTTCAATTTTTCAAGGATGAAAAAAAGACTCAAAATTTTATAAAGATGGATTTGAACCTTTTGATATTTATAGGGATAAAAAATATATTTTAGCTTATAATTTAAGTTTTAAACCATGTAGGCTCATATTCACCAAAGCTTAATTCCAAACCAAAAAAAGACACACATTTCAATTTTATAGGGATGAATTTTGGATTTTTTGATATTTATAGAGACGGAAAATATATTTTAACCTAAAAATATGATTGACAAAAAATTATTTTGGTAATGAAGATATATCAATGAAAACCTATTAATGAAAATACTTTTGTTAATAATAAAATATTTCATATCTTTTTTAATGAAAACCTATTAACCGAAATATTTTTATTAATAACTGAGATAATTTAAATATGACTTGATATGTTATTTATCGAAAAGTCTTTCAAATTTAAGGGAAGTTATTTTTTCTATTTTCTATTATGGATTGCTTATCTACTTTTTTGATATTTATTAGTATATTATTTTTTATATGTGTACTCTTCAATAATGATTTATTATTTTAAATTAATCAGATATTTTTCATATCAAAAACATATTACAACAAAAAATTTCATTTTTTTAAACTTCAAAATATAATTCATCATGTATTTTTTTACATATATATAATATCCTGTATTAATTATACATTATGTTATTGCATATATTAATGATGTAAAGTTGCTATAAAAAAATTAACTTCATTTAACTTAATTGATCAATGATTTATCAATTTCATTATATTAAATTGATTTTATTTATATTTTCTTTGATAAAATATTTTGGACATGTGATGAATAATTGAAAACTTATAAATCTGTTTTGATAATTTATAGTCATTTATAAAAAAAATTAAATAAACTTAAATAATAATAAGAGTCCCATTTCTAACATCAATACATATTTTATTACATAATAACTCAATTTCTTTATTATATTAACTTATTTTAGAATTTTTATTTATTATATGTCAAAAGACAAATCATTTAATACAAAAATACCTATATTTTTTAAAATAAGTCTTGCTTATATAAGAAGATTACATAAAAATCAGACATATATATATAAATAAAATATTAATCCCTACATCAATTTGTCAAAAATATCTTCTTAAGAAGACACCTAACACAATCTTTGTATTGGTTAGATTCGACGTGAAAATTTTTAGTTGAAACCGTGACAAATTCAACTCATGATTAAAATATTTAGGGCGAGACAGAAAAAGACGTGAAAATGAGTTAAATGCATAATTTATTATCATTAATTAAATCCCACCCACAAACAAATCCCAGTCTACGGCATTGATTTTTTTTTTTTTAATAAAAAAAACGTGTCACAAGCAATTGATCAGTATATTGACACCACCACACATACCCCTCTTATCTCTCGTCACTTTGTTCACTTTATAATCTTCAAAGCTCAGCTTTTTACTTTCCTAACATTTCACCCGATCTAGTTAGGGTTCCTTACACGATGGAGCGGTTGAAGTGGGCGCAACTGGGTGAGAGGCTGAAGACCGGTGGGGCCCAGATGGGGCGAATGGTGAGCGGAAAAGTGAAGGAGATGCTTCAGGCGCCGACGCCGGAGTCCAAGATGGTGGACGAGGCCACGCTGGAGACCATGGAAGAACCCAATTGGGGCATGAATCTCAGAATCTGTGGCATGATCAACAGCGACCAGTTCAACGGCTCTGAGGTCGTTAAGGCCATCAAGAGAAAGATCAATCACAAGAGCCCCGTCGTTCAGACCCTCAGCCTTGACCTCCTCGAAGCCTGCGCCATGAATTGCGACAAGGTCTTCTCCGAAATCGCTTCCGAGAAGGTTCTCGATGAGATCATTCGCCTCATCGATAACCCGCAGGCCCATCACCAGACCCGCAGCCGGGCTTTTCAGTTGATTCGGGCCTGGGGCGAGTCCGAGGATCTCGCTTATCTTCCCGTCTTTCGTCAAACTTATATGGTCTGTTTATTTATTTATTTTTACTGATTGAGGATATTGCCATAACTGGATTACTTGTTTGTTACTCTTGTCTTGATACCTGTGGTCTGGACAAAAAAAAAAAAAAAGAAGAAGCTTTCTCCCATAGTAAATCCTATTTTAGTACCTGAATTTGTGAGACACTATCGTAGTAGTCCTTGAAATTAGATAAATGTCGAATAAATTTTTTAAATTTTAGGAATTTATTTGATATTTTTCTAATTCAGGGACTGCTATAAATACGCCCAGCATATTCAGGGAGTATTGATTAAAATGGGGTATACTCATTTCTCAGGTGACGCTGGGGATTTTTATCTTGTACAGAATATTGATTTTGAAATGTAATTGTATTGGGCTTCATGTTCTCATTTATTTTCTGCACTTTATGCAATGCCTTCTATTTCTACATTTTACTGTGATAGATTCTCTTGCATCCTTCTCTTTCACATTTATTTGAATCCTTCATCCTACCTTTTTGATGGCAGAGTTTGAAAGGAAGGGATGAACCGGTTGACATGGCGGGAGGAAATTCACCACATGTTCCGTATGCCTCAGAGTCATATGTAGATGCCCCTGAAAGATACCCAATTCCTCAAGCTGAACTACATGATATTGATGATCCAGCAGCTTTCTCTTCTAATTACCAACACATATCAGTTGAAGAGAGGAAAGAGCATCTTGTGGTTGCTCGAAACAGTCTCGAATTGCTCTCTAGCATATTGAATTCTGATGCAGAGCCTAAAACTTTGAAGGTAAACATCTTGATGTTAGAGAAAATCAACATTACCCGAATAATAAATTGGTGTTTTGTATACTACTTCATCATGATGTTTTTTTGTATGCATCCAGTCTTTCTTTTTCCTCTTTTTTTTTTCCCCATGCTTTCCATCTACTACTGTTAGATAATTGCTATATATGGCCTTGTTCGGACAGACTTTTCAATAAGTACTTGTAGGAGAAGAAGAAAATAAAAAGTTAAGATATATTAAACTTCTCTGACAAGTTAAAATCAACTTTTGCGTTCCAACTTCTGTAGAATAAATTCTCATTTAACTTATCCAAAAGTTGAGATGCATAAGTTGATTTTAACTTATGGCAGAAGGTTCATCTACTCTGGTTTGTAGTTTCTTTTCTTGTAAGTGTTTATAGAAGAAGTATTTGCCCTTTATTTTCTTCTCTATATTGCTGACAGAATAGTTGTTTGATGATGGAATTTGCAATAATTTTGTGTGGCTGTAGGAAGATTTAACCGTGAGCTTGTTGGATAAGTGCAAGCAATCTCTCTCTATCATCAAGGGGATAGTGGAAAGCACTACAAACGATGAAGCAACACTTTTTGAGGCTTTATATCTCAATGACGAGCTGCAGCAGATTGTTTCTAAATATGAGGAGTTAGATGCTGCTCAAAGTTCTGGGGCACAACAACCTCAAAATGCTGACACTGACAAGCATGATGCCAAAGCTGTTCAAAACCCCAATGAAGTACCCGAAAATGAAGAATCTGAAGCTGCTCAGAATCTGGATCGAAAGCTTCCCCAAAAGTCTAACACTCTTGAAGTCAATGCAACTGAGGGCGAGAGAGATGATCTTGCTGAAACTAAAATAGTGGATGGTCTTGCTGAAACTAAAATAGTAGATGATGGCACGAAGGAGAAGAATGCTGAATCTAGTTTCAAGCGAGATACCGAATGAGCAAAGCATAGTTGGCATATGTATCTTCTAATTCGCATTTTATCTTGTCTTTGTTCATATCTTGTAATAAGCTATAGTCCTTCTATGCGGGTGATTTACATTGCCCAAATGTGTAATTGGCAGGAGTTTCCATCCCGAGGATTGTGATAACATCCTTGTGAGATCATGCTAGTTTCTCATAATATTAAGTGGTTCCCACATTTTGATCCGCTTCCTTATATTATTAATGCGAGAAGGGGATGAAGTTAGTACTGTTGTTAGTGCATAGAGTGTGGAGACAACTAATTGCGCACATTGGAGTACAGATTAGAAAATCGGACTCTTGTTTGAGTTTTATTTATGATAATAATGTTTTGTTTTGTAAGTTATATAGAAATGACTACTTTGTTTGTTTAGTTTGTGTTTTGTCACTTGCTTGTTGTAAAGGAGGATTGCATGTCACGTTTTTTACCTGAAACTTGAGGTTTAGCGCTACCTATAATGAAGCAGCATGTGCACAAGTGAACTGCAAATTTATTGTTAACAATTAATCCTATATCTAAATTCTTATGGGGGCAAGAGAAAAAACCAAACATATACACTTTACGTCTCACATGCTACGTTGGTTGGTATGATTGAAATTGATAGCAATTCAGTAGAATACCACACAGGTCACAATACAGAAGTCACTTACCTACAGGACTTCGTTTGAGCGCCAAAATGCACAAAGGCACTAAATGGTTGCAGAAATCTTCATTAATTAGTTACAACATTCCACTAGTTTGTTGATGGTGATAATTCTGTTACAACAAATTGCATACTAGTTTGTTGATGGTGATAATTCTGTTACAACAAATTGCATTCTATTAGCATATTAGTATAAATATGTAAATAAAGTGGAATGAAGAATCGTTGATGGTGATAATTCTGTTACAACAAATTGCATTCTATTAGCATATTAGTATAAATATGTAAATAAAGTGGAATGAAGAATCAATCAGAACAATTATCTCCATTAGTTTCCTTCTTAGTTCCTTAGCAGTAGTATGTAGTGTAGCGTTTCGTATCAGAAATTCAAGAATCATGGCTCTTATAATGGTTTAATTGATCAATTTTATGTTGTTATTGGGTGATGAAATCCATTGCATCCAAAAATCTGATTTCTAGCTCTGATGAGCTCAAGAGAAACCATGAACAATTTAAATAGGGAAAGGCTGGATCTGAAGAAAAATCAGTTATATCCAGTTTGCTCTTATTTTGACTAGAGAAATTCTCAGGTGCTACAAGTGCCAGGAAAATCGCTTACTCTGTATTTCTAATATAAACGTGTACCACATCAGATATAGCACTACTAATGCATTTGACTCAGATAGTGATGGCCACCTTGTTGATCTGATACACATTCAATAGTATAAATCAAGAGAAAATTCTAGCTTTGGAAGCACGTAAGAATTTCTTGTATATATTGACAAATGAATGTAGAAGCAGAGTCCTTTTTTGGTGAAGACCTTCTGAGTGTGATGAAAATGAAAATTGTGTTTAGGGGAGGAAATTTGAATTGCTATTATGATGTTGCAAAGCTGAAATATAGGTTTAAAATATTGAGGGGATAGATACAGAGTTTAGCATATTTTGACACACTAGTTGTGCATTTTGGACACTTTATTAGTTTATTGTGTGTTGTTTCCATGTTTTCAATACAAATTGATGTACAATTATAGTGAAGGATCCCATTCATCTTCAGATATTATTTGCATTCAACAAAAATAACATATAAAACTCTCATTGGATAGCATTTTCACTTTAAAATTTCAACTAGGAGTTACGTGTGCAAGTTCTGAATGGGGCTCCTCACAAGCCCTCTCCTCTTCTCATATTAGGTGAATATGATTAACAAATTTGGAGAGAAAAGTTGTATATTCATTCAGTCAGTTGAAATCAGTACTGGTATGGCATATATACAAGATGGTTTACACGTACATTTCTAGTTACAACTTACAAGCTAACTCCTACACATAACTGAATCCGTTGGGAATAATGGTCAAGGGGGAATTAATAGGGTGTTTTGAATATATTCATGGTGAAGGTGAAGCAACAAATGATTGCTTCTACTTTTTCATTGTTTGACCATGATTTTATAAGGTAGAATTAATTTTGTTTGCTATCCAAGTAGTTGCATGGGTAACGGTGGGTTCAACTGTCACGATGCTGCATTCTAAGTGACAGGTGGTATGATACATGCAGGAGCCATGCAGCCATGCTCATGTGGGATCTGCATCTGTGTTGGTTGGTGATATTGATGATGCATTGGACTCTGAAAAAGGTAACGTTCTTCACATTATTAACTGATTGGAGTATTATTTGTCATTTTGGCCTTGTTCTTATCGTAATATTACTGCATTGTATCTACAAGTTGCATAGCAAGTAAATCTACAAGTTGCATAGCAAGCAATAATTTACTTTGTGCAGCTGTTGGAGAACTACTCTCACATTTTATCTGACCAAGTACCCCGGCTCTGCGAGTCCTAAATGTACAAAACTCAGTTGCAGGGTCCACATTAGAGGTTACCTTGCAAATGTGGATAGTACCTTCCTTCCCTTAGCACGTGCTGGAGTGAGTTTATCACGTAGCTAGGTTTGTCAGATTGGGCTTAGAGTGATGAACATTCACCAATCACCAGTTTCTTGATTCAAGTTGCAGAGCATGGAGTGATGAAGATTGAACCACGCAAGGGTGACTACAAGTTATATATTCTACACTTTTTAAAATTTAGCTCATAATTAGTTAACAATATATCTAGTGCTATATATTTCTTCTCTCAACAAACAATGTAGTACTATAATGGAATAAGAAACTTGAAATATGTAGAACAATATATAGCTCCATCATTAAGCAAGAAAAGGGTTTTTTATTGGACAAAATTTAAATATAGTTCTTCACATGCTGTTTTGTCATGTTCTGTTATTAGAATTGAAATTTATCTCAAGGTTTAATTGTACTAAAAAAAATGTAGATTAAATTAAACTCCAATTTTAATTGGAGAACAATACAAACAACACTTAAAACCTGTAATTAATTTTTCTTCTTTTTAAAAGTGGTTCAACAACACAAGCTTCAAGTTTTAAAAGGAAAAATGTCAGCCAAAAACTTTAAATAAAATGGTAACAAGGAAATTATTCAAGAATTACAAACCTCGTCAAAATAGGAAAGAACAAAAGTTTAGGGATTTAGAAAAAATATCAATCTAGTTCCACCTTATTTTATAGAGAGAAGAAACTAATATATAAGAACTAAAAAACAGAAGAATAGAAAAAAAAAAATATTGACAGGAAAGAAAAAGTAGGTGTATGCTTATAAGTACTTTGAGGATTTGAATTCTCTCTTATAAAACACAAACACAATTTTTAGATTTTATTTAAATAATCATCAATCCGATTATAATTATTTATATATTTTTCTATTTTCAAAGAAGTAAATCATGAGCTTTTCCAACTCAGCATCTATTTTTTTTCTCTCAACCTTTTTCACATCTTAAGTAGTCTGCACCCTTTATATATATAACTTATTTCTTACCTTTTACATTATGTAACTTTTATCACCAAAACCAACAACTTTAAATTTTTATTAAATAGACTCCACAAGTAACTTGACACTCTTACATTCATCGACATTAACTTTTATCTGTTTTATAAATATTATTGTGATATAATTTAATCAAAATAACCACAAACTTTCATAAAAGGTTCTTATTAAGCATGGCATTTAATAAGCAAAAACAACTCAATCACTTTCATATAGGAGGTAGCCTAAGTACGTACTCAAAATGTCAACAAATAAAAAAAAAGTTGCTTTAATAATGCCAAAACAAATTAATAAAACACTTACAACACCGGATTTTTTTTAATTAAAATGTGCCATTTAGGATAAATAGTTAATATTTTTAATAATTATTTAAAAAGCCGTATCTACTAAAATGATTTTTATTTGGTTGAAAATGTTAATATGTTTAAATCAACACAATCTATCAAAATTAAACTAAAAAAAAAATAAGTGTACGTGGTTAACATTAGTACAGTAATATAAGAGGAAAATGAGAAATTAAGAAATTGAAAGCGAGTCTAATTTATAAATTATGAACCTGCATATATAAAAGGAAAGAAAGAATCCAGGAAGAAAAGAAATGAAACCATGCATGGTCCCCTCGTCATCACGAGTTTCTGCCATTTGCAATAGAAACACTGAAACACCTTTCTCTTTGTCACTTAATTGAGATGCCGAAGCCACCTCACACCATGAACTTCATGAGGTGTAGCACCCAAGGCTTCCATAGCCATGCATACTGAAGAATGTCTCAAGCTCAGCACCCTACTTCTGTGACGTGTCCCTCATTCACCTTCCTCTCTTCCCTATAAATAACCACGCCTCAGGTTCTCCGCTTCACAACACAAACATTCTCTCCATTGGTCCTTAAACACTCATCAGTCATCACCATGGCCAAGCTAGTTTTTTCCCTTTGTTTTCTGCTTTTCAGTGGCTGCTGCTTCGCTTTCAGTTCCAGAGAGCAGCCTCAGCAAAACGAGTGCCAGATCCAAAAACTCAATGCCCTCAAACCGGATAACCGTATAGAGTCAGAAGGTGGGTTCATTGAGACATGGAACCCTAACAACAAGCCATTCCAGTGTGCCGGTGTTGCCCTCTCTCGCTGCACCCTCAACCGCAACGCCCTTCGTAGACCTTCCTACACCAACGGTCCCCAGGAAATCTACATCCAACAAGGTCCATCTTGTCCAAACTTCACATATAAATATATAATAGACTTAAATATGTTTAAGGGTTTGATAAATGAGGGAATTTTATTTTAGATTTTTAATAATTTCTTTTTTATTTTGAGTTTTTATATATTAAAATTTTTGTTTTGATTTCTTCAATATGACGTAACATAATCATATCATTGATAATGTTGGATTCCTAATTTTTTTGTTTGTTTGTTGTTTTGTAAAATGAATAGGTAAGGGTATTTTTGGCATGATATACCCGGGTTGTCCTAGCACATTTGAAGAGCCTCAACAACCTCAACAAAGAGGACAAAGCAGCAGACCACAAGACCGTCACCAGAAGATCTATAACTTCAGAGAGGGTGATTTGATCGCAGTGCCTACTGGTGTTGCATGGTGGATGTACAACAATGAAGACACTCCTGTTGTTGCCGTTTCTATTATTGACACCAACAGCTTGGAGAACCAGCTCGACCAGATGCCTAGGGTGAGCCACATAGCAATATTAGATATTATAATTCTTTAAAGGTTTAAATATCATTTTAGTTCGTGGAGTTGCACTTTCTAATTTAGTACCTATAGATTAAAATATGCCAATTGGATCCTTATAGTTGTGTTTTTTTATCCAATTTGGTTCTTGTCTTGAAATAAATGGACAATATTGTAGCTGATAAAAAAAGGAAACTGGACTACATTGTAACGTTAAGATTAGAATTCTTAAGTTCTAATACTAGCTGGTTACGGATTGACAACTATTTGTTTTGACAATTCTTGGCAGAGATTCTATCTTGCTGGGAACCAAGAGCAAGAGTTTCTAAAATATCAGCAGCAGCAGCAAGGAGGTTCCCAAAGCCAGAAAGGAAAGCATCAGCAAGAAGAAGAAAACGAAGGAGGCAGCATATTGAGTGGCTTCACCCTGGAATTCTTGGAACATGCATTCAGCGTGGACAAGCAGATAGCGAAAAACCTACAAGGAGAGAACGAAGGGGAAGACAAGGGAGCCATTGTGACAGTGAAAGGAGGTCTGAGCGTGATAAAACCACCCACGGACGAGCAGCAACAAAGACCCCAGGAAGAGGAAGAAGAAGAAGAGGATGAGAAGCCACAGTGCAAGGGTAAAGACAAACACTGCCAACGCCCCCGAGGAAGCCAAAGCAAAAGCAGAAGAAATGGCATTGACGAGACCATATGCACCATGAGACTTCGCCACAACATTGGCCAGACTTCATCACCTGACATCTACAACCCTCAAGCCGGTAGCGTCACAACCGCCACCAGCCTTGACTTCCCAGCCCTCTCGTGGCTCAGACTCAGTGCTGAGTTTGGATCTCTCCGCAAGGTACGTACATCATTCATCAAAGATCAACATACATTTATACATTAAACTAATATTTGTTTCCAAATATTTATTAATTTTATTGATAATTAATTTTTTTAGAAAATTTGTTTGATCACTTTTAATGGAGTCTTTCATCTTAATTACATTATTTATACTTACACTAATGATTTGTTGATTAATAATAATCTTAGATACACTATAAAATGTGTGACGGAGTTATCTTAACACTTGCATGGATTCTATCTTTTCTGTCTTTATATATAGAAATAGAGAGAAAAAAAGAAGAAAAGATTGATGAAAAAAGCAAAACAAAAAATAGTATTATTATAAAAATATTGGATGAATTTGTTGTGACTCTTGCATGCATTGATGTACGATGCAGAATGCAATGTTCGTGCCACACTACAACCTGAACGCGAACAGCATAATATACGCATTGAATGGACGGGCATTGATACAAGTGGTGAATTGCAACGGTGAGAGAGTGTTTGATGGAGAGCTGCAAGAGGGACGGGTGCTGATCGTGCCACAAAACTTTGTGGTGGCTGCAAGATCACAGAGTGACAACTTCGAGTATGTGTCATTCAAGACCAATGATACACCCATGATCGGCACTCTTGCAGGGGCAAACTCATTGTTGAACGCATTACCAGAGGAAGTGATTCAGCACACTTTCAACCTAAAAAGCCAGCAGGCCAGGCAGATAAAGAACAACAACCCTTTCAAGTTCCTGGTTCCACCTCAGGAGTCTCAGAAGAGAGCTGTGGCTTAGAGCCCTTTTTGTATGTGCTACCCCACTTTTGTCTTTTTGGCAATAGTGCTAGCAACCAATAAATAATAATAATAATAATGAATAAGAAAACAAAGGCTTTAGCTTGCCTTTTGTTCACTGTAAAATAATAATGTAAGTACTCTCTATAATGAGTCACGAAACTTTTGCGGGAATAAAAGGAGAAATTCCAATGAGTTTTCTGTCAAATCTTCTTCTGTCTCTCTCTCTCTCTCTTTTTTTTTCCTTTCTTCTGAGCTTCTTGCAAAACAAAAGGCAAACAATAACGATTGGTCCAATGATAGTTAGCTTAATCGATGATATCTTTAGGAAGTGTTGGCAGGACAGGACATGATGTAGAAGACTAAAATTGAAAGTATTGCAGACCCAATAGTTGAAGATTAACTTTAAGAATTAAGACGTCTGTTAGGAAGAAGCCATTGCAACCAATAAAGCATAGTAGATAGTTAGTTAAATCTGTTGGGTTAGTTACCAACAAGTTGTTAATACTGTTGAGTTAGTTATGCATGTAAATAATTGTAGTATATAAGAGTTGCAGTAATGAATAAAAGACATGCAGAAAAACTTAGAATCAGTTTAGTTGTTATGGAGAGGGTGAGATAGTGCCTTTGTTCGAGGCAAGGCTCCTCCTAAGAAAGTCTGAAACTGATTTTAAACTTTTCTGCATGGCTTTTATTCATTATTGCAACTCTTATATACTACAATTATTTACATGCATAACTAACTCAACAAACTAATGGTATTAACAACTTGTTGGTAACTAACCCAACAGATTTAACTAACTATCTACTATGCTTTATTGGTTGCAATGGCTTCTTCCTAACAACGTCTTATCAGGTTCTTCATGACTTGGAGCTCAACCCAACTTGGAAAGTTCGAGAGTATTTGGACCATTGTGCTTTGTGTCTTCAAACATAAAACATCGCTCCAAATTTAACATGGGAGCTAAAAAATGTGTTTTTCTGGGATTTTAATTTTCAACAGAGTCAAGGATGGTGTTGCATATGATGTCTTGATGTCCATTGTCCACACTAAATAGATATTGGTTTCAAGAAATATTAATTTCATTTTCATGACTTTCAATTCATAAACCTTAAACGAATATTAATTTAAAATCTATCCTCAAATGATAAATTTAAAAAAAAATTACCCCCAATCGGTAATTTGACTCACAAGTTAGTTAGTTGATATTTTGAAGCTTGAAATTCGACATGGACATCAGACACAATATGAGCACAGACACTCTCGCATAGCTAATGTGTAAAACATAGAATGACAGGACATCACATATATTTTTACACACACAAAAAAAGAACTCTAATAAAAAAATATGGGTAGCTTAACAAATATATAAATTGATGGTAAATAATTTACTTTTTAAAATTCATCTATGTTTTTTTATATGATAACAAACCTAAAAAAGGTGAGAAACATTAAGTATTTTAATATTATATATATATATATATATATATATATATATATATATATATATATTATATTATATTTTAAGTTGGCCTACAAAATGATGAATACTTTTTTTAATAATATTAGTGTGCGTTCTTTTAATGTAAAGGTGTTAATTTAAGTGTTTAAAATATATAAAGATGATAACTTAACTATTCTTTGAATAAATGGAATTGTGTTTGTGGCTCACTACTTATT
Organism: Glycine soja; assembly: GCF_004193775.1. Classification (NCBI taxonomy): domain Eukaryota; kingdom Viridiplantae; phylum Streptophyta; class Magnoliopsida; order Fabales; family Fabaceae; genus Glycine; species Glycine soja. Next base: position 39,673,864 of record NC_041004.1, on the reverse strand, counting down.
TCCTGCAAAATGTGCAATCATTCCCGTATATTTGGTGTCCATGGCCTTAAATTTTAGGCTCGAGTCCTCATTCTCATTCTTGTCCATTTCTTATTTCTCGTGTGTGAGGAGCTACAAGTTCTTAATGCTTTGATAGTTCTTAATCATTGCATAGAACTACAATTAATCTATCCAGATTGTTGCATTAATTGACTCGAATAACCAAGAAACTTTTGGCAGCCATGGACAGTGGGCACAAAATGTGCATAATTCCTTGAACAAATAAGACTGAGGTTTATGTGAAAGCAAAAGGAAAAAGAAGAAAGAAAATTTTAACAGTCAACATTTGGTCAACACAACTAATTTGACAGAAAAATTTAATTTCCTGATTTTAGAAAAGAGAGGAATTAACGGTCTCAATTTTAAAATCTTAAAACTAAAAAACCAAATTTATGGATTTGATAAAATAGGAGGATCAAAATACATTTAATTTTTTAATTTTTATTGTTTTAATTGATTCTGACAGCTTTCAAACTGTCACAAATTGTAACTTATTTTTTAAATGAATAATGGTAGTAGCTAGGGCTGAGCATAAACCCGAGAGAAGCTCGAACCAAACCCACACTAAAGGAATAAATAAAAAGACACAATCGGGCGGTTTCAAATTGTTTATTCGGACTATACGGGTTTAAAAATTGCTTACATGGGGTTACTTTATTCGGATGAGGGTTTAAAAAACTTCCTCCGGAGAAGAAGAAAGTGTTTGAGGCCGCAAAAGAAACCAAGCCACAACGCAGATTGGAACACACCCAAGAATCCGTTGCATTCACTAAGCCCGAACCTGACAAAATCGAGAGGCTAATGAGTTAGAGACAATCCAGATTATTTTCTATCAGAAATACCCACAGTTTTTAAACTGTGACTTTGTAATTTGTTAATTGATTGATATGTCATTACTAACCTACCTATGATAAAGAGTCAAAATAAATTTTTTAAGATATAAGAATCCAATACAAAGAAAAAAAAATTAAAATTAGAACTCAAAATAAAATTAATCATATTTATTATAGACCTAAAACATATAAGTATTTTTGTTTAACTAATATAATTGTTTAAAACTTAGTCATTTTCTTCTTATTTTCGCTTACTTTTTTTTTATATTGACAATCAAAACGAGGATAATCCAAAAAACAAAATGTCCCTAATATATAATTTCTCTATCCAAGAAATTATTATATATACAGTACAAATTATTCTCCACTAATCTTTATGATATGTAAATTAAAGTATGATTAATTATTTCCTAATTAAATTAAAAAAAAATTGAGTAACTAGTATCACATAAAGATCTGTCAAAACCATGAATAGTGATAATTTCATAACACCTAATAATTTCTCTATCCCTAGAGTGAGGTCATTTTTGGACGGCCCTTCTTCTCCCTTTGAGGATCCCATCATTGTCACACGGTGTATTCATATAATTTCATATGTCATAAACCCGCGAACATGAAATGAAACCATGGTCCCCCTCTCCACCACCGTTTTCTGGCAATTGCATGCAATACAAACACACTTGGTATTTGTCACATAATGTTGATGTCGAACTGTCGAAGCCACCTCACACCCATGAACTTAATGAGGTGTAACACACAAGGCTTCCATAGCCATGCATACTGAAGAATGTCTCAAGCTCAGCACCCCACTCCTGTGACGTGTCCCTCACCCACCTTCCTCTCTTCCCTATAAATAACCACGCCTCAGGTTCTCCGCTTCACAACACAAACATTCTCTCCATTGTCTTTGAACACTCATCACCATGGCCAAGCTTGTTCTTTCCCTTTGTTTCCTTCTTTTCAGTGGCTGCTTCGCTCTGAGAGAGCAGGCACAGCAAAATGAGTGCCAGATCCAAAAGCTGAATGCCCTCAAACCGGATAACCGTATAGAGTCGGAAGGTGGGTTCATTGAGACCTGGAACCCTAACAACAAGCCATTCCAGTGTGCCGGTGTTGCCCTCTCTCGCTGCACCCTTAACCGCAATGCCCTTCGTAGACCTTCCTACACCAACGGTCCCCAGGAAATCTACATACAACAAGGTCCATAATCTTGTTTAATTTTTATTTTTATCAGATGTTAATGGTTAGTTTTTGTTAGTAAAATTGATTGAAACTGTGGCTTTTGTTTTTCTTCTTAACCGTCCAACCTATCTTATATATTCAAATTAATAATAACTTGTTTCAATTTCTCAGTTTTGTGAAACCATGCATTTTGAAAAGAAAATGGTTATGCTAATGTTTTTTTTTTCTTTGTGTTGTTGTGTAATATATATGAATAGGTAATGGTATTTTTGGCATGATATTCCCGGGTTGTCCTAGCACTTATCAAGAGCCGCAAGAATCTCAGCAACGAGGACGAAGCCAGAGGCCCCAAGACCGTCACCAAAAGGTACATCGCTTCAGAGAGGGTGATTTGATCGCAGTGCCTACTGGTGTTGCATGGTGGATGTACAACAATGAAGACACTCCTGTTGTTGCCGTTTCTATTATTGACACCAACAGCTTGGAGAACCAGCTCGACCAGATGCCTAGGGTGAGCCACATAGCAATATTAGATATTATAATTCTTTAAAGGTTTAAATATCATTTTAGTTCGTGGAGTTGCACTTTCTAATTTAGTACCTATAGATTAAAATATGCCAATTGGATCCTTATAGTTGTGTTTTTTCATCCAATTTGGTTCTTGTCTTGAAATAAATGGACAATATTGTAGCTGATAAAAAAAGGAAACTGGACTACATTGTAACGTTAAGATTAGAATTCTTAAGTTCTAATACTAGCTGGTTACGGATTGACAACTATTTGTTTTGACAATTCTTGGCAGAGATTCTATCTTGCTGGGAACCAAGAGCAAGAGTTTCTAAAATATCAGCAGCAGCAGCAAGGAGGTTCCCAAAGCCAGAAAGGAAAGCAACAAGAAGAAGAAAACGAAGGAAGCAACATATTGAGTGGCTTCGCCCCTGAATTCTTGAAAGAAGCGTTCGGCGTGAACATGCAGATAGTGAGAAACCTACAAGGTGAGAACGAAGAGGAGGATAGTGGAGCCATTGTGACAGTGAAAGGAGGTCTAAGAGTCACAGCTCCAGCCATGAGGAAGCCACAGCAAGAAGAAGATGATGATGATGAGGAAGAGCAGCCACAGTGCGTGGAGACAGACAAAGGTTGCCAACGCCAAAGCAAAAGGAGCAGAAATGGCATTGATGAGACCATTTGCACAATGAGACTTCGCCAAAACATTGGTCAGAATTCATCACCTGACATCTACAACCCTCAAGCTGGTAGCATCACAACCGCCACCAGCCTTGACTTCCCAGCCCTCTGGCTTCTCAAACTCAGTGCCCAGTATGGATCACTCCGCAAGGTACGTACATCATACATGTTATAAATTAAGCTCAACAAATGTTAAAAAATGGTAATAGCTATATATAGTAATTAAAATGTGTGACGACAAAGTTATCTTAGCACTTGCATATGCATTATTCATGTGCTTTTTTTTTATATATAGAAATGCCCGAAGTTATTAAGTAGTCACAGTTTCTTGTGTCGATTTTACTAATCTAATTAATCTCTGCATGAGATGTAATTATGCATGTGTTATTAATTTTTGTTACATGTGATACAATTAGTAGATAATTTTGTCCTTTAGATATATGACTCATGAGTATGAAATTTTTTTCAACCTTGAAAAATTTGTTTTTGACTTTTAACCAAAAAATACTTTGATTAAAAAAAAAGAAAAATATTTTTTGTGCCAAAAATATTCTGATTCACAAAAACATATTTTTCTATGAGACTATATATTGACATGTGATAAAATACCTGATAATAATTTCCATAGGATTAGGAAGAAAAGGTATAAGATAGTGAGATAATTAATTAATATCATGATGAAAAGATAAAAGGAAAATAATAATATTATAAAAATATTGGATGAATAACATGTTGTGATTAACGTACACTTGCATGGATATTGATGTATGGTGCAGAATGCTATGTTCGTGCCACACTACACCCTGAACGCGAACAGCATAATATACGCATTGAATGGGCGGGCATTGGTACAAGTGGTGAATTGCAATGGTGAGAGAGTGTTTGATGGAGAGCTGCAAGAGGGAGGGGTGCTGATCGTTCCACAAAACTTTGCGGTGGCTGCAAAATCCCAGAGCGATAACTTTGAGTATGTGTCATTCAAGACCAATGATAGACCCTCGATCGGAAACCTTGCAGGGGCAAACTCATTGTTGAACGCATTGCCAGAGGAAGTGATTCAGCACACTTTTAACCTAAAGAGCCAGCAGGCCAGGCAGGTGAAGAACAACAACCCTTTCAGCTTCCTGGTTCCACCTCAGGAGTCTCAGAGGAGAGCTGTGGCTTAGAGAGCCCTTTTTGCATGTGCTACCACACTTTTGTCCTTTTGGGCTCTAGCTAGTGCTGGTAGCAGTAAATAAGAATGAATAAAAGAAACAAAGGCTTAGATGCCCTTTGTTAAGTGTAGAATAACGGGTATAGTAACTATGTACCCTTGTGTAATGAGTCACTCAAGTACCTATGCGGGAAAAGCATAAATAAAAGAAGAAATTCCAATAAATTTTCTGTCCAATCTCTTTTCTTTTCTTTTTATTCTTTTCTATCCTTCTTGCAGAACAAAATAAGGAAATATTGTTGATAACAATTGGTCTAAGAGATAGTAGCTTGACCGATGATATCTTTGGGAAGCGATTGCAGGACATGATGAGCATGAAAGACTAAAATTGAAAGTGTCACACCCCCAAGAAAGAGAGTTTTTTCTTTTTTTTTTAGATACATATAACAATATTAATAATATTGTTATCATATATATATATATATATATATATATATAATAATAATAATAATTATTCATGCCAATTAGTCGATTTTAATTTTTCCATAAGGAAATCAATATTTTTTACATTAAATATTTCCATTATTTTTACATTTTTCTGATTTTACAAATATAGTTATCATTTTTTTTTAATTTAAAAAAGGTAAAAGTAAAATATGTGTTTTAATTAAAATGTGTTATTATATTATTTTAAAAAATAGTATAACAATAGTGTAATATAAATAGTGTATACATTTATTTTCTTGTAAATAAGTCTTCGTAAAATGCAATTATACCTGCAGATATTGATAAATAAATTCATAAATAAATAGAAACGCAAAATATTTGTATAATAGATACAGATAGATAAATAAGTGGTTTTTATTGTAGAATTTTGTGACATAACACAAATTTGATCCTCAATAACTATATATCGTTTGTTTTTTCTTTTCACTTAAGCTCAATTTTACATATGAGTATGTAAACTTAAAAGAAAATTTGTGCTTTTGATATATATATATATATATATATATATATATATATATATATATGAGTTCATGAAAAACAAAGTGTCCCAGACTATTTGCTCTAATTTATTTGTAAGAACCTTAATTAATCGGTTTCATATGCGTTTGTATACGTAATTGCTTGTGGTACTTTTCTTCGGGCTCCATGTCATCGTCTGCAGCAAAATATAGATCTCAAGTTCAAGAGAAGAGATACAGATAAAAAAGAAATTGAGCCACTGAAAATATTAATCTATGTTAAATATCGCATTAACATTTTGTATTTTTTTAAAATGTTTAGCATTTTATATTTATTTTTATTTTTATTTTAATATTACATTATAAAATTTATTACATCTATATTTTTTTTCTTTTTCACTTCCTGAGTGTTGAATAGCATATTTGATGGACTATAGTTCACAGCCACCTGCCCAAACAAAGGTTTAAGTAATTTGGATCTTATGGGCATTCACTCGGAAGAATGGAGACACGACATATCTATTCATTTAACAACAGCTGTCTTTATTCAGTACCTACATTCCTACTTAGTTTAGATAGACATGAATGCATGTATGTGAAACTCGATTCTATCCAACAATTAATGTACGTACACAATCTTAAAAAAGGAAAAATAAATCAAATAATAGATATCTAAAATTTACATGTACATGTTTGGAATGAATATTAATAAAATTAATTTTAATTAAATTTAATTTTAAAGTGATGAAATTTATGATTAAATATTTTATTATCAAGAATGAAATTATACATGTAAAAATTTATGAGTTACGCTATTTTTTTAATAACTAAATAAATTACTACTAGGAAAATGAGTCTAAGCCTATAATATAAAGGGATCGACACTTTATGTTTCTAAACCATATTCAATTTTTTTTTAAGGCTAAATGAGATGGCCAGGATAAATACGCTAGAGGCTCAAAATACCAATTAAAAAGGAACAATATACACTATTATCTTGCACAGTTACAAGATATAGAGCATAGAAACAGTAGGTACTAGGTAGGGCTCACAAGATATCTAAATTTCGTTGGTCTTGATAAAGCACAGGTTAAGGTAGCAGAAATTAATTATGAATGAGGAAACAGAAAAAGAATTTGGGTGATTGTTGGATGATTCTGTGAAGAGGCACCGCAAGGCCAATAAAGTTGATAAGGGGTAAGAAATCAGGGTTTGGAATACATGCAGGGTCCAGTGACGTGTCTCTCTAATCTATAAATTAATCAGCACGTAGCAATTCCTCCTTTGCTAGCTATATCCCTCGCAACTACTGTTCAGTTCAGTATGCTCAAGCATTCTGCGCTCCTCTGCTTTCTGCTCTTGTTCACGTGCAGGTGCTTAGCTCGTGATCAATGCCAGTTCAAGCAGCAGTCCCAACTCGATATCATCCATGCACTGAAACCTCACAATCCCATCGAATCCCAAGGTGGCATCATATCTTAAAATACAAGTGTGAAAATGAAAAAATTAAACACCCGAAAAAAGACTTACCAACATGAGGTTTATGATTTTAGGTTAAAGTGTGTGTTTGCGATTCCCTTATGTGATTGATTACTCCCCTCAATTCCCAACATGAGCTATGTTGCACTGGCGTTGCTTTTATCAACCCCAATGCCTTCACTTGCCATCCTACGTTAATTACCCCGAACTCCATTTCGTACTCCAAGGTTGTTCAACAACTTGATATATATGCACACAACACAATCCATTCCTCCTCATCAATTTATTAGTCTTCTTATCCATCAACTTAATTATTTCCATAGGAGAGGGAGTGTTGGGAATTGTAATTCCTGGTTGTGACGAGACTTATGAAGAGCCACAACCGGAGAGTGAGCATGAGCAGGAACAGGAACATGATCGCCACCAGAAGGTTCGTTACCTGAGGCAGGGTGACATATTCGCTGTTCCACCTGGAATTCCTTACTGGACCTACAACTACGCAAATGTTTCCCTTGTTGTAACTCCTTCACACTGCCAATTCGGCAAACCAGCTTGATCGAGTTGCCAGAGTAAGAAATTCATTGTCAACTTTAACGCAGAAATACACCAACACAACAACAAACTCTATAACAACTAATAAAAAACATAAATAAATTCTTCTAAACTTATAAGGATACGTGAGAAACATAAAGAATAAAATAAAAAAAAAATAGAAATATAATTTGTTTAATATGAAAAATTTCTCAATATAAGAATAAAAATCAGATCAAATAAATAATTTCATTATAATCCATAAAGATACAAGAGAACCTCCAATAAATATACTAATATGCTACAAATAATCAAATCAAAACAAACCCCATAATTAATAATAGAGACAAGAAGATAAAACTCTAAAATATAAAGAGTACAATACCAAACACTAATATCTTTCTATAGATATCTTTTTTTCGATCAGAATGTTTTTCTTGATCCCATCACAATAATTTTTCATTTTATTCTTTCTCTCTTAATAATTTGTAATTATTTTTCTTTTTTAAAAGAGTTTCTCTCACTATATCTCTTTTTAATCTAACTCCTCTCAATTTAAATAAGTGAAATATATTCTCTTCTCATTTTGGACTTTTACTCCATATTAGAAAGGAGTCCAAAAAAACCCAGTCCAAAAAAACCCAACAAACTTAACATGGTCATCATATATTTCGTGATGCATATTAAACCTTTTTTTTATTATTATACTCGTTTAATTTGGTGGCATGTTGCAGAGTTATCTTCCTGGGAACCCAAAAGAAGAGCACCCTGGTAGTGGTGGGTGCAAGCAAGAAGAAGGTAACAATAGAAACATGTTCGGTGGCTTCGATCCACGTTTCTTGGCAGAAGCATCCAACGTGAAGGTGGGGATCACAAAGAAGCTTCAGTCACATGCAGGGGACCAAATCATAAAGGTGGAAAGAGGTCTTAGAATTATCAGGCCACCCTTGGAACACGAAATTAGAGAAGCAAAGTAGAAGAAAAACCCAAGACCCGAGAAGAAAGAAGAGGTGGTAGAAGAAAAAGAAATCAGAAAGCGCAAGCACCTCAAAGGAGAACACGAGGGATGTGGAGAATGCGAAGAGAAAACTAGAACACATTACTACCTTCGCCGCGAGTGGCATGAACATAAAGGACAACAAGATGGAAAAGAAGAATCACGAGAGAGATATAAGGAACGTGGTGAAGGTAGTAATGTGTTGGAAGAAAGCTTGTGCACTTTGAAGCTACACGAGAATATCGCTGACCCTTCACACGCAGACATATTCAACCCAAGAGCCGGTCGACTGCGCGCCAACAACAGCTTAACCCTCCCAGTTCTCAAATTGCTCCGTCTCAGCGCCCAATTGGTTAAACTTTACAAGGTCACACAAATATATATTCTTTGAAAATTGAATTTTTTTTATTCATCTTTGGTATTATTAGTTTTTGTTAGGGTGTTAATTAATTGTCTGGTTTTACAGAGTGACATTTACGTGCCACACTGGAGCATGAACGCAAACAGTGTGGCCTCTGTCACACACATGACAAATAGGTGAAATGCTTATTTCCTTCAGAAGTGAATAAATAGGGTGATTTGACAACCAACTATACGCCAGGATTGCAGTTGAGAGAAATTTCAACAATAGTATATTTTAAAAATTACATTGAGAAGTCATATTTTTTTATATCCGGTTCTTAAGAAATGGTATGACATTTTACAGGTTCTTGTTTTCATATTGGGATCTTAAGTTAATATGTTGTGTTGATTGTGGTTTTATCATTACATAGACATGGATAAGGCATTCCTCTAACCTTCTTTCTACTTTCCCAATATCTAGTTTTGCTCCCCTATTTAAGCTTGGAGTTTGATGACAGATACAATTGAAGGCTCTATACAACACAATTCTAATTTTTCGGTGACTTTCAATTGCCTTGTCAGATTATCCAACTATAATCTCTAGTTAATTCATACCGATAGTGCTACTTGTTTGTCTTGTAAATTAGCAGTCTTCTGTGGTGGGTTTGGCTCCTTCAAAGTTTAAAACTTGTAATTATATTTACAGCACAATGTCAAATATATTATGGTCAAAGAAAAAAATTATGTTGGACTCATTTGAGACTCATTGTTGAAACATGCCAAACTTAAATAAGAAAAACCTTGAGTCTGAGACAACAAAATATTGTAAACCCTAGTGATGTTATTTTCACATTTGTCATGTAGTCATCGTTGATATAAGTACATAACGCTCCGTTTTCACTTAATTTACAACCTATCTATTTGGAAAAGGGTACTTTTAGAAAGAAAGAAAAAAGGTTATTTTTTAAAAAATGAAAAGAAAAAAGTATAAATAAAAAAGATAATGCAAATGGCAATTACCGGTATTTATCTAGGTGGAGGCCCAATCTTAAAGCGAACTGATAGGAGTACATTTGGTTTGAATGTGGGTGGGCAGCCACCATAAACTTCAAATATTTTTAGGTCATTTTTCCAAAAAAATAAGCCATGGTTGGACTTAGTCTTAACGATTTTTGTTTGTTTGTTAGATTAAGAAATTTGACTTTATATTTTAGTTATATTAAAATTATTTTAACTTTATTACTATATTGTCTTAAAATATGTAAAAACACAAGAACTTACAGAAACAATATTAATATTATTTTAAATATTTAATCAAACGAATAAGTAAAAATATTTTTATTAAAATAGAGATAGAGAAATGAACAATAATATATATATATATATATATATATATATATATATATATATATTTTATCACAGGCGGTTGATAATTTCCCTTTTCTATAGAAATATATGTAGGACGAGTTTGCTTAAACTAAAAAAAATAATTTTGAAATAAATATTTTTTATATGAATATTTTTTTAAAAACAAAAACTGATTATTTATTTTAATAAGTAAGTTTAAACAAAACTGATTATTAATGTCTTAAACATTTGTTTTTAAATAAATGAAAGAATTTATTACCGGAAGATTTAAAATTTATTTGAAGAATAAGCTTAGTCTAACTAGTAAGGGTAACTTTGTCTTGATCCCACTGTCGAATTCGAAACGACCTCACGTGTTCCTCGAAAGCAGAGATCCACAGTGCAAGTGTAACGTTCAAACTAGCATAGACCAAATCCGAAGAAATATCAGAGTGCTCAGATCCCTCTCACCACATAAATTTATTTTCTTTAGCAAACAAGCTGAAAAAACCAGCAGAGTTAGAAGAAGAAGAAGAAGACAAGAATGGCTTCACTGTGCACCACGCTTCTCTTTTGTCTCCTCCTCCTCCTAACCTTATCTTCCCACTTTGTTGCAGAGGCAGAGAGACATGGTATACCCGGCTTCCTCTACACTCGGAGCAGAGGCAGATGCACGGCACAGTAAGAAACATACTTCTATTCCCTTGTTAATGATGTCACCATATGTTTCTGTTTCTTACGATGTCGTTGACTTAACTCTACTCTATAAAGTTGGTTTATAGAGTGAGAATTGTCTCATATTTATATATTTTATTTTGACATTATTTCTAATCGATGTGGTTAGGTTTTGGAGCGGGAGGAGGGAGGCGTGGCCGAGGATGGTGCCGGAGACATCGACGGTGTCGAACGTGTTCGGTTCAAGAGTGTACGAACGGTACAGATCGGATCTGACATTGTTGGAAGCAACTGCGAGGAACGACGAGGAGAGTAACCCTTTCGGAGGATTGGTCAAAGAGGGAACCGCAGCGTTGCTTAACTCTTATGCCAGAGAGGGTTTCCCTTTCAAGCCTTGGCAGGTTAAGACTTTGCTCATAAAAGCGCTGGTTTCACACGCTGAAGCTGCTTCTCAAGCCAATAACTTCTTGTTGGCTAATCAGGCTTGCTCCTAAATCCTAATCTAATCTCAAGTCAAGAACTTTGTCATCATATATATATAGCAGTATTGGTATATTATATAGTATATACTCATGATGATGATCCAGTAATGTTTTAGTTGTGTTATTGGGTAAGTCCCACTCGCTTTACCCTTTTTTACATTGATCTTTTTGTGCGTTTTTTCTTGGATAGACTCGAATCACTACATTGTGACGTGATTTTGGAATATTGGAAAGGGTGATTGTTGATATGGTGGGAACCCTTGGAATGGAGGAAATTAAATTAGTACTGATTTTGTATTTGTGTTCTTCGCCACCATACTTTTTAATTTGTCTTTAATCTTCTTTGTTCTTATCAGTAGTATCCATGCTTGTTGATGTATTTATAAAGTGATGGGTGGATTAGCTTTCGGTTATTGTGTGATATGTATACATTTGCGAATTGCGGTGTCCAACTTTGAAGGCAGAGTTTGGTTTATCTGGAAGAGAAATGAATAGCGAAAATTGATAAAAAAATAAAAATAAAATTGAATTAAAGTAGAGAAAAATAATATACGAAAATGCTATTTCTTTAAAAAAAATTCCTCATGAACAGTACTTTCTGTTCGTGTTTTATAGCAGTAGAGAGATGCGAAGAAAACAAAGGGAAATGTAAATGTCAGACAAAATGAGGGTCATGAAGAAAATAGATTAAAAAAAGAGTTCTAAGAAAATATGTTATAAAAAGAGAATAACTTGAGTAAACCGTCACTTGTTTTTGAGATTATGATTAGGTCCGGATTAATTTAGTGTTTAACTTTATAAAATCTTTATTTAGTACTACCTTACAACCTGCCATTCACTCTACTCTTTTTTAACTATGTTTTCCACTAACACTAAGAATTCAAGGAAATGTTTTGCTGAAAAAAATTAAACAGAGAGACATTTTGAAAAGATAGATATTAAAGTGAGTTTTGTAAAACTAAGAAGAGTTAATTATATCTATATCTGTAATTATTTTTTTTTTCAAATTTCACCTTTAGTCATTGAATTTTTAAAACATTTTCGGTCCTATGCTTTTTTTTTTAACAGTTTTAATCCTTTTTTTTTATCGATTAACAATGCTAATTGATGATGTAATACTCTAGTTAGCATACTAATTATTTGTCATGTCATTAAGAAATTTGACGGGAACAATCACTTTTTTTTTTAATTTTTTATTTGTTCAAATTAGGTGTTGATATCAAATAAATTTATGATGAATTAAAAACACAATTTATTAAAAAAAATTAAATATAATAATACTATCATATTCATTGATGATGATGTGGGTAGTGAATGGATTATTTACATGATTGTTATACAACAATAATAGAGATATAAATTACTATTATAGTGAATTATGTTTTTTCAAAAAAATTAGTTACCAACAAATTATTTAAAATAGTAAGCACTAATTAACGGCATATTCATGACAATGAGTCAGTTAATTTATTTTAAAATTAATAATTATTATTATCACATATAAAGATAAAGATATAAATTTTAAAATCATAAATCTAATATCATATATATGGAGAAAATATAAAATCTAATTTTAAAATCAAAATGCTAAATAAAATAATAATAATAAACATGCCAGAAGAATGAAAAACTTAGAATCGATGCGTTCAAATATATAAAAATAAATAGGATAAAATATAAAAATTCAAGATATTTACTTGTAATTTTATCACATGCATTTCCACCCTCTAGATCCACTAAACAATGAGTGAAATTTAAGTATTTTTTTAAAAATCTTTTTATTAACATATATGATCTTTATTACTTTATTAGTAAGTTCAAAACTTAAGCTTTAGTTTCTTTTTAATCACTATAATTATAATTAAGATGTTTGATTTTTTGGTGAGATTGTGAGATATTTTTATAAATTTTGATATTTTAGTTGATTATGAAATTAATTCTGGATCCAAAACTAAATCTTACTTAAATCTTTAGTTGTTTTACGCCTAATTGATTTGCTCATTTGTATGCAAGTCTGCCACTGACAATATTTTTTATTTACAATCTTCAAACACTACTTTACCTTTGATAATCATATAGTTATAATTTATTTTTAAAAACTCTTTTTTTTACTATTCATTTTAATATATTTAACAAAAAGAAAAATGAAATTCGCATTTAGATCAATACTTTAGCCTTTTATCATAGTAATACATCACATGATTACGAGGGGGAGGAAGGAAATTAAAACCGTAGCTAGAACAAAGGGTGCAATATATCGTGGGATTTTTAACTTTTTTTTTTAGAGTGGATTTTTAACTTGATTACAACTTCATACAAATTTCTCAAACCCTGTGTCACAACAATTATATTCTGTACATATTGTGGTGTGGACTCGAAAATATTCCACGCAACCATAGAATATATCTCAGTTTCATTTAACAGAAAAAGCTGATTCATGTATTACTACGCCTATCACATGTTTTCTGAAATAGACTAACTCTTGTCTCTTACTAAACAAATAGTGTAAACCATTAACAAATTATCGAGTAAAATAAAAAAAAGAGGTAGATTCTAGACTTAAGTTGATGCCAGCTTAATAATTAAGCAAGGTAGTTTGTTGGTGCTGGAGAATTTGGCAGGCTTTACCTACTCCAGCTTTATGCTCTTATTGTCAACAATATTCAGCCCTTAATAACTACGCCACCCCTCGCAGCAAAACCACCAAATATGAATGCAGTAATATACTATTCCACAACATGACACAGAAAAAAGAGAATCTAACACATGCTACCATGTATGTTATAAAGGACCCAAGTTTCCATTTGAACTTGACTTTAACTTTTAACCCACCTATTACTATATCCTCCTCTTCTATTTGAAGCATTGCTCTCTTCTCCTATCAATGAAATCCTGCATAAGCCTAAAGCTAAGGCTAAGTCTTCCACCTGCTAAAAAGGCATGGAAGAGCATCACTTCCACCCTTGGTAAACTTCATAGGTCCAAATCCAAAGCCATGAAGAAACCCAGAAAGCATTATTCAAAAACCACCACTAAAAAGGTTACCAAGGCCCCTCCTAAGTTCCTTGCTACCAAACGTTTTCGTCGCAAAAGATTAGCCTTAGCCACAGTGAGAAGCTTCATCTTCGGGTTCCACAAGAAGCCTGCACCTGTGTATATTGACAAGCTCTTTAGAGAGCCTTCATGTGACTTGGTGGGGCATTTGAAGCCACAGACAGCACAAAAACCACGAACTGAAAGGCTCTCTGGGGGAGAAGGAACAACAAAGGGTGGTGGATCTTGCACTTCAGAATCAGATGACATGTGGGAATCTTTGGCTTTAGCTTCACCTCAAATGCAAGGAATAGATGAACGAGCAGAGGAGTTCATCACTAGATTCAGACAAGAGATGGCGGAGCAAGAGATGATAGCAAGAAATTTTTAGCAAGACATGTTTCACTATGCTATAGTTGCTAAAGTCCAGAATCTTAGTAAAGTTGTAGTGTAATAACTGTCAAGTATACATCTTTTTAGCTTGTTGATGACTAGTATGTGTGGATACTCTATCAACTTGTTTTGTTTGTTATTTTCCCATTCATTGAGATAGTAAAGAAAATAGAAAGAGGTGAATAATATTTCTAAAACTCTATAAGACAAAAATACACTATGCATTATCATGAGTTCTGATATGATTTTTTTCTCTCTTTCCGTTATTGGCACGAAAGAACTTGCCTCCAAAAAAGTTGTGTTGCTAAGGAGTAAAGACATGATAGATACTAATGTGTTTGCTGAAATGTGTCCCATGCTCATTGCTTTAAGCTAGAAAACAGAGTTAAGACAACTATGTTTAACCCATTTTTTTTAACTTAACAAGTTTGAACTTAAAAGCTTTAAGGATACGCAGAAGTTATTTGAGGGTTTTTCTTTTAAAATTTAAAAGTTTTGGTAGAAACAAATTAAAGCTTTGATTTTCTTAATTTACGACTATGACATGAAAGATAACTGATTAAAAAAACTAATACCTCAGTGCCTATAATCAAAGCACGAAAAGACAATTACTTATTCAAATCAAATGTGTGCATGATTTTTCAATACTTAGAAATCCTTACAGAACCGGTGCCCCCCATGGCAATATAGTTAAAATGTACTTGCAATTCCGACAAAAATAGTTTGGAGTAACAGAGATCAGAGTCCCTATACTACACATCATTAGAACAATATGGCTAAGCCTAAATGAAGTGGTTCAAGAACAATGTCAATATACATCCATGGAACTAAATGATGCTAACATCCCAAATTCATTAAAATCCCTTCACATGACCAATGTATTGAATAATAAACTCCAGGTGGAATGAACTTCTAAGACCAGATCTAATATTCTGTTTGATTGGTTACA
Source organism: Glycine soja (assembly GCF_004193775.1). Classification (NCBI taxonomy): domain Eukaryota; kingdom Viridiplantae; phylum Streptophyta; class Magnoliopsida; order Fabales; family Fabaceae; genus Glycine; species Glycine soja. The sequence continues at coordinate 39,658,276 of NC_041004.1, read as the reverse complement.
AAAGCTCAAAACCCGAATCTAGAATCTAATTCTTCTATGCAATTTCATCTGGTTGTGTGATGCAGAACAAAAACAAAAATACGAAACAACACATGCATGTAAAATAAAATGAGCTTTTGTCCACACTTCAAGCCCAAACAACTAATGTCAGGGGGCATGTAACACTAATATCAAGGGTCCGTACTTTCAACATTCAAGTATAATTAAATATATATATATATATATATATATATATATATATATATATATATATATATATATATATATAGACCTTGGTAATTAATTAGGTCAACAAAGTTATTGGCACAAAAATATGATTAAATCCACAGGGTGTACAATAAGACACAAAGAATGACACCAACAAAAAATTCCAGCAGCACCAGTGCAATAGCTATTACGAATTGTCTGCTTGCAGCACTTATAGCCCCATTGGTTATCATTCCAGTATAAGCCCAAACAGTCGTGTGGATGTTAATGTAAACTTTTTCTTCATAGTTACTCCTGGGGAGTGCTGCTTCCTGTTGGAAACATCAGATAAATAACAACTAAATCTATCATCTTGGAAAAGAGCAATAACCATAAGGCAGATCCTTAAAACTGAAACTAAAAAAAAACGCATGCAAGTTGCAAATGCTGCACTATAAAGATTTAGAATGCATATCTTTCCTGGCCCTTAATAATTCTACCAGCAAGATCATACTCAACTTGCATTTGGCTTTGACCCAGCACGATCATTCAGTGTGTGTGGAGTCAGTAGGTTCAGATTGGGCATGTGGCCTTCAAAGCTCATTTGTGTGGGCTTTATAAAGATTGTGGACTTTGGGCTAATTGTAGACAGCGTTTTTGTTCGTTATTTGTTTTTCTTTGCAACACTGGAAAAAAAAAGTGAAAAAAATATCGTTGCACCCTATTGATGAACAAAAATTAAAAATCTGGCATTGCACCTTTTCGGCTTTTTGTTAAGCAATAGTGTACTGTTTTTGACATCAAATAAAAAAGTGTACTGTTTTAACAAGTTATAAAAACGTCTTTTGCCTATAAGAGTGTAATGTGTTGTTATATTTGTCTCTAAAATAAATAAATAAAAACAAATAAACTTAATCACTCATTATAATTTTGATCACTTAAGTTTTTTTTTTTTAGAGTTTGGACGAATGTTATTCACTGACTGTATTTATATAAACTTATTTTAAATTTTCTGAATTTCAATAACTAACATAATAGCACAGTATATTTTTCGCGATTAAAATAATAGTTCACCCAATAAAAAAAAATCAAAACAAAACAAGCGATTTTAATGTTACTCACAGCCTTAATCGGTATAAAAGACTAACAAGTGAGACAATGCACACATAAAGACCATTGATCGTTTTGTTGTCACTTTTAATTCTCTTTTTATATGTCTAATAACATTACTTTTTTCTGCTGTCAAAAAAATAACATTACTTCTTATATATGATAAGCCTATCAGAGTTTTTTAATCGGATAGATCCTAACTCCAAATCTTCGTAACATATGATTATGAACTATGTTAAAAAAAATGGCGGGCGGCGTGATTATAATCGGAAAAATAAAAAAAGAAGGGAAAATGAAGAGTTTGAATTTTTTTATTATTATTACACAGAAGCTACAGCCTACAAGTTCTGGATAGAAAAAGAGAATAGGTGAGTATAAATTTGAATATGCCGATGAAAAAAATTATTAACCGATACTGTTATGTTATTTGACACTCACAGAAATAAGAGATAAGAGAGAGAAAATTATAAATATATATGGTAAATATTAAAAAGTATTTATATGTATATCTATACAGAAAGTTTCTATATATACTTGATGAAAATTGTATTATTTCACATCAGTATTGATAAAAAAAAATTACATATTAATGGAGAAGGATACAATCAATGTTTCCCAATTATACCATTTATATGTTACGTTAGACCCGTTATACAGAAAATTTTAAAGTTTCATTACTATTGATGTCGAATAACGGATCTCGAATTTAGGTATAGGTATGTATTTACTAGAAAAAAAAGTTTTATCACATATAATAATTTTACTCAAAGTAGGATTATCTTACAAAAAAATTATATAATCATTAAAAAACAACTATTTCAAAAAAAATATATAATCATTAAAAAACAACTATTTTACATAAGAAAAATGATACATAAATACTTTATTATTTCATAAATATTTATCATTTATTTCTATCTTTCTTATTATTATTTAGAAATCTTATTATATTTATATTTTTTTCCTCTTGGGTTAGGTGAATGTTGGATAGCATTATAACTATTTATCAAACATTTTTTTTATATAACTCATCATAAAAGAAACTAAAGTTGGATAATATATGAGTCTCATTTTTTAATGAACCTAAGACTATTTAAACATTCATAATATATTAGTTTTTAATTTTTTTTACTAATTGAAAAATTCATTTAAATGTTCCGTTGAAATGATACTTAAAGTAATATTTTTTAAAATGATAACTTTTAATTTTTTATATATATTTTTTCACTTTTATCCTCTGTATATTTATTCATTTTTTATTATATTTTTTAAAAGAAATCATGATTTTATTATTTTTTTTTAGTTATTTCAACAATTAGTTTTATCAAATATTTAATTTAATAAGCTAGTTTTCAACTTTCATTTACTAACTAATTTTTTAACTTTCAATTAAATTTTCAGCTTCCAGCTAACTTTTTAATTAATTTTGTTAAATATACTCTAGAAAACAAATATTTGCTACAAATGATGCTTTTGATCGGGGGTGAGAATAAGACAGACCAAGCTTTAAAAGGTCTGAGTCTAGCCTAAGATAAATTTCTTAGATCTGAGTTTGGCCTATAGCCTAAGGTTTTTATTTTGACTCGATCTGACCTTTTTAAAAACCTAGTCTGGCCTGATAGTCTTTTTAAAAGTCTTTTTCACATTAAACCTTTAATATTCCTTTGATAGTTGTTTTTAATATAACTTTAATATATAATTTGGCTTAATTTTTAATATAACTTTAATTTAGTTGGTAGTCTTACGAATATATTAATAATATAAACTGAAATCACCAAATGATATAAAATAATCCAAAACAAAAGAGAACTTCTTACTTGAGGTAGCATCATGCAAGTCTATCAAACCAATATATTAACTATTACAAACAAAAAATAAAACCTACATCTCCATTCCATAGTTAGCTCCTCCAGGTCATACAGAATCACCATGAGAATTTCAATACACCATGCAAGCTTTCTAACCAGACAAGACAATCAAAACTTCAATGTGATTTGTATCTCTCCTTTTTCAGCCTTCAAAATAAGAAGAAAAATACATATATGTTAGTTATTGGACTGAAAAACACTACATAAATAAATGAACAAGTTGCTAAAAAATGATTAAATATTACTTATAAAAATTATAATAAGTAATATTAACCTTTGATTTTTTCTTCACATTATATTTGACGAAATCAATCTCCACCATAAATTAGAGCTTCAATAGATTCTTCGTTTAATTTAGAGCAAAATTCATCAATTACTCTACCTCCAACACTAAATGTGGACTCTGATGCCACAATTGAAATTGGAATAACTAGTATATCAGCAACCATCTTAGACAATATTTTATGTTTGATGCTATTGTTCCTCCACCCGTTCAAAGCACTTAAGGAATTATTGATAGAAATCATATATCACCAAGTGAAAAAAAAAAAACCAACGTGAACATGCCTAAATCAAGAATCATAATGAAACTTGTTAAAGGAATAAGGAGATGAAAGAAAAAATGACAAGGTTTTGAAGTTTTACCTCTATCAAAGCTTGAAGTGAAAAGGATACGATGTTTGTTTGATCTGTAATTTGTTTAGTTGTGTTCTCTATTTTACTTCAACAGAGAGAAATAACCTAATAGGAAAAGGAAACATTAAATGGAATAGGAAAATAAGAAAATAAAAATAAAATACTAAGGAATATAAAGGGAATGAAGTGAATATCTTAAAATTGGTAAAAAGAATGAAACTGCAGTCAGCACATGACGACTTACGCCACTTAAATTGTAATTAAAGTTTTATTTGATTATAAGAATGAAAGCTATGAAGCACTAGTGTGTAATCAAAGTCTGGTAGTTTTAAAAAAAATATTAATCATCCAGTGTGTTCTGTTGAATGCAATGACACATATGTATTGATACCTAAAAAAATAATATAAGTATATATATATATAGGCCGATCTATCATGTTTATAAGACTTTTTAATAAACATAAATCTGATTTATTTAATTTAATAGACTTTTTAAAATCTGATTCTAACATTTTTATTAGATAAGTCAGTTCAGATCAAATTTTATATAAGAGAAGTTGTAGGTCCTTATAGGCCAACCCTGACCTATTCTCACATTCTCACGTAATATAAACATAATCACGTGGAGTAACAGTAGTAATGAACACGCACACTTTATTATAATCACATCGAGTAACAGTCGTAATGGACACACTTTATTAATTTCTATCTAGGAAATTAATTCAAGTCCAAACAATAGAAGAACAATGACATGATCTTTTGTTTTCCGTTGAATGAAGGACTTGGCCTCTACTAATTAAGAGCAACATTAACTAACATCACAATTCCAATAACTGCGTAAATTCCTCAGCTCTCGCATAAACATTGCACCAAAAGTCCATGCCGTCGTCGCACACACTCGACGAACTAGCATCTATAAGGACCCCTTCTTCGGTCATTAGAGGAGACATCGGTAGAAACTGATGATCATAGTCAATGGTCGGAAATCCGCTTGTTGTCTCACCGGAATTATCAGACGACAACACTTCCGACCAGAAATCCTCGTCCAATGCAAGATTATTCTCCGGCGTGTCGATATCATCATTAACATTTAAGGACATGTCATGGTTATTGTTAATGCTACCGTTGTTGTCACTAGTGGTGAGGGAGGAGGAGGACATGTGGCTAGAACATTGTGGAGGAGATAGTGGCATCATGTCCTCTGAGTTCGATGCATGAAAGGGAAAATTATTATTCACGGGCTCTTGTTGTTGTTCTAGTTTGGCGTCTTGGTTTGATTTGGAGGCGTCCACATCTAACTTTGGTTGTTTTTTGCTTCGTTTTTTCTGGTCGTGGCTTTGTTTATAATTTTGTGGCAGCCTCTTCTTCAAGTGGGTGTGCCACACGTTTTTTATCTCGTTGTCTGTTCTCCCTGGCAACCTTGCCGCTATAGCCGACCATCTGCACGCAATTGTGTAATTATCACAAGATTAGTGCACAAATTAATTAATAAAATAGGGCATGGCTTGCTGCTCCAAGGTCACAATAATGATACAGTAGTAATAATGTTGTGGGATATTGATTGATGTGCTTAAATGTTATGTTAAAAAAAGCACGTGAAAATGTTGCAGCGAAAGAGAGAATCTTTGCAGACCGACATAATCCAACTGATTATGATTTTGCTTGCCTTAAAAACTAAGAAAAAAAAAAAACAAAGTGCTCATGGGCCGAAACCATTATCTGAAAAAAGAGCAGTAACTAAACTATTCACTTTCTTTAAAATAATAATAAAAGAAAACACGAGGCTGTCGAGAAAGAATTTGATATGAATTTGTATATACTACCGAGAGTTGAAGTTTATGAAGTCACATGCATCTCCTCCATCAGTTTCATGGAACAGAATAGAAGAGGACCCAACATATAGAAATGAAGATATCTGGGAATCTTAATTAATTTGCTTCACTGTTCGAGCCTGAGTACTACATATGGTTATATGTATTATTGAGACTATCCCTTGTGCAGTCTTGGCTTTTCAATTAACCTCTTTCATTAAGGATTAATTTATTTCCATTAAGTTGGACTAAATCATCTATCTTTAACGAAATAATGTGAAATGTTATGCTAGCTAGCTAGGGAAAATGTTTGATTACCTGTTTCCCAACATTTCATGCAAACTGATTATGGTGTCCTCTTCTTCTCTGGTAAAGTTGCCCCGTTTGATGTCCGGTCTCAGATAATTTATCCACCGGAGTCTGCAACTCTTTCCACACCTTAACAGCCCTGTTGATCAAAAAGAGATATATAGAAACTTTTGTTTAATTATAATTCATGAAACGTACCATAATTGAATTCCTATATATGTTATTTTCTTCAAGTAATTAGTTCAGCAGAATTGGGTTAATTAATTATACTCCTTCACACGTACCAGCTAGTTTGGGCAATGCACGCCAATTAGCATGGTCATAAGTGTTGATATAATTGATGAGAATTTGATCTTCTTCTGGAGTCCATGGCCCTCTCTTCAACCCCATTTTCTCGCAGCATGGAGCTCTCCCCATTTTGATGACTTAGACTACTCCTTCAACTTCTAAACCCAAAAACTATCTGTTGTTTTGGATGTTGAAACTCTTGTTTATATATACACCAAGTGGATTCAAATCTCACACGAGGAATAGTTGCTCTTTTATATTAGCACGAGTGGGGAACTGAGTTGTACATAACAGTACAAAACACCAAAGCCCAAATTATATTAAATAATTAATAATAAATAATGTTACTTTGCCCATTATTTTTTTTTCTTTCTAAATATTTTGTGGCTCTCCTCATCGACCTGTATAAGTGTACGTCTCTTTCACACGATTATAATATAGTCAAATAAAAGCGTGGGGGTTTGCCTAATATATTTGGCTGTACAACAGTATGACATTGAACTAAAGTGCTTTTATAACTTTGAACTTTGATCATTTGTACTCCTACTTTGTCTGACTGTCCTTAGTCCTAAAGTATTTCGGTATTCAACGTGGTAAGTAGCTACATAAACCTTATTCAAAAGAAGAAGAAAATAAAAATTACAGCCATGAGCTACATGGTTGAGAACATCACTATATTTTTTATTAGCTAGTTCTGAACAAATATCTATGATATATGGGGCCGGGTAGCAATTGTATATTCATATAGTTTTTCATCTCAAAGTTGACTGGCTCAAAACATTGATATTTATAATACTGAAACAGTTCATTATGCTGAATTTGTGAACATCACTAAAACAGTTACAGCACTGGTTATTTATTTTTGACCTTTTAGAATAAATTAAGTTCATCGTGCTTCTTTTTTTTATTAATGACCAACTCAGCATAAGGTGTGCTGAAGTTGGTGGAATTCAAAGCTCCTGATACAAAAAAATAAAAATAAAAAAAATGAGGCCCTGCCTACAAACCAAAGAAAGAAAGAAAGTGAAGCATGCATTATGGAACCAATATCACCTGCAGCATAAACATGCTGTAACATCTTACAATTTTCTTTCTTTTAAAGTTCATTATGCTAGTGTAATATTTCAATAAGCACACATGAAAGTCATTATATTAGAATTAAGGTCAGGTTTCGATACGGAAATAGAATGTATGTTCCCATAGCTGTATGTAAAAACCAAAAATACCTATCTCCCGAACTTATATCCACATTCAATATAATGTTCATCCTCTATTGTGTAAGTATCCAAATATCCATATTTGGACTCACTATTTACACTATTGTTAAAGATGAATATGTTAGATGACTAATTAATTGTACTTTTAATAATTTAAGTTGATTAGTAAAATTCAAGAATGATCTTGCAATGACACTGACACAGATACGAAATTGAAGATGCTAGACGATATAATTATAAAGAATTAGGGTTTACAATTTTAACATCAGAAGAAAAATAAAGGGTTAAAATAAATTTTGAATTTCATTGAAGGAATATATGTTGAAATTTTCTATTTCAATATGTGAATTAATATTATAAGACAATTATATTAGTTATTTATCATCAGTGAGTTTTATTTTATGTGATCAAATTAAGTTAGTCCGTTAAACAAGTAAATCAGATGATATGAACTTAAATGAACAGATCTCATTATTGACCCATTAAGATATAATGGAAAGTCCTATTAAGTTAACATACTATGAGAAGACTATGCTCTCCAATGCACCAAGCCATCACATATAATTTCTCTTCTCTCCATCTGAAGAGTTAAGAAGGTATAATCAAGGAATAAAGAGATTTCGGTTGAGGAAGAACTATAAAGCCACTGATTACCTACAGATTCATATTTCGTTGCGTTTGTTTGATCAATCATTATAAATCCAAATATTCCTAAAATTCGTGTTGATAATCTAACGTAATGTGTTACTGGTAATTATTAATATTTTATAAGGATCTTCTAAAATTCTAATAATATAAATATGATATTATCTTTTATTTTAAAATTAATATATATAATTAACATGTGCAAAGTATGACAAATGCAAATATTCTTTGTTATACTATTTTGAACACATATTCATGTAGGTTGAGATTTTTTTAAAAATAATAAAAAATAAATTTTATATGATATTTAATGATTCTTTATTTTAATAATATAATTTGAAATAAATTTTAACTAATAAAAGAGTTTTTGAAGGAATCTCTCACAGAATGTGTTCTTTAACACTTCACTTCTCTTTTTTTTTTTTTATCATTCACTTAGCACCTCATTTTGAAACTGGAGAAAAAATTTCTTTATTTTTTAACAAATTGTAGAAGGAAAAAATAGACTTGCATATTGGGTTGACGAATATCGATCCCCAATTAATGATGACAAGGGTCATAGTGAATAGTAGCTCAAAAAGAAACTATAAAGGCACGTGTACAGTGTGAAACTATATGTTGTCGGCAACTGCATATTCTTTTTTGTATGCTTGCATATATATGGTTGCCGGGGAAATGTTTTGTCTTAACCTCGCCATAATTGAAAAACACGAGTTCTAAAAAGAGCCACGAGACAAGAGGTTCTACTGTTGACATATATAGTTCAGTTGACAAATGAAAATTATAATCGTATTAATCCAAGATATACATACAAGTCACGTTCATATCATATCATATACATATATATTGCAATTTGCATCCACACGTACGCTTGAGTATAGTACTTCTGAGTTCTGACCTTCTTGAAGAGACGTGGACAATACTAAGTGCATTGTTTTGGACCTTTTGGGCGGCCGGGAACCTTTTTTTTTTTTAATTAAGAAATAACTATTTTTTTTTATCAAAAGCTATGACAATTTTTATCTTTTTTGGAATAAGGTAGTTAAACACGCATTAAGAATATATGATCCAACGTTTATATCATTTAAGATTATTTACTAGCTAGATCTCGACGTACTCCCAATTCGCCATTCGACAACGGTTTAAGGTCAAGGCTCGACGTACTTATCCAACCTTGATCCAGTTACCTGCTGTAAAACCAAAGTTAGAAGCTACCTGTTCGATCCTTTGACCTAATTACCGGACCACCGGGCATAACAATTAATAGAGCTATGGGAAATAAGCAAGGATCACTATAAAAATATCAGATATATACTAGTAGTTTATTATATCTAATTAGTTAGCATCCATTGATACATGGGTTGGGCCTGCTCACTGGCCTCATTTTTTTTATATTTTTTTATAATTAGCAAAAATATAAATGATAAATTTAATACTACATGTGTTGTGTTGTTAATGTCCATTTTAAGATTAATAATATTCTGTGTACATAGAGTTTTGTTTTTAATTTCTAAAACTTGTTCATTGTTGATGCATGTACGTACTCTATTTTATTTCTCTCATTTTATATTATATTTTACTATTTTATAGTACGAAAGACAACTTATTTTTTATTTTAGTTTAATAGTAATTTAAAAATATTACATCATCTTGCTTTAATAAGTTTTAACTTTCATACGGGCTTAATCTTATTTATATATATATATATATATATATATATATATATATATATATATATATATATATATATACTTGAGAGATTAAAATCGCACAATGATACTTGGAGATCCGGTTAACACAATTGAAATATAAAAAATTAAAATAACACAATTACAAAGTCCAATTAAATCTTTTTTTGTATTTTAAAAAAAGTGGGTGAATAATAAGTAAAACAAACTTTGAGATCGAGGCTAAAATTAAGGCTTTGAAGAATTAATTTGATAAAATTAATTACTAAGTTACTAATTAAATTCAATTAGTGTGGCTATTAGAGATTCACATAAATGATTTTACTCAAGAAATAAAGCTATTGGCAAGCATGTGATGTGAAATCATTTCAATTTAATAAGTGTCTCAAGTTCAAGTTTGATGGTATGCAATTATGATGAAGATTTAGAAGAAGAAATTTGTAGCTAAAATGATTTTCGGTTATAAAAAAAATACTCAAGAAATAAAACTGAAAGGAAATTCAGAGTACAAGAGGCAAGGCCTAACATTCTCTCCTTCCACTTCATTTGATGATAGTGTGGCGTATTATGATTTGGTACTTTTCAAACGAAAAACTGCACATGCGCTTGACCATTTGTTTGAAAGTTTGGGTCAGCATTATAATGCGTTTTGCTTTGATCAGCTGGTAGATGAATAATAGTCTTTGTTGTGGATTTTGAAAACCTCTCTCTGTACAAATGTGAAAAAAAGCTTAAGCAGATCCTCATTTTATCATAATGAATCGGGTTAAGACTTTCCTCAACCAACTATACCTAAACATACCTAAAGTAGCTTACTTATCACGACACGTTTAGTATAACATCATGGCAAATTCATACATTAATTTCGACAATTATTTTTCATGATAATTAGGGACATTTTTGTTGGGATATATCTAAGATAAGAAAAATGGCAACAGCAGATTGGAAGATCAGATGAAGCACTGTTAAACTATTATATTTTGAAAATTTTCTAACATAACGTAAATATATATTACTGTTGGAAGTAGTAGAAGACAAATTACTCAAACGGGGTATGCTAGTGGGTTATCAGCCTGTAAAAAGGAGTCAAACAAAGAGGCTTGTGCTAGCTACTTGTGGCAATCAAGTCGGCAGCCCAATTATTTCTTTAAATGAATGAATGAATGACTTAGAGGCATTATTTCTTGTAATAATTTGGGCAATTTTGAGGGAGTGAGTGAAGTAAAGAGAAACTAGTCAAAGCTAATAGACTTTGGCAACCAAAGTTGACAAACCTTTCAACTGGAATCTACAGCTTTATCCAAGTCAGCAATTCTCTTTCGCCTGAAGTTTGAACTCAATCTTTCCTTCTTAATTTTTGCCCTTATTCGTTGCACTACTTTTATAATAATTATTTTAAAAAATATATTTATAATATTTTTTAACTACTTGATAATGCAATTTTTTTAACACTAATAATGAATAAAATTAAACTAATGATTAGGAGTAGAAATGCATTGTGTCGGGTTAAGTTTTGATAGGTTTGAGTTTGACCCTTAATTAAAAATATATGGTTGAGTCTGATTTATTTATCTGTTAAAAGATCTTTCTTAAGGAGTTGGTTTGTCATATATGAAAAAAATCTGATTTAACCTATAAACATGTTTAAGGATCTACTTTGTGATCATTTAATATTAAAAATAGACTTAATTAAATTTTCCATACTTTTAATATAGGTCGTTTTCAAATTATTACCTAACATTTATTTTTCTCAACCAAGTACCAAAAAAAAAAAAATCGTTTCATTTTGCTACTTGTCGTTAGTCATCTTCTGTTAAGTGATAACGTAACAAACGGAATGTCACATTATCAAGTCTTACCACAAACACCCCATTATCATTTCATCATCTTCAATGATGTAGCACTGACGTGTCAATAATTGAACATGATGATATGACACTTCATCTACTACGTCATCACTTAACAGAAGGCGACAAACGACAAGTAGTAAAATGAAACTAAATTTTTTATAAGTAGGTATTTGACAAAAAATGAATTTTTAGGTAGTAATCTAAAAATGACCTATTTTTCAGATATAAAAAATTTATTTAATATATGACATGAAAAACTTATTTAAACCATATATAATTAGTGTTTTGTGGTTTATGTCCAATGTACATATATAACATGTTATGTCTTTCCTCACTCTTCCTTCACTATTCTCTAGACCCAAAATATATATCTCACAATTTGATCTTGTTGGATTTTCTTTTAAATTTGTTCAAACATTAAATATACACATCTAAACTATTTAATTGTACCTTTAATATTATCTTATTAATCTAATTCAGTTGATTAAACATGATAAATTAATAGGCGAGTTATTGAAAATTTCAAATAGTACTTTTTTATTCCTACCAATAAAAAAATCTTATTAATTTAATGTATTTCTTATTTTGAATGAGAAATTATATTAATAAAATAAATAGGATAAAGTTTCTTAAAGTCTATATAAAAGTAAATTACATATATGTTCATCAAGTTATTTTAATTAATTTTTAGTTTTTTTTATAAGTTTACAAATATTTGATCAAATAAAAGTATTTGAAAAATGATTTTTTCTTATTGACTTATAAGATTTTCTTTTAAAATTACTTAAATTAATGATTACCATTTTTATTTTTATTTTTAATAAAATTTATCATTTATCATTTTATCTGAAATTAAATTATTTATTTTGATAAAACTCCTCCTTATCATTTGTTAACTAAAAAATTAATTTTTCAGATTGGCTTAAATAAGTTTTTTATACTTGAAAAAATATGTCATTTTCAGATTGATACTTAAAAAATCATTTTTTATCAAATACTTACATAAAAAAAATAATTTCATTTTACCATCTATCATTAATTCTCTTTCATTAAATCATGATGTGGTAAATGGAGTGTCATGTATTCACACTCAATCAATGACATGTCATTGCCATGGCATTGAAAGTAATGACATGACAATGAAGTGTTCATGACAAGGCGTGATGATGTGACATTTTTCCTGTCACGTCATTACTTAACGAAAGATGATTAACGACAGATAGTAAAATGAAACTGAAATTTTTTCATATACTTGGGTAAAAAAAATAAATGTTAGGTAATAATCTAAAAACGATCTATATTTCAAGTATGAAAAATTTAATTAAACCTTAAAAATATGTATGTTAGACCTTATCATAGTTGAATATAACTTGTTTATACTATATAAACTTGTTTTCCATGTTTAATATAACATTTAGGATAACTTATTTAAAATATAATAAAAATTTTAAATGAGATATAAATTTATCTTTTCAATAAAGTTAATTATAAGCTTTAAATTGATTTTTTATGTAAATAATTTAAAGTGACAAAATAAATGCAAGATCTAATGTAATAATAATAATAATAATAATAATAATAATAATAATATTATTATTATTATTATTATGATTATTATTTAAATAGGTTGAGTTGCTAGGTTTAAAAGATTTTTTAAATAACTTAGAACATAACATTTTTAACTGAATAAAATTTTTGACATGGTTTATTTTCTAAAAAAATTTGATCTGTTCCAGTGTAAGTTAGGCTACGTTCTTATTAAGTGATTTGATCTATATCTTAATGGATGTACTAAGGTTTCTTAAGCAAGTAGCCAATAATTATTTTTATCATTCTCTCTCTCTCTCTCTCTCTCTCTCTCTCTCTCTATATATATATATATATATATATATATATATATATATTTCTTTTTTCTCTTTCTTCCCTTCCTTCTTCTCTTTTTTCGAGTCTCCTGCTTGATTCGTTCCAACTTGTTAATGAACCCTTGGTCATTAGTGAGATTCTTAGAATTTTTCTTTTATAAATATTTGTTGTCCATCTTCTTTTTATATATAATAAAAAAGCAAAAAAGAAGAAGGAAAAAAATGAAAAAAATTGCTATTAACATCAATTTTTTCACATATACAATATTTTCTTTCATTTCGGATCTGACCCTTTATTTTTCAAAAAATAATTATACATAAAAAATAAATGTCATTAGTCACACCTCCATTTACATGCACACTCGCACTTCTTTCGAGCATAGCTCAAATGAAGTAAAAGTTGTTATTTAAACAACCTTTTTTTTATTTTGCTTTATTATTCTTTTTTTAATTTAGCATTGTCTGGTTAGTTTATAATGTATTGTAAATATTCTTTCACTTATTTATTTTTTTCCATGTTTTAACCCCACACCCTTAATTACTAAGTGTATTCTCCACTTCTGTTCTATCCCTTTCTATTCTCATTCAATTTATTTGTGCATGTCTCATCTATTGATTACTTAACATTACGTTAATTATTTTGAAATTCTATGTTAGTATTCTTTAGTATACACTTACATTTCTTGCACTCCATGTTGAATCTCCGACTTGTTTGGCGGTGTTTTAATAAACGTGTGGGAAATTTAGCGAATGTCACGTTGAATCTCCGACTTGCTTGACTTCGCAAAGTTTACTGCAAACCCGAAATCTTTTTCACATTTCGTGCACTCCATTCTGGGTTTTCGACTTACTTGATGGTGTTTTAATAAATGTGTGGATAAATTTAGTGAATGTCATGATGTGTCTCCGACTTGCTTGACTTCGCAAAGTCTACCGCAAACCCAAAATTTTTTTTTTTACATTATGTGTCCTCCATGTTGGGTCTCCGACTTGCTTGACTTTACAAAGTATACTTGAGATTCTCTCTTTTCTCCACAAACAAATAATCACTCAATTTTCCTTTTTTTTTCTCCACAAAAATTGCACATTACTCGAGATCGCTTCAAGATCCAATGCCTTAAGTGATTCTCTCTGTTGTTTTCTTAAAATTCAATATCGTTTTAAGGTCCAACGCCTTAATAACTCTTTGTCACGCAATTAAAACAAATTTTTCAAAAAAAAAAATCAACTCAACACACAAACTATTTTCTACCCAAAGAACTATATAAGTCTGATTTTCTCATTGCACCTGGGGATATATAAGAGCAAGAGCAAACCCCTTGTCAACCTAAAAAACTAAAAAAAAACATAAAACTCCCTTTTTTTCTTCTAAAAAATAAAAATTCACTTTCTTTTTATAAATATACAAAAAATTTATAACAAACATAACTCAAGTTCTCGAGGGAAAAAATATAATTAAAAAGTCACTTTATTTTTAGTACACTTGATGAAAGGTTGTCATCTTCATGAAGGGCACATGGGATGCTAACACTTTTCCCGCGCGTAAATGACTTCTTAATCCTTTTTCTCAAATCATAGACCATTCCTTATCCTTTTTTGTTTTCTCGACGTTTTCCTTAAATAAACGTTGGTAGCGACTCTCCCAATTTTCCTTTTTGGAAGATCTCTTTTTATCTTTTTTATCTTCATCCTTTCATGGTCTACGTTGTGATAATATCAATATGAGAATGATGTTGTTATTGATGATAATGTGACATGAGGTGATGTTCTTATTGATGATAATATTGAAATGAGATGATGTTGATATTGGTAATGTCATTGAGATAAGATGATGTTGATGATGATAATGCCATTGAGATGAAATGATGTTGATGTTAAAAATGACATTGAGATGAGATGATGTTGATGTTGAAAATGTCATTGTGATGATGTATGTTATGTATATACATGGGGGGTGCAGTGACCATGATGGATATCCTTGGTGGGAAAAACCGAGTGGTTAAAGAGTTTTAAGTATCTCTCGAGGGGGATGACTTAGAATCTTTAATTATCTACGGTCAATGCATTGATCATGCTCATGTTTCATATTTTATATTGCATGAAAATAGTATAAACTTTGTCAGTAAGTATTTATAGTTTCTCATGAGGGGAAATACTTGTACTTGGGGGCATATCACTCTGTTTGGAACTCCCTTAAGACTCAGACGTATTACCATGGGGGGAGTTGCTTGTGCACAACAAGGTGACCTCAACACTTGTTATCTAGTTTTTCTAAGTGAGAATGTCGCATTGACATGCTTAGCCTATTTCCTGACGAATGATACCACATTACATTTGAGAGTAAAAGTCAGATGCATGCATCATACTGAGCATGATTGGTTTGAAATTGTGGAAAGTTGATGAATAGTTATTAAGTATATGTTATATTGATTGATAATTGTGTATGAGCATGATACTTGTTATTGTTTCTCTTGCCAATTATGGTTATTTTATAATTGTTGGTTTCTTTTGTAATAAATTCACCCTTGCAATTTTTGTACCATGTGGTTGGTATATGTGATGATCGCGAACCTTCGTTCGTGGGAGTAGATGAGCAACAGTAAATTATGTGGAGTGAAATTTTTTTGTCGGAGCCGCCAAACCGACACAATGACGTTGGAATTATTTTAGGAGAAAGTTAATTTTTGTTAATCAACTCCATAGTTGGTTCTATAATTTTTTTTTAATTAAGAACGTAAATTACAGATTTAATTAATTTAATTATATGTATGAACTAATTTACCTTCCATAACGTGAATTATGTATACTGAGTTAATATATCTATATATATTTATTTAAGTATTTGTATGTTGTTTGGTGAATATATATCGTAAAAAAGTCATTCTCATTTTTCATAAATAAATTAATAAAATTTTCATTTAAAAAATTAAAATTTATGTGATTTAGAATAATGATATCATAGCCACGGGTAGCTACGTATAACACATTGGAAACATGACGTCGAACGCCTTGTTTAGCAATTAGCCTCATGAGAGACGTTTATTTTTTTATCAGCCAAATTAACAAACAACTTTTATTGAAAACATAAGCTACCTGCAGGAGTACCGAAAATATCAAAAGCAACTATATATTAAGTAAGTCGCAAAACATAATTCGACCACAAAAAATCCAAGTGAGCCAACCATATAGTTTTCACGTAGCTCTGCTGGTATACGTTTTTATTTTGCAGCTCAATAATATGACCCCATCACCTACTGCATAATATCTAGCAGTACCAGTTGAAAGTTGTTGTTGAAAGGAATTTTAGTTCCCTTAATTTTCTATCCAGATGTAAGTGTACATAAAGGGAGTTTTTTATTTTATTTTTGGAACAAAAAAGAACACTGAAAAATTTCACTTTTAAGTGTTTAACACCATCATTCGTTTTATTTTCATAATTCTCTAGTGTATCAAAAAAAGATGACTATGATTGATTCAGAATTTGATACGCATGATCGATCACAGGACTTCACGCAAAATAATGTGGAGTGTTATAATTAAGTCGTGGTCCTTGACAGCATCTATATTTAATATACATATATTAATAGCAAAAAATTTATTTTTTAGTAGGCCTAAAACAAAAGACTTGGACTGACCTAAAATAAAACCTAATAAAAAATTGCTTTCAAGAAAGATCAAATTTCTTAACATTCAAATAATTTAAGTTTTAATTCCAGCACATTTCATAACATTGAAACCAATTTTCAAACTGTTTATCAGTTGTGTCCAGCACATTAACCAAATTTTAAATTGTATACATGTAATACATAATTGACCCTGATTTCGTGATCTAGCTCCATGAATAATATGATCCAATGATTTCAATATGCATAACATGTCGAACCCCACTACCTTAACATTCAACAAGTAAAATAAACATGTATACCTAATTACTCTACGAAGGGGAGGAAAAAACTGTCACGGACAAATTTTTTCAACCGGACTTTTGACTGTTTTGATTATTGAAAGTGAGTTTTTAACTTGAATTCTAAGCCAAGTAATAATTTTGATACTATTTTCTAATAATTTTCTTCGACTCATGATGTTATATATGATGTTTGAGAAACCCACACGCCTCATATATTTTATACAAAAGCTCCAAAAAAAGTGGATTGAATGGCTTTAAAGTTTAAAGTAGCAAAATTTAATATTATTTAATTCAGCAAAATTTAGACCACTAGGCAGTTGGCACCTTAAGAAGAAACTTGTAATAAGTTAAATTTAAAAAAAAAAAAAAAAAAAACAAGTGAATAATATTAGATAAACGATCTTACTTTTGTGCATTATCTCAATGATCATTTGCGGTCTCCATTCTTTAGGTCCCCGTGCTTTAGAGTTTCAATGTTAGCAAAATCTTACACTAGTCTACTAACATTTTGGGCATGGTGCATCTTTTTAGTTCTTTTTTATATCTCCCGTTACTTAAATTTACTATCACGTGAATTTGGGTTCTCATGTGTCACTACTTCTTAGTTTGACCCCAACGTGAGCATCTTATAACCTTAATTATAAGTTTATCCTATACCTGATTAAGCGTTAATTAACCTTTGAGAATATTAGTCGGTGCAAACTAGAGAAAAACAAGCAAGGGATTTGTCAATAACAATATTTTGAAATGTCAAGCTGGCAGAGACGATGAGGAATTAAGGATCTCCGGTTAGTGAGCAAATAAGTTTAAATTAACCGAAATGACTTTTGCAAAGGTTACAGGTGTGGTTTTGTTTTTTTTCCCATGATCTAGACAAAAAAAAATTAAAAATTAAAAGTAAAAAAAAAACTGATAAACTAACTAATCAAATTAAAAGTATTTGATAAAATTAAATGTTGGAATAATTAATATATATATATATATATATATATATATATATATAAATAATGACACAAAAATATACATTTAGTCATAAAGTTAAAATTTAGAAAAAAATATTTTCAAATATTTATCACTTTTATATTTAAATTTGCTTTAAAAATTAGGATTCTATTTTTTTTAATCTTATTCTCATTTATAAATATGCCTATGAAATGAAATGAGATAATATAGATTAATATATGGTAGTTTTTATGGTTTTATATAACAAAAAGATACTATTTAACGATAGTGTGAAAGTGTTAAGAGTTTTAAATATAAGATAAAAGATGATTTCTAAATATATAATGAGATAAAAAATTTATAAAAAATAAATAGTATGGCTTTTGTATTTATACTTTCAGTCATTCATAGTCAAAGTCTATTTTCTCAGCAATGAACTTAATCCTCGAGCTAAAAAAATGTGGATTTAGTCCATTCTCTATAAGATTTCATGTCTTTTTTAAGGCAGACAGAATCAGACATTTTTCATTGATATAATATGCTGGATACAAAGACGAATAACATTGAAAATATTCTCACAAAGACGAATCAGATACTTTCAGTCATACCCTGTCTTCTAACAAATTTAATTGAATAAGGATTTAATCTCAGGATCTCTCTAAATTATGGTTAAGAAATATCCCACAATCTGTAATATCTTCCCCTTTATTGTATATATGATCAACAATCTGATTCAAAAACAATATTAACTCTGTGGTGCTGTGAAAGCCAAATTATTGTCTGCAAAATAGTATTGACCTCTCCTTCTCGTGCTGAAAATAAGACCAGATTTGGCCATCAAGAAGCTTCAATCCGCATCCCTCAAACAAGCCACAAAGTCCTTATCATACCTTCCTCCATCTTCATGTTTTTTGAAGAAAGGTATGTCCTAACATTACTTTTTAAAAAATAATAGATAAAATATACAGTTTACTCCACCCATAGCACATCAAAATTTCTCTCAAAGAATGGATAAAAACCTACTTAAATCAACATGAAATTTATCTAGAATGCAAAACGGCTCCCAGTTCCATCCAAAAACCTATCAGTGTGCCACCCTTTGTTCTGCAATTCCCTTAAGAATACAGGAAAGACACCATTCATTTTCTCATAAGCCTCATGCAGGACACTAGTAGCACTGAGCTCATGAGAGAAACTATGTGTTTGTGCAGCATATGCAGCAACTAGCCACCCCCTCAATGCATCTTCACCACTAGCATCTTGTTCCAATACCATGTCAATGCATTTATTTCCAAAATTTAAGAGAAACTTCTCCTCAGGGAACACTTGTTTTAATTCAAGAAGCCTGGAAGGCTTAATGACCTTGTGCACATCCTTCCCCACTCTTACATTTCCAGCATCTTCTTTGACATGCACATTGAACAGCAGATTTTCTCTATATCTTAGATCAGCAGGGCTTGATACAATTCCTGCCTGCGTTGGAATTCAACAAACAGTTAGACAGAATTTCATTTGTTATTTTTTCAAATAATGAACAGAAACCGAGAGATTTTTTATTTATTACAATAGTTAAAACTAGACCTTGAGAAAATCAGCCACAACCATTGCAGTTCTTCGTGGATTCAACGTATTGATAGGAGTTGCTCTCATTTCTTCAGACACACTGTATAAATGTATTATTGAAAGGAGAGGACCCGCAACTAACTGACAAAAAATGATTCACAATCCATCAGTTGGAATCATCAATACAAATATATTCATCATTAAGATGTGCAACATGATCAATTATATATATCTCTACAAGACAAACAAGGAAAAAAAAATACTTGCTTCCTAGTTCCTTTCACATTATGAGTAATGATTCTGAGTGCATGTAAACAATATATATACGACAAGTGATTGAAAGGAGAGATAACCCACAACCAACTTACCAAAAAAGTTTCATAATCATCCGTTGGGAATAACCAATAAAATGGATACTTACCTCTAGAAAGTGCTTCCTTTCATATTTTACGTAATGCTTCTGATTGCAAATAAAGAATATATACGACCTATAATGATTCCATCACCGTTTGGTTTATAATCTTGCCACCCACCATAACTTTTGGTTTAAATTGAGAATGTTAACTTTTCAGTTAACTTTAACACCATTTACTACTAGTACTATTTATTCTACACATTAACCAGAGCAATTTAACAATTTTCAATCTATTCCCTTAAAGTTACTGTTTATTTTACACATTTTCAAGCTTTTGAGGATTAAGCTAACATTTTCAGGTTAAACAAAATTGAAAGTGACTAAATGATACACAAAAATGTTGAGGAGGGTTATTTGGAAATAGTTAAGCTACAAGGGGTAAAGCATAATTTATCCTAATAATTTAGACAAAGCCCAAGAATTAATAAACCAAATTCTACAAACTTGTTTTCTTAAGAAGATTACAGGAAGACTTAGCCTTGAGCTGAAAATAGTCCAATTTCATTGAGTTCTTTGGAAAGGTCATAAATAGTCCAATTTCATGGAAGATCTCTCCCTAAAAGTGCATTTTGTCCCCTATTCTTACCCATTCTATTGAAATAGCGTACTTTCTTTTTTGGGGGAGTGGATTGGCATGTAACATTGAAACCAACTTCACAAGTTTTCACATAATGTAAATTCTTTCAATTCTCAAGCATTTCAGTAACAACCACATCCCCAAGAACATTTCATATATTGTTAGCGCAAAGTAATTGTAAGAGTCAGAACCTGAAAATTTAATTGAACACTAGAGCCCAAGAACAAACAAATAAAAACTCTATACCTTTCCCTGCATTGATGCACAGATGGTAGATGCTAATTGAATTCCAACTCCAATTCCAATAACATTAAAGAGAGTTGAAAAAGCCTCTCCTTTAGCGAATAGGTCACTGAGATTTCCTTCTTTGGCAAATGAAGAATATATAGGCAACCTTGTTGCTCTTGCTGCAACAACTGCCATCCCCTGATAACTCCATAATAACAGAAAGAGAAGTTAATAGTCTAAAATAAACGTTACTTTTACTGGAAATCTAGTATAGGATGCTAAGAAACATGACAAACACATGGTTGAATGAACTACGAGCACTGAATCAACTTTATACTGCACACATATACCAAAATGTGTAATTATTTAAAAAAAATCAAAAACATATAAACCTTTGCAAAATTTCCTAAGCCTGCCATTTCAAGAAAAAGATGTGGGCATAATGGAGAAAGCACTTCCAAGCCAGTGCCTATATCATAGAGCGCATCAGCTGCAACAAATGTAAAGCTAATCACGGTTAGACAACTTGAGAACTTAGCAACTAAGAGCTAATATAACAAGAAGAGAAGGCGGTGAAGAAAAGCACCAGCCCAAATGCAAACCTAATAGTCTCCAACGTTTAGGTTCAGAATCCATTCTAGCTCCCCAATTGCTACATATTAGCTTCCCTACATGTTGCATTCCATCCTTTAAAATCTGGACGTAAGCAGGACAAAAAAGTTATGCATTAGACAGATGCCACTATTACTGGTTTGAGAAATTGTCATTTGAAATTACCCAACTAACAGCAGTTGCTTGCGCAGGAGTGGGCCTCAACCCTGCAGCAAATAGCAAGGACTGCAGAAAAATAAGCATAGAGACCAAGGACACCCACTTAATTATTTCAAAAAAAAAATTATTACATAATTGCACTTAACAAAAAATAATCAAACATGAATAAAGAGTATTTTAAATCTCAGTTGCCAAGAAAGCAAGTTTAATTTTCCAATGTCAAAGACAAGAACTTTTTTCTGGTTACATCCTTTACTGAGTTTTACATGTTACCAGAAGAAGACCTGAGTTGATAGAACTGATAATGCTGCACTGGTAACGTGTTGCACAGCTCGAAACTGCGTGTATCTAAGATAGCCTTCATTCACACTGCAAGAAAAACACGGAAAATGTAAGTCACTGAACAAGTTTCTCTAGTCTCTACACCATAAACTATAAGTATAACATATTTTCAGGAAAAAGCAAAAAAACCTGTACGGATATCCCGAGGGGAAAAATTTATTCATGAAAGATCCAGCCACCCTTTGGTATAAGGGCCTGGAATCATCGACAATCACTACCTGCAGAGAAACCAAAAACACTGGTTAGGGCGAAAAAAGCCACACAAACACACACTTGGAATAAAACTCAATCAATTTTGGAACACTAAATAAAGGTTGCTTCATTACAAAACATAACATATCCCAAATTTTGAGTTTTAAGAGTCAAAGAGCTGAAACAACAGGAAGAAACCAACAGCATTGCAACTTGTGCTAACATCAAAGTTATAAACTTTAACATCTGAAGCGAACTGAGGTTGAACAAATTCCTAAATACACAAGGTCAGCTAATCAATGACACAGTTATGAGGGTTTAGGCCATAACGTGTTTGTTACATACGGAGAGTAGAAAACAAAAAAATAGACATTTTTTAGTAACATACGGAGAGTTGACCATCGGGTTCAAACTGGTGTCGACGACAGACAGAGTCAGAGGTTTCGAACCACAACACGGGGGCTTCACCTTCTTTCATCTCCTGTACTTATCAAAAATCAAATCCAAGGCACATTAATAAACCAAAAAGGAAAAGAGAGATAATGGGTACAGAAGAGAGCACCATATCCATGGAGAATTAAGGAATCCACTGTGTCTCGTCGGCTACCCCAAAAGCCTCCGAAACCTGCTGTTACAGCGCTTACAATGTTTTTTTTCTTTTTGTTTCTACTCTCAATTAGTAGATGGGGAATAATAGTAGTAATTATTTTCATAGAATACCGATTATAGTTCTTGATTGGTGAATAGTATAATATATTTTTTTCACTGATATTACATGGATATTAAATTCAATTATTAATTTTTCCTTTTTCATTATTAACTATAATTTTTATTTTTTCAAAACTAAAATTCATAGTAAAAAATATTTTTTAATATATACAATTTATAATATATAAATTATATTTTAAATTTATAATAAATTATTTAAATTGTAGTATTGAATGTGAGATTTTTATTATTTAAAATAAAAAATTATATTTTTGAAATAAGGAAGAACTTAAGAAAAATGTTTTATTTTTTTCAACTCAATATTTTGTATAAATCTAACCTTCTACTATTATCCCTTGTTACAAAAAAAACTAATTCCTCTCTCTTTCTCTCATATTTTTGTTTTGTTCCCACTCTTCCGAGAACATCAAGAAACCTATGTTTAAAGATCTTCCCCCATACCTTCTCATGTAATCTCTAATCTTCTATTTCCCTTTTTCTTTTGTAAAAACATGGTGGTGACGGATACTACTTTCTATGTAGTGGATGTTTTTTTTAAGCTTCAATTATTTTCGTTCTTTTTTCGGCTTCTAAACCTTCAAAAACTTTAGGATCTTCAAGGTAAGGGAGCTTACCTTGTTTTACTTTCTATTTCTGCATGCATCACAAAGAAGGTCAGATTTATACATAATATTTAAAAGTCTAAAACATAAGATGGATGACAATTGCACACTGAGGTTGAGGTCAAGGTAATATGCAATCCTTGTTGTCATGGTAAGTCAGTACCAAAATATGTCTATATGTCTATTCTGACAAAGTCACTCATTCATTTCCATAGACCAATTAACAGCTTTTCCCGATGGTCGATAATGTGGATTCTATAAGTTTCCCTCTTCTAAAAGAAATGTTTACATCCAAATTTCACAATTAAATTAATAAGTTTTATTTAAAATTGAATCTGTCTGCAAGTAAGATATTTACTTGACATTGACATGTAACGACAGTAGATCGTTACACAAAAGGATGAATTAAGATCACTCAATGCTTGATTTAAACAAACAAATATCAAGTTTTCAAAACAATATGATTAAAATGCATGTCTTTTATAAGTAAAACGATGTCTTGATATGATGGTCATATGATACGATAGCAAAAAGCAACACATTAATTTTATATGTTGTATAGTATGTAGGCTTAACAAGAAGTACTTATTATCCTATGTCTAGAGAGTACGCTCGAAAAGTTCAAAAAACAAGGTCAGGAGAGTACAATCTACCTAACTCATAAAATACACGCCTACTTGCAAGAAAAGGAACAACAACGTACTTTCTAATAAAAATAAATATGCCTCACTACTACAAGATTTTCTATATGAGAAAGGAGAGATACACATAACAAATTGCTTTATCTAATTAAAATGATCAATTGTTGAAAGACGTTTAATGATAATGCCCCAATGAACAATTTTTTCTCTTTAAAAAGGACAAACAAAGAAAACTTACTTCAAATCAAAATGGATACTTTTTTATGCCTTCCTATAAATACCAAACAAATCCCTAAAAATCGCTCCCTCCTTTTCATCTCACTTAGCTTTGTGATCAATTCATTTTCCCTAAGCTTCAATCCATCTGCTTCCATCAACAATGTTGTGACAATTCTTTTTGTCACAAACATTTAGTAGTAGATTATACCACTCAAAGAACTCGCAACCTTTTCTCATGTTACCTGCAGACATAAAAGGATTTTTTTTATTTTAAATTTCACATTAATGTTACATATGAAGCTTACAAACCTCCATGGTTATCTACCTTGAATAGTTCATAGCCATAAAACTATTTCCTTTTTTCTGTCTAAGAGGTCATAAATGAGCCTCCATGTTACAGTGGCACATATAATGCGACGCTTTCACGATCAAGAGTCAGAGTTAAATGATGTTGCACTCATTTCGCGCTCACCTCATCCATTGATCTTGCAAGCCTATGTCGTCTGTCACAAACGATGCTTTGGAAAAGGTTTTAGATAAATGAGTTTATGCGAAGTGTTTTAAGGTTAGGAAATTTTGGGAAAACAAGTGACATGACAATACCAACTACTTTTTGCCTTCTTTTTCATTATTTGTTTTTAATTAAACTACATTATTTAGTCAACAATAAAAAAAATGAGAGATATAAAGAGGATTGAATGGTCAAAAGAAAAAAAAATAACTCTCTTCTCACCCGTGACCGATTATCATTGGATCAAGATCAACCTAATAAATTATTAATGGACGTTCATGATCCATTCTATATTTAACAAAATTTAAATAATTTAATAACATGTAAACTTGTACACTTGCAATTTAAGATTTAATTAAATTTAATATATTTATAAGCATAGTTATGACCTTGTTTAAAATTTTGAGCATACAACATATTTTTGTAGAATTCAATATATATAAACAATCTTAAATTAGAATTTAAAATATATATTATTATTGTACAATAACAAATATAATCTAATACACACATAAAAATTAGTCAAGAGAAAATTGAAGATGATAACAACTTTAACGGCTCAAATTTTAAGATATGGTTATGCTTGATAAAAAATATAAGAAAATCTATAAATAATAGAAATATAAGGTATATAAGTTTATTTTCTAACATGAGTGATGTTGTCCGACTGGAAAAAAAATAAAAAATAAAAAACTTAAAAATGCATGATCCCCTGAATCAATCATGTCATCAATTTGAGATTGGATTACACCGAGTTAAACTAGGTCATACCGAGTCATATGTGAAAAAAATAAATATTTAATTATACTTTTAACAAAAATAAATATTTAAAAAAATATCCTCCTATCATGTCCCCATGTGTCATGGTCCAACTTTAAAACTTAAATGGTTAATAGATATAAATGTCACTTTTTTTTACAAGAAAATGTTTCATTTTTTATTATTTTCAGAAAGTCAGAAACATAAACATGAGGGTGTGGGAACCCAAAAGTCGTAACTCAATAAAATATACGCGGCGAACGGATGAGGCGAGCGGTGAACAAAAGTGGGTCCCATGGGCGGTGGAAAATCCTTGTCTTTTTCTGCAGTATTCATGGTCCCCAATTCCACTCAACACTTCGCGTTACTACAACGCACCGCCCCGATCTATTTTCCTTTCTTTTCTTCACTCAACTCTTAATATATATATATATATATATTCTCTTCTCTTCTAAGTTCTAACATTGCATTATTCACTTCAAAGTTCAATTCTTTCTCTGTCGTCGCTCTTTCTTCAACTTCAAGCTTAATTCCTCATGTCTTTCAGAGGCCTCAGCCGGGTAAACATTCTTCATGGTTTTTTTTTTTTTGTTTCTTTGCTCCATTTTACTATTTACTTTGTTCGTTTTGATCCTTGTACCTTTCGCGTGTGAATGTTTGTGTGTTCAAATTCAAAACCAAGTTTTGGATGAAAAGGCTTCTGATCCAGATGCGTTTGAATTGCAGCCAAATGCCACATCAGGCATGGGTGTTGCTGATCACAGCAAAAACACCTTCATGGAATTGAAGCAGAAGAAGGTTCATCGTTATGTGATCTTTAAGGTCGATGAGAAGAAAAGGGAGGTTGTGGTTGAGAAGACTGGTGGCCCGGCTGAGAGCTATGACGATTTTGCTGCATCTTTGCCGGAGAATGATTGCAGATATGCTGTCTTTGACTATGATTTCGTCACTTCTGAGAACTGTCAAAAGAGCAAAATCTTCTTCATTGCATGGTTAGTTAGTTTCTCTCTTTTTTATATGTAAAAGAAAAAGGATCTATATCTTGGTCTACATAATTAAAAGCATTGTTGCACCAACCAGCAAGATGTTTGTGAGGCATGATACATGATAGGCATTTTCTTGTGCAAAAAGCAAACCCTGTGGCATATATGATCATATCATATGTTTGGCAGTTTCAAAATAACCATGCCATGCAATTCTCTTAAGCCCATGTCAATATTGCACTGCTTAAGTGTCACTCTTTGCTTGTTCTCTGATTATGGAGCTACATGTTCATTGTTTGTTGTCTTGGATTAAATTTCTTGTCTTATTCTTTGGACACATTGTTTTTACATGATTGGGCTGTCAATCTCACCTAGTAGAATAAGACTATGTTAGTAAATGTGGTATTTTGAGATTTTGTCCCCACATCTGAAATTACCTCATTTCCAATCTGGATGATATCAACTTCAGGGGCATTCTCTGTCAGTTGTTGCATTTAAGTTGCAGAAATAGCATTACTGGCTAGAACTAGAAGTTCTTACGTTTATATGAAAGAATGAGACATAATTAAAACATAACAAACATCTTCAAGCTTGATGCTTTAGTTCAACCATATTAATAAGTTTCCTGAATATCTTTTTTTCTTAGAGATTTAAAAAAACTTGATGAGGTAAAGCTTTGCGTGCTTTGCTATTTTGTAGTATTGCTTTGTTTGGTTACGATTTTCAGAGTGTCCTTAAATAAGATGATGGACTTCAAGGAAATGGTAGTCTTTTCCATTAGCATGTAATCATGTATAGTTTGCTTACTTCATTTGCTAGAACTGCATGCCGTGCCTTCATATATTTACCTTGCTTCTCAGAAAAAAAATTAATCCAAATATAAATATCAAATTAGTTTTCTATTTGAATTTATTTAATGCTCTATTTATTGTGTTTTTGGAGATGATTGTCCGCGGAAAGACAACTCTGTCTCTGATCATTAATTATTCATATTTTGTTTGAGGGGCATCTTGGCTATCCTTTCCTAAAACCCTTCTATCATTTATTTGAAGTATCTCCTCAATATCTTACTTGTAGTTTGTCTTCCTCTCTTGTTCTTGTGAAGAACAAACTTGGATTGAACTTCTTTTATCCCAGCCTTCTCATGTATCCTCAACAACATGCTTCTTAACTTACTCATTCTATGATTTTGCCAGAGATATCACTCTTAGTTATTCATTGCATGATATTGATTAGGTCCCCTTCAACATCTCGGATTCGTGCCAAGATGCTCTATGCCACTACTAAAGACAGGTTCAGACGTGAGCTAGATGGTGTCCATTATGAAATCCAGGCTACTGACCCCACAGAAATGGATCTTGAAGTGCTGAGAGACCGTGCACATTGAAATGTTTAAGCACTTAAATTCATTTTCATATCAGAATCTACTAGGTTTTACCTTTAATGAATTACCTCTTCATGCTTTGTCATCTGCAGAGCCCATCTTGCCACAGATATATAACTCCTATCCAATAATATGAATCTGAAGGCTGATGGGTTTAAAGCTTTTGGCAGTTATTGTTGTAAATCCCAGTGTGCTGGACTTGTATTGTATGAGCGTGACTCTATGGATCCAGATAGATTACTTGGATGAAAAAGTCCCTTGTTCTAACTTTGGCAAGTATCTATAAAAAATTTCAAAACTTGCATTTATCAATATTTAATTTGCTTCTTGAAAGCCTTTATCATGGTTACTTCGTGAGTACATCAATGTGGCAAAGAACTTGCATATGCCCTTTATAAACAAGGTAAAGGAAAATGAAGATCGTGAGTGGGAAATACAGGGATGGAATCTTGTGTAATTTGATAGAGGCTAATATTTTCTTAAAAAAGAAACTTATGACAAAATTAAAATAGAATGAAAAAACCATGCTGCATCAGCTTCTGGTTGATCCTAAATCTCTGGCTTCTCTTTCACTACTGAACCTTGGTATTTCCTCTAGATTCTTTCCTTTTTGTTTGGGTACCATCCAAGTTGCTTGTGAAATCTAACTACTTTATAAAACTATGAATATGTACAATTGAGTGAATTCTAAACGCCAATACTACAGGTTCTGAAAAACACTTGCGTCACTGTCGGCCTGATCTTGGTTCTATGCTAGGTACAAGAGCCAAAGCGCACCCACCTAGCTCCAAGATTCCCTTGTGCTAGGCAAACTACATATTTACACAAGGAATCTTGCAAAGAAAATGTGTTGGTTTTGGGTCCAAAATTATTGAAGTTGATCAATAAGGGATATAGAAAGGCTAATGAGACCATGAAGTCTTAATAAACTTGCATGCTGAAACGAAAATCTTTCCATTTTGTCATCTAGAGTCACTGAAAACCAGTATAACCCGGGAAAGTGTTGTGTTGCATAGAACGAGCTTTTATTATTATTATTATTATATTAGTATGAAATAGTTCATGTTGGAAGTAGTAATTTCTAATAAGATTTATTCCATATTTAAAGTTAGGATTGAACTCTGAATCAATTCATTTGATTAAGAGACATAAATGGCTACTACTTGTGTCATTTTTGCAATTGCGTTGAAAGTACTCTTATGCAAAAAAAAAAAAAAATAGTTTGTAAAATCAATATCAGTAGTGAGACCAGCTGGTTGGGCCTCAAACATCAGCATAATGGGCTACATGGATCATTGAACCATTTGTGGACAAACTCCATAACGTGGGGGCTTGAAATAGGCATCAGCCCACTGATATATTGCAAATATTCCGTCGCCAAAGTCTCCTAAAATGTCTTGAAAGAATTAGATGCTAATGAACTGTTGTTGTTTATTTGAGCATGCACGTCCGATTGTTATTTTTTTATTTTGTTGTGCACTGTTGTAACTATCTCATTAGTATCTTATGCTTTTATAAGTGTTGTTTGGGTATTTGAATGAATAATCTTTGAAAAAAAAAAGAATCAGATGCAATGACACCTTACACAAATTTTCTAATTTGTATGTTAGCCATGCCCCGATTGAATTCTTAATTTTTCTCTTTTAAATTTTAATTGCTTCCTTCCTATCACTCTGAGAGCGGTGCCTGCAGAAACGCGGAGAAGTCACATATTTTTAGATGTACATTTCAGCCCCATTACATTGTTTTGCTTCCATTTTATTTTTTCTTTATCTCCCGGGGATATGTACCATAACTTGTGAAAAATCAAAAGATTAAGGTTGTCTTAAATATGAGAATGAGAGGTGTTTCGGCCAAAGCTAAAACTTAAGGAGATTGATCCCAGAGTTATACCTTTTCTAGTTATCTGATGTTTTCTCATAGGAAGGTTGTTATTGGTCGAGCTAGAATTAGTGAGAAAAAAGTTCAAGACATTAGCATGGTTAATTCAAGGATTAGGGATTAATAAATGTGATTTGTTAATTGTCTATTCAGTTGATGTGGAACTTGAGGTCAGTCAAAAAAATCTAGGATGATTCACAACTTCCTTGCCTCGAGTATAAAGGGAACGAAGAGACTAAAAAAGTTCTCCTCTATGTCTATCTTGACAGATTAATAGATGTCATTTGCTAAAATTGCCTACTTGATATTGAAGTTGGATTTGAGGTTGGCCAAAGAGACTAATAAATATGATTTGCTAATTGCCTACCTGATTAGTGTTAGAGCTGAGGACGAGGTTTATCCAAAAGTCAAGCACAGTTCACGAAATAGGAATATGATTATCATCCATGCAATAAGACTCGGAGCAATGTTGACCAGGAGAAATATAAAATAAATTAACCCCAAATAAGTTATGAAAGACAAGGTTTTACACACACAATGAAGTCGGCATACTGGCTTGGAGTTTTCAACAGAGAGAATATGATAATATGATATTAATATCTGATGTTGTGATTAAAAATATAAACTAGTAAAATGAAGCATATAAGTCATGTACAAAAGGTCTGTTGATCATTTAAAGAATGGTTGAAAACAGATTCCATCAAAGAATAATAACTTGATCTGTGTGGACCACAAAGTGATGTAGGAGGTAGACAAGTGTAGAAAGAAATTAGAGAGATTGAAAACGCCAATCCAACTCCCCACTGGATATTTTGCTTTCAAGTTTCAATTAGCGAACATTTTTTAAGTGTAGAAGTCAAATATGTGCCGTAAACAGACAGGAACCGCAACTAGTAGCCTCAGGGTCATATTTTTCGTCTACTCAACATTGAAAATAACTAATCTTCATCTGTATTGACATAAGCACCTAGGAAAACGGACACAATTCAGAATTTCTGACAAATAATAAGATTCTTATATTATTTATATTCATATAGTTCCATCATGAACACTTATTCAACTGTTGCCTTTATTTTTTAAAGATATTTCAATTATACACACGTCTTGTGTAATACCATCGCTTTCCCTAGACTTGAGGGAAAGAAACATTGAAACAACCAAGTCAAAAAGGAATAGAAATAAAGATAGCATGCAGAACACAGTCGGTTTGTGAAATATTGAAAGTACTGTACACTCCAATAATGATTACACCATCAATTGTAACTCAAATTTGCCAATATTCGTAGAACAAATAACTCTTAGTTCTTCCTGCTAAATGTTGTTCAGGCAAAATTTAACAGAAATATTGGAGAGGAGCATGGAAAGCTTTTGTGCTTTCCAAGCCTAATTGAAGCCACTACTTTATTTTTATAACAAGATTACAGATAAACATATCCTAAACATATGGAACAGTTCTATTGTTGTTGTGAGAATGTGATTGCTCTGACTCTTCCTGGGTTCCAACATCCTCATCATTCTCACCTGACATCTCCTCCAATGATTTCCCGTTTGCCTCAGGCACCAAGAATGTAAAGAAGAAGCCTAAAATGTTAACCACACCCAAGACAATAAGTGCATTCTTCACACCAATACCTGCAGGGTACCCTGCATCTGCTTTGCTCTTGTCCTTGTTTTGTGCCAAGTACAAGAACCCAAATGCACCAACAATAGCCCCGAGCTTCCCGGATGCTGATGAGATTCCATGGCAAGTAGATCGGAATCTAGCTGGGAAAATCTCCGCCGGCACGACGAATGTGGTGGCATTAGGCCCGAAATTTGCAAAGAAGAAGGTCAACGAATAAATCACCACGAATCCTATCCGGTTATCCTTATGAGTCCAGTGGTCATAAGGAATGGCAAGAGCAAACATGAAGACAGTCATGAAGAAGAATCCCATCAATTGGATAGCAAATCTTCCAATCTTGTCAATGAGAGCCACTGTGAACCAGTAGCCAGGAACTGTACTACATAGGGCAATAAGTGTTTGTGCCCTTGCAATTCTGTAAACCTCCTCAATGGCATTCATGGTTTTTGCAGGAGGTATCCAACCAATTGCACTGAAGATATCCTTCTGGAATAGATTTTGGCTATAGAATGCAATATCAAGCAAGAACCATGTGCTTGCTGTACCAAGTAGATGCAGTCCATGGCGACGGAGGAACTCCTTTGAAAATAAGCCATATGAGTTAGCCTTCTGCTCCTCTTTCTGCGGTTCAGCTTGAATCTCAACCTGCAGAACCTTAGACATATCTGCTGCAGCCTGCTTCGTGTTCTTGGCAACTAGAGCGGTGTAACGGGCAGTTTCCGGCATCTTCATCCTCCAGTAGTAAGTTAATGCAGCTGGCAGTGCTCCCACCATAACAATTATCCTCCAAATGTAGTCTGCTTGTGCAACAGTTGAGCCAGCTGGATCAAGCTCATATGGTGGAGCATCAAACCTTTCCTTGAATGCAACTGAAATTATAATTGCAAAGATACCACCTGCCAAAATTCCAAAACCCTGCATGGCAAACACGGCCGCAATGAAGGCACCGCGAGTCTTCTTGTTAGAATACTCAGACATTATGGTAGCAGAAAGTGGATAGTCTCCACCAATACCAAATCCAAGCCAGAACCGGAAGAAGCAAAGAGTTGCTATGACAGATTTCGCGCTATGTCCGAATGAAAGGCCAGAACCGATGGAGCATATTACCATCAGCATCAGAGTCATGCCATAGACTTTTTTCCTTCCCATCTTATCACCAAGCCAGCCAAAGAAAAGCTGGCCTGAGAGTGTTCCACAGAAAGCCACGCCATTTACAGCAGCTGAAACATTTGGAGGCAATGTTCCGGGCTTTGCTGCGCCATCAACGTGATAGTATATGCGGCCAAGCAACTTTGTAACAAGGGATATGCAGAATAGATCATATGCATCGGTGAAGAAGCCCATTCCAGCAATGATGATTGCAGTGAAATGGTACCATTGTGTTTTCGCCACATCAAGCGCATTTAGCACCTGAATTTGCTCCCTGGCCATGGCTTTTCAAGCCAAAAGTTACAAGGTTCTTTCTGTTTCTTTCTTTATCAAAAGCTTTCCTTCTCTGCACAAGTGGAAACAAGAGTCAGAATTTGACCGATTGTCTGATCTTTGATTAAATTAAGGAACTAAGAATTCAAGCATAGATGATCGATTTGATAAAGTTATCAAGTGAAATCAACAAATATGCGTACAATTACATCCCCAATTATTTCACTAGGAAAAAGGTAAGTACCCATCAATAAGGAAGATAGAGCGTTCTATACCTCTACTCAATACAAGCAAGTTAGCAAAGTTGTCAAGCTACCGCACTTTTTGTTACCCCAAATATTAGAAAACTCATAGGAACTCATAATATCTAAACTCACTCCCGGAATATGAATTTGAAAAAAAAAAAACTAAAAAATAAATAAGGGCTTGTTTGGTTCCCTTCTCACTACAACTGCTTTTCAAAATAATTTAATACTAATTTGCAATCAATTTCTCGATTAATTTTTTATGTTTTGAAAGTTGTTTCAAATCAAGTGTTTTAAAAACAAAAGAACACTTCTTTTGTTTTCTTCAAGTACTCTTGAGTGCTCAGAAGACAAACTTTTAGAAAACAAAAATGCATCCAAAGGACACACTTTCAAATGTGTCCAAGACACAAATTTAACAAATTTAAAAAAAAACAAAAAAACTGTTTAAGAACTGTAAACAAACATGGCGTAGGTATTTCTAGAAACCCAAATCCTGGGAAATAGAAAAACAAAACAAAATATACACAAAAGTCTGGCAGCCATGTTCCCAAAAGGACTGGAAGAAAAATCTGGTTAATTTCTAAATAATAATGACAGACAATCATTAGGCTCCTATATAAGGAACACATTAAATAAGAACTGGTCGATGATTTTATACGATTTTTAAGCCCATCGACGCAAGCAACAAGTGAAACCTCATTTTAGAATTTTCCATGCTGAATCAAGCCATACACACACAAGCATGGTATTGATAAGGTGCTTCCAGTGTTTTACATACGGTTTAAACAAATGTTGGAACTAACGAATAGCTCTAACAAGTAGTACGAATTAAGATCAAATCAGTAATCACCAACATGCACAAGATTATTCAGGGAGACCATATAAAACAAATGTAAATTCGGATGATAATATTAATAACTATATATCTCAGTATTTGGTTATGAAAAGAAAATAGAGGATTCGGTGTGATGGAGTCGCGAGATGCATGTGCATGGGGTGACACATGAGAAAGATAATGATGCCAAAGAGAAAAAACAAAACAATATTGAGAGAGGGAGAAGAAGGGGTTGTGAAACTGACCTGATGAGAGTGCAAGCAAAGAAGGTTGAGAAATGATGTGAAAGAGTAATA
The DNA here is from genome assembly GCF_004193775.1 of Glycine soja. Lineage (NCBI taxonomy): Eukaryota > Viridiplantae > Streptophyta > Magnoliopsida > Fabales > Fabaceae > Glycine > Glycine soja. The sequence continues at coordinate 39,623,735 of NC_041004.1, read as the reverse complement.
TGATGTGCGGAAAATAAGGTGAAGGGTGTGGCATGGATTTATAGGAAACGGAACAGAAAGAAAAAAACAGCGCATAAGTGAAACATAATACAGTTTCGAAACCAAATATTCCACTCGCATATACCCCTCTTTTTGCGGGCTCGTTTCACCCAGTCAACCCCTCTTGTGTCTTTTACGACGTCGTTGCTTCCGCGAACCAATTGCCTTTGTGGTATGGCCACCCATTATCACATGACATCATTTCCATCTCCATGTCAATTCATTCGATGTAATTAAAAATTGGCTAATAATAAAATAGAGTTTAATGGTGATAAACCAATTATACTGTAAATCACTCTTACATTGTCATTTAATCTTAATTCTTCATTAATATGATTTTTAATATATATACATATATATAAGTTATAATTAAGTGTATAATCATTTTTTTCTAATAAAATATTCATTTTTTTTAATTTAAATTACATGTATCATTTATGAAAGACAATTTTATTCAAACCTCATAGAATCACACCACAATTCTTCCTCCAAAATTTGCCTATTTTAAAGTGAAGATGTATATATAAATTAAAAAATAGAATACGCTCTAATTAAAAAGTCAATAGTTGAAAAATATAGTAAAGTCAAATATAATAATAATATTAATAATAATAATAATGAATTAATTCAAATTGATTCCCTCTTGAGAGAGAAGTCAAATCCAATTAGAAATTATCAACTATGATTTATTTATTGATTTGTATAATAATTAATTTATAAAATATATCTAAAATGATTTTTGATTAATTAACAGCATAAAAAAGTTGCACTGACCGGGTAAAAAATAAAGTTTGATTTATTTTAGCTTTAAAAAATTGAAATTTCATTCACACACAACTCATGAAGTATTTTCGTGTTTAATTAATTATAGCATCTAATTAAAAAATATTTATATCTAAAATTATTTTAGATTAATTAATAATATAAAAATGTTTATAATGATTTAAAAAAAATCTTAAAACTGATTTTTCATAAAATAAATAAACCAATTTATTTTAGCTTTAGAAATAATGAAATTTCATTCACACACAAATGATGAAGTTCTTCGTGTTTTATTTTGCTTAGGATGGATTTCATCATCAATAGAAAAAGTGCTTTAATTTGTTGTTCAACTCGTGGCTACAGAACTTGGACTTTTCTTTGTGTGAACTCCTAGTCAAATTCAGACCATTGCATTGTATGTGTCGTGTGTCGATTAATGATCAACTAGTTGTGATTTTTAAATCTCAAGTCAAAAATTTTTTTTATTAAACATTTTGTATGCTTAATAATGATCATTAAATTAATTGATAAGTGCTTTACACATTTTTGAATTATATGATTATGGTTACTACTTAAATTATAACTATTGTTCAGTCATCAGTGGAATTCATCTTTCTATAATGGTGGATTGTACGTATTAGAGTGATGGGATACAATAACAAACTAAACATTTCTTAATTTTTTTTAAATAATAATAAGAAAAAATAAACACGTTCACACACACAAAAAAAAGATAAACAAAGGGAAATATACGAGTTTCACATCAAGACAGATTATTAATTAAAAATAGAGTGTCGAATAAAATATTGCTAATATTTTTTAATATAGGAATATTTAATTTGACAATAATTACGTACATATCATTCGAATGAAATTAAATTTTATTTTCGTAAGTAACATCTTGTTAAGCCTGATCAGACAATTTTTTTATATATAAATTAGTCATTAACAAAAGATTATGAAACATAAAATAAATAAAGGGATAAACAGTTTTCTATTTAGAAAGGAGAATTCGTTTAAAAGACGAAGAAAAAATCCGCTACTATCTAAGCTGATAAATAAGGATCCGTTTGTTTATTTTTGTTAAGTGATTATAAAATTATGTAAAAGGTCATTATCTTTTAGACATCATATATAAATCAAATTTATTTTTCATTCAATTTTAATTATAAAAAATACTTTGAACTTAATTTTTACATTATTAGATATATTAATATAAAATTTATTTTTTCTAAAAAAATACAGTAAAAGAAACAAAGTATATGTATATCTCAAAAAACATGAATGAACAAAAACTTATATTTTTTGAAACTTATTAAAAATATTTTTGTTTAAAAAACAATTTCATTTCCTTCCTATTAATTTCACTTTCATCTATCACAGGTGTCTATTTTTAACAATATCATTAACATATTAAGATCTGTTTATTATTTTATTTTAAAAAGTATATCCAAATAATTTAAAATATATCTTAAATGCAATTAAAAAATAATAAAATAATTTTTAATAAAAAGAAAGTATATGAGATTTCTTATTTAACACACACCCAACTCATTCCTCTTTTATTAGGTCGGCCCATTTTTGTGATAAAATGATATGTTCAGTCATAATTTCATATTTAAGTCGGAAATTGACTCTCTAGATTTTAATTAAAGAATCAAAATGTAAAATTACTTGTGTCAATAACTTTTACTTAAAAAATTAAATTTTAAATACATTTTGATAATATATGTTTTTACTCCTGGAATGTATGACTTTTTGTCTTGAGTCATAGAGTAAAAATGTTTTTCAACCCAATGAATAAAAAATTAATCTCAAACTTATGACTAATTTTGATTTGTATTCTCTGAGAATATTTTGTTAGTTATATTTTTTTATTGTCAGATACTAGCTATTAATATTTTTATTTTATTAGTAGAGAAGATTAAATTCGTGATATTTTTCATTTTCTTTTTTCTTAATCATTTAATTCACTTTATATATCTTATTTTGTTAGTTTTGATTCTTGTGAAATTTGAATTTTTTTTACAAATAATCTTTGTGATCACTTATTAATGATAAGACACTTACATTATATGCTATCTAATAATGGTCATTAATATAACATAATTATATGCATGGCACACCATTAGTTAACAATCATAAATATATTTAGTTTAATCGATTGACTGAGTTTAAAATATTTTCAATTTTATTATACTCGTCTTCAATTCTTATGGACAAGAAAAATGATGATAGATATAATTTTTTAAAATTTTAAAATTTATAAAGATAAAAATAATAATAAATTTTTAAATTAAATTAAATTTAATTATATTTATAAAATTCTAAAAAAATAAGTTTAATTGTCATGTATTATTTTAAGAATAAATTTTAAGATAATTATTATAAAAATTAACACATTTATTATATTTTTATATTACAATATTATTAGTGTAAAGAATTTAATAATTTTATCTATTATTAATTTTTATTAAATAACTTGATTAATTACTTTTGATAGAATCTCTTCTTTTAATTATGCTTTTTCTATTTACAAAGTTTGACCTTGAGATATTACTAAAAGAATGGATACTAGTGTTTGTTAATTAGAAATGTCTTGAAAAATTTAAACATGATATCTAGTGTAAATATTCATATTATTGGTGTACTTTAATTAAAGGGTTAAATATGATTTTGATCCTTTAAATATTAATTATTTAGATTTATTAGTCTTTCAAAATAATTGCATTGCATTTAATCCTTAAAATTTTCAAAATTCTCTTTTTACATACTTTGTTTAACTCTGTTAGGTTAATATTTTATATTAAATGTAACTTACTTCTACCTACTACAAACATTATTATTCCAAAGCCACATGCTATTATTTTAGGATGAATAAGCCATTGAATAAATATTTAAAGGATTAAAATCATATTAAACTCTTAATTAAATTCCAAAAAATATATTTATTTTTTTCAATAGTACTACGTCAATACCGACCCAATATAAGTAGAAATGGTTGACAAATCATCCCGGCCACTTTTCAATTGGTGGATAAATAATTAAATAAAAAAGTAGAAATCAAGTCAATTAAGTGTGTATTTAATTTAATTTAATTCAAAAATTATAAATTATAATTTTTAATTTCAAAAAATAAGAAATTATTTATTTCTATTTAAATTATTTCAAAATAGTATCAAGTGAATTTTGTCGATTTTCGTTGAAAGCTTTTCATACAATTAAGTTTTCTTGTTTACTTTTACAAAAACAAAACAAATAATTTGACAGTAATCAATTAATTCAAACTCTTTATATATATATAGAAATCGAATAGGATACTAAAAAAAACTATAATTCTCACGTATCCTACTCAACACCGTAGCTTTTAATTAATTAAAACACATTTAATCATACGGTCGCCATTCTCATCTCTCTCTCTCTCTCTCTCTCTATATATATATATATATATATATTGATAACTAAAATCGATGGGTGTATATTTCATAAAACTAACTAATAGATAAACTAGCGCCAATTTAAATGCCTAAAAAACTAGTTGGGAACTAATTTATAAATATCTGAAATATGTTTTTATCCTAAAAAGTTGTTTGGATTTTATATTTGGTCATTAATAAAAAAGAATTTAGTCTTGTTTTTTATTTTATATTTTGTTACGCTAGTTCATTATATTCTAATTTATCATGGCAACTTATTAAAAAAAAATACGTAAATCTATATAATTTCTATATATAAAAAATCTTTAATTTTTGTTTTGGGGGAGAAGGCGTACGTGGGACAGAAAAGAAAGTAAGTGTGACAAGAAATTCGCCAAAATGGATGAGCTGCCTGCGAATATTGTGTGTTACACTTGCAAAGAGATGTCCACTGTTTGGCTCACGGTGAACCTTGGTGTGTTGAAGACTTTGAATCAATGTCACGTATTCTTGGGTAGTTTAGAAATCTGCCTTATGTGAATTGAGGATGCCACATTAATTATTTTTACATTTTTTATGTTAGTTATAGTTTGAATAAATTTGAGATGATTTTTTTTATATATAGAAACTCATTTATTTTATTTCATTCATAATATACAAGAGACAAAATACAAGATGATATATTAAGTTGTTAGTCTAAATATTATTAAATTTGATTATTTTAAGTAATGATTTATGTTCAAGGCTTGTGAATCAAAAAATGTGATTGAAATTTTTTTTTTATTAAAAGTGATTGGTCAGATTTTTTAATAAAGATTAATAATTGATCAAGTTAATAAATATCTCATATTAATAAAAAAATACAAATTAATATATAATTGAAAATTTATACATTAACATAAGATCTTGGTACTTTTGCTGAATAACAAGTTTAGAGAGGCTTTACATTTTAATAAAAGATTATGAGATCTGAGATGATTTATGTATCAAGAAAATTCTACTAATATGTTAGTGGCATTTTTTTTATATTTTTCATCAAAGATTTTGTTTATGATTAATTATAATTTATTTAAAATTATTAATTTTGGTAGGTTTGGCTTTTTATTTAATATAAATAGGAGAGATAATCATGAGAAATAAAAGTTATAAAATAATGATTTCCAATAAGTTTCTAATTATTCATAAAAAAAATTAAAAAGAGAGTGCCAAAAAGAAAAAGTATCCCTAATATTTTTCATTAAATATATATGTCATGTATTTTGCAAAAATATTAGTTAACTGCTAATATTAATAAGAGTTATTTATTACTACGTGTCTATATATATGTTTTAGTTATTTTACGGTTACCGGGGCAGACTAACATGTTATTGTATATATGTTAAATTGTAGTTTTAGACTTTTATTGTTCTTAATTTTTTAAATCTATAATTTTATTTATTTATTTATTTACTTGAAATTAGTAAAATTTAATTAACTTTCTTAATTAATATAAAATTAATTATTTTTACTTATGTATAAGTTGAAAATAAAATATTTATCCATTCTATAAATATATTATAACTCGTATTTGTAAGATTTGGGCGTTTTGTTCATTCATAAATGAGTTTAGGCACCTCTTTTATACTTTTAAAATATTGGGTTAGATTTTTTAAAAGTTTAAAAGTAAATATTTTTATATGTATTTTTATTAAAAATAAAAGAAATATTTTTAATTAAAATACAATATAAAAATTGTGAATCTCAATTTTTCTTTTCATCCATTCTATTTTTCTTCCGCCAAACACTTCATAAAACAATATCATTATATAGCAAAGTGATAGCTTTAACAATTTACAAAATCCAAAGCACATAAATGTGGTTTCCTTTTTCAACTGTACTATATGATAGTATATATATAATATGACACTGTTGGTTCACATTTCTAGGTTGCGTTGTCTGATCCATTGACTTTTTTGCAACACCTGTCGTTGACTTTACTACGCGTGTCTTTCTAGTTTTAAGTCAGACGTAAACAAAATTCGAAAATTATTAAATACAATTTTTAATATTTTCATAATTTAATTAAATTTATTGATAGTATAATTTTTTTAAAAATCATCGTCTAATTACTATTACATAATAGAATTAAACTTATATTTTATATAATTAAAAGGCGGTGCATTAAATGAAATTTTATTTGATAATATTTATTTGTAATAAACTTCTTATTTTAATTTTATTTTATGTGAATAAGTATGAAAGAAAAAATTCATATTAAAAATACGGTAGGAGGATAACTTTTAAAAAGATAATATTTTACGTGCATACTCAAAGTCACATCACTTTATATTCATGTATATATGATTCAATGGGCGAGGTGCATTTTGATAGGTATTGAATGCAGGTTCAATTAAAATAATTTTTTGTGTCTAAGTAAAGAAAGATAATACTTATATCATAATTGGATGCATGTCCTGCATAACTCATTCAAACTTATTAGCTCATCAAATTTAATATATTTGTTATTATTAAAACTGAGATTTTTAAGGAATTAGTCATTTTTCATGTATTTGATTCTAATTTACAATGTACACGAGAAAAAGAAAAACAAAAAATATGATTTTTTTAATTAGTTAGACTTTCTCATTATCTAAAAGGTGATTGCCCATGTCATTTTAATAGTGCTAATAATGTCCAAGCATCCTAGCCTACTTTCATTACAAGAGCCTTCTCATTAGCTTCTCACATCCTTCTCTAAGGCAAGGATTCTCTTCTCAATAATCCGAACCTTCTCATTAGCTTTTCATAGTAAATATTTTTTTCTTTTAATTTCTTAATCAATATTTTTAGAACACTAGTTAATAAGATCTTTTTAAAAATATATTTGGTAAAATTTATTTTTAACCCACTAGAGTCAATCAAGTGGTGGAGGACTAGATTGGATATATGAAGACTTAAATTAGATCTCCTTCGTGTTATCATAAAGAAAAAGTAAAAAAAAAATATTTTGTTTGACAAATATAAAAATAATGTGAACTAGCAATACTTAGCATCATTTGTTTTTATATTTGTTGTATCGTTTATTACACGAGATTTATACTAATTATAAATACAATTGGGTATTTTCATAAATATTTCCAGCATACTAATAAATCATTGGTTTGAATCATATTGAATTCAATTTTAAATAAGATCTTATCTTCATGTTTTATGGATAAAAAAAATATAATTAAGAGATGGTTGAGACTCCACTAAAAAAGATGAATTAAATTTTTTTATAAAAATTAATCATTAATAAAAATAATAATAGATATTTTAGTTAATATAAAAGAAAAAAAAAATCACTGGCATGCCGTTTTGTTGCCCCTGTTTAGGAGAGCAATGATACGTACAATTGTGTTATGACATGTGTGCGCGTGTCATTCCCTTTGTATACTAGTACTTCATGTAGAGAGTACTAGGATCGTTTATTTCCAGATAAGTACTAGTAATAATTAATTGAACATATTCATAATCTCTGAAGCCTTCCTTTTAATTGCCCCTATTTAAGATAGCAGGCATCTCTGGCTTATATCTAGGATGTAACCGTTTGGATATTTTCTATAAAGATGTGGATATACACTGTATTTAATGTAACTTTATTTCTTGTTTCTTGTATTATATATGAACTTCAACCTAGTATTTTAAAAAGGATTCATGGCCATGATGCCATTTACTTTGATGCTCGTGGAGGTCAACCTTCGTGCCACTATTGCAGGTATCAAAATCCGTATGAATCGTCATTGGGCGGCTTGCTGTCCCTGTATATATACATAGTCAACACTATTTTTTTAGAACAAGTTAAGCATGTGCAAATTGTTTGACAAAACTTGGTGCTTTGTAAGGGAAACATGAAATATACTCCTGAGAGAACTGGGTTAATACCTCTTAAAATATATATTAGAAGTTATATAACATATTGACTAATAAAAAAAAATTCCATTAGAGGCTGATAAAAACAATATGAAATCACACATCTTATAAAATATTGTTCACAGTTTTATATCACAAGCCACATTTTAAATTTACTTATAAAATTATACTCCATGTTTTGGTGAATTGGGACTGATTATATATTCTGAATCATGTTATGAATAAATTAATGTTCCAACTTAATTATTTGAATTAATTCATGATTTTTTTACTAGGCCAGCCGGGCTAGCTATGCCCCCACTCTCTCTTTCTCCACCCATGATATATATTTTATCACAACAAATTTGGTGAATCGATGATGACAGGTAGAAAAATTAACTGAAAATACAATATATTTTATTGGAGAGAGTGAAATGAACCTTTCGAATTGTAGAAAAGGAATGATTAACATTTCCATTATGGGTGATGCCAATTCAATTACAAAAATGAAAATGAAATGGCCTCATTCTGTGATCCACACTTCCTCGTATCTTTCTTTCGGCGATTGAAAAGTATAACATATGAAGCCACTAGCGTTTTGAAACTAAAATTACAGGATTTACATTTTTGCCATAATTAATTTAAAGTGAAAATAAAAAATATTGAAAAACAACGACACAAAAAAATTCTAAATATAAGGAAAATTTTGTTTGATTGGCTTCGAGTTTTATCAAGTGATAAGCCACCAGAATACAAATAAAATTTCAGTTCCAGTGTTAAAAAGTATGATGCATCTGATCAATTTGTTTCCAATAAGAAAAGGCTCTAAAATCTAAAACACTTGACAGAACAACATAATTAAGTTTTCATACTTTCATTGCAGTTGAGGCATATAGCTAATCAGCATTGCACAGTCCACTAAGTAAAGTGTCGTTACTGTATAACTATAAATCAAGAGTATATGGACCAAATCATAAGTCAACTCTTATATACAGATTGGATCTTATAAATTCTGTTCCATATGATCAATACCTATTGTGTCGCTAACAGAAATTGATCTTGCTGTAATTAATGCACGCGTGATCCCCTAAAATGACACCAAGTAATGTATTCTGACCAAACAAATTGATCATAGCACTGCACAAGGCCACATAAACACAAATAAACGAGTAATGAGAAGGACATTTGCTCATTCGAAAACTCAAAACTAAATACGTAACAAGATGGAAACAATTGCAATTGATTGAAGAGGAGGAAGACGTTAAAGTGGTCGGAGTAAATAGAATATTTTAGAAAGTGCGCAACTGATCTTCTAACTGAATGATCATTAATTATATGCATCTCTATATCAGAGTTGGAAAAAAATCTATGTATAAAAGAGATTAACAATGGTAGACTAACAAAAAAAAACGAACTTAAGAATCTCAGCTACACTTTTAGTCCATGATTATTTTGAGAAGTCTTCACTAAAATTGCTTGGGGATAAAAGCTTCAACATCAGTCTCAAAATGGGAATTACCGCAAATTCACTGTACACCAGGTAATATCATCAGAAAGAGTTAGGAGGGTGAATAAATTGTGCCCATAAATTAACAAAAACTTTAACAAATTGCAAAAAAAAATAATAATTGAAAAATTAGTGGGACCATCTAATTCCCTCCATTTGAGAACCATACAAAAAAGAAAACTTTACTGTCCATGCACAGTGATTTTACCCACTTCAAGTAGGATGTTTCTTCTGCAAAATATGAGTGATTTGTAACAAACAAAATGCAAACAATAAAATTTCTATTCTTTTCATAGGTAACGTATGAAGCTTTGGTTTTTTAAAACCAAATCAATCAATGTCCTGTGATCCTAGTAGGGTAAGATTTTGTTGTTGTGTCCAATTTTCTACATACTCAAACTTTTCTATACGTTAATACATTCCATGACAATTTTATATGACTTTGGTGTTAGCATGTGGATATTAGAACGCAGACATCGGTATCTTGCCAGTGGTTCTGAAATCTTTTCGCCTGAAAGAACAGCAATTTCAACGGTCGCGTTTGTAAGTTTGTTTGCACTTCGGAGTGGAATTGTGGGCACGTGTGCGTGTGGTAGAAAATAATTATCATGGCCAATGTTTGATTCAATCATTTTCGAACTGTGTCAATGTGTCATTAAATCCTATTAATTTGACAATTTCCCTTGCATTTTGTATACCAACCCACCACTGAAAATGTGTCTAATGATCTTCTACCATGCGTGTAACGTTTGTCCACAAATGGAATTCCAAGGTAAAAGTTGGTATTTATATAGAAATATATTATATAGACTTCATTGTATAGAGAAAACAATTTATAATTAATTGATGCTGAAATAATTTTGAAGATCAGTTTACCACGTTACAAAATTTTGTTTGTCTTTAAAAAAATTTGTTTGTACTTTGGAAATAATTTTGTTTGATGCTGTCAAATTAGCTCACATCACATGGCAGACATTCGATGCGTTTTACATTGTATTGAGTGAAGACTTGCCTTTTGTATCCTTGTACAGTTCTGCGGTTATGATAATTTCAGCGCAGCAAAATAAAAAAACAAAAAAAGACAAATAAAATAAATTGAAAAGACACTTAAAATAGTGGAATTGTACATCAAGGATAGCCACAGGCCTCCCTGACAGAATCTATTCAAAGGCAAAAAGAGAACGGAAAGAAGAAGAATGGCTGGAACTGGAACGTAAAGATGCTTTCTTTTACATATTCTTCAAGTGTCAAGCTGTTCACTGTTCATTAATTTACGACCCAAAGCCAAATGACTGTTTGCATTTCCAACCCTAGCTAGGTTTTTAGTTCTACTTTGAATCTTGTGATTTGTTATATTTTGTTTGGAAACTAAATCCACCAGTAAAATTAAGATTTAAATATGATTTTAATTCTTTCATAACTTAGTAATTTATTATAGTTATCTTTGTATATTGCATATGTAGACCACCGTAGCCAACCGAGGCTTAGTGGGAAGCATAATGAAGAGAGAAACCATACACCCACCCATTAAAGTATATATATATATATATATATATTCTGCCACGCTATTTTTCTCCATTTACTTACCAAGTGGAATGCAATTGAACTTCTTCTAAAGTGGGGGTGATAATTTAATTAATTTATTTACTAAACATCTAATTTATTTATGTATAAATTCAATTTATTTATGTAATTATAAAAACCCAACTTAATGCTTTAGTTAGACTATTAACATTTGTTATTGGATATATAATAAATAATCTTATATTTTTTTTAACCGCAACAATTAGGATTTTGTAATCAACTGGATTAAGTGGTCAAAAGTTTATTAATTAAGCATAGGTCTATATATAAGGGAGGATTCCTAGATTTTACGTTATTTAAAAATAAAAATATTAAACTGTAATTTATAAAACCATTTTTTAAAAAAATTAATATAATATATATTTTAAAAAACATGGGTCTGGATTAGTTAGACATTATTTTATTAAATAAGTCATAAATAAATTATTTTTGAAAGAATAAAACTTAGATATAGTTTTTAAAAATATTTTTTTAGTGTAAAACTTAAAATTGAAGAACAAAATAAAAACACTTAACAAACAAAAGCACTGAAGAAGTTGCATTTAAGTTTTGTCATTTTTGAAACATTTGTTAACGAGTCACAAACATAAAAAATAACTAAAATTTATTTTTAATAGTCCACAACTTCAATTTGTACCTGGAGAATTCGGTTATGCCATGGCACAAAGAATGGTGACGGTCCATATTGGAGGCGGAATCTACCTGGGATATTAATGAAAGAAGAGAAAACCTTAGATTCATGGAAGTAGAACAAGAACAGTAGAGAGCACTAATTAATTGGTTGTTAATAGTACTATCTCTCCACCTACCAAAAACTCTAAAAGTTCATCTTTACGTAATTGTGGCACACGCCAGTTTGCTCTCAAATACAAGCCAGAAATAAAAAAGTATGGAAACCACTATCCGTTTGATTTCAAAAAGAAAATGAAGTTTAATTACTCATTTGCTTTTATAACAGTAACAAATTTCTTTAGTTCCTATACTTCAAATTTTTTATTTTAGTCCTAATACATATTTTTTTATTCTTCTAATTTCATCATAGCAATTAAAAATGATTAAAATGATATGTATAAGGAATAGTGATTGATATATATATATATATATATATATATTCAGTTTTTCAAAGTCGAGTGCATTTTCACTCCTCAAAATTAAAGATATAAAATGAATTAGATAATTAAAATAAAAAGAAAGAAAAAAAAGATCGCAGTTTCAAATTTTTTTTCCTAATAAAAACTAATAATATTAATAATTAGTATTTATTGATGATTTTTTTTTTCACTCCTCAAGACTAAGTAGATTCACCACTAATTTTGTAACTACACAAAACAAATGAGTAATTAAATAATAAAAAATTATTAAATAAGACATACTATCCGTAATTCCGTATGATTTGGAAAAAGAGACATGGTCAGTACAAAAAGGTTTTTATTTTATTTAAAAGTAATTATAAAATATAAAAAAAAAAAAGAGAGAGAGACGAAATATAGTGGAAAAATAAAAAAGATATTAATTAGTAAATTAAAGTCTAACGAATCAATTCACTAAGGTTGATCTAAGTGAGAAAATTTAGATAACATAAAGACTTGTATTCAATTTTTATTATCGTCATTATAAAAAAAATAAAGTCTAATTAATCAGAGACAACTTGAGAGTTGACAGAACTAAAAAAAAGATCAAAATATTATGGGTATTAATCTGTCGTCTTCAGCAATTCAGGTTGGTAGATATCTACAATTTCAAGCTTAGAAACCATACGTAGAAAGTGGTTTGGACTTGGGATGCAGTACTTTGTAAAAATGTCCACTATGTTTTGTTCGTTTGTGAACTACTGGATTAGCTACTCTGTCAAAATAAATCACTGATTATCTCTTACATTGGAATGCAACTCTCAAGTAGCAGCAGCAATCATTTTTTAATTCTGCTTTCGATAAGGTGTTACTGTGACTTATTTCAAGGAATCCCCAAGGTAAAACCAGTGACTCTACTCAATGATCTTCTGGAGTCAATTCAGCCCCTCAATCGACATTAATTAGTGAAGCCTCTTAGAGCTGTAAGAGGAAGATCCAGGGAAGTATAGCCCTTTCACAAATGTGACTTTCAAGTAATGAGATATATGTTGAGATTTTTTTTTGTTAAAATGTTGGCACATGGTATCTATCAATTTTGTCGATGATTAATTTTCGTTGAAGAACCTGATTGATTATCTTATAAGATCTTTTTACTCAATCATGTTTTTTTTTTATCCACAAAGTTTGAATCCTAAACTTTACTTTAAAAGACATATTTTAGTATCACTCATATCAACAACTTGTTATATGGAGCATCTTGACATGTGCAATGGTAGGTTGGAACTAAAATTGACTTAGTTATTGGATTACATAACCAATGTTAGGGTGAGTGGTGGTCAGGTATAGAGCATCCTGCCAATATAACATCAGAATAAGGAGGACTAGAATCATGCTGAATCCAAATGTTGGCTAGTTTACAGCCTAAGACCCCAAAAATTGTCTTTGGCAAAGATATATGCCATCAAGAGAATAGGCAACCTCCAATCTTAGGGGAAAAAAAATGAGAAAGCCAATGTCTTTGATACCAAAATGCTTATCTAGCTAGAGTATGAAAATCCATGAAAATTAAACGATTTTTAAACATTTTTTTGCTGAATAATATGACTTTAGCATTCTTTCATTTAAATCACATATTGGGTAAGTATATTTATTTTTTCCATTTCAATTTTTTCTTAAGATAAAAATAAGAAGAAGAAAAAAACTGACGAATTAAGAGTGTATTAACTATCAAAGAAGTAAGTAGCATAAGAATATATATTTTTATCGTTATTTATAATATAATTTTATTTTTTTAGAAAATTATAGAGGTTTTTTATACCAGTAATCTTTATTCTTTTGTATTGGTAACCAGTAACTACCATGGATTTAGACGGGTTATATTGTCTTCTTTTTTTTTTGGTCCGTGGTTATTGTCTTATCAGACCTATACAATTTTACTCATTTTAATGAGATATGATATAAAATTCCGAAAGAGTTGTAGTCATTAGTAAATCACTCGTCGACCTTTATTTGTTTTGGGTATCCGACCCCGTTTGTTTTGGAAGTCACTTATTCGTGGACTGGGCTAAATCAGGATTTTCTTCCTGCACCCAACAATTTTTTCAATACACCCAACAATAAGAGAAAAAACTAAAAATACCCTTACATATAACCCATACAAATTGGCAATACATATGTGACTTTTGCGTTATTAACACGACACTCTAACCAACTAAGCTAATAGATCAATTATGTTAAAAAAAATTAATGTCGATATATATATATATATATATATATATATATATATCAATAAAAATTTTAATATATATTTAATATATATAAGCTTACATAATAAATTTTGTAATAATTAATTTTTATCTAATAATATTTTTTACATATATAAATTTTAAATATAAGTTTACATATAAATTTAGTAAAAATTTATATATGTAAAATAATACATTATTGGATCAAAATTAATTATTATAAAATTTATTATGTAAAATTATATGTGTATTAAATATACATAAGAAATTTTAGTATTATATATATTGACATTAATTATTTTTTAACATAATTAGCTTATTAACTCAATTAGTTAGAGTATTATGTTAATAACACAAAATTAAGTGGACATTCGGTGAAAGCCCATTACCTCCATGAGAGCCCAGTGATAAAAAAAGTCGTGCTAACCCAGAAACGAGGAACAAACAAATGTTCAAATAATTTAGATGGTACACAAAATGTGAAAATGGGATTTCATGATATTGACATGGACAACAATTACTGCTATTCTCCAAACAAGATAGTTAGAGATGTTAAAAAACAATGGTCCTAACAAGTGTCTCATGTCTGAATAAAATCGCCTCCAATCTTACCTACGATAAAGAAAAGAAATACGTTTTAATTGGCCACAAAAAGAAGAGAAAAAAAAATACCTTTATTTCTCCCAAGGACGCGCTACCTTTATAAGGAAATTGGAATGAGCCCAAGGGCCAACCCATTTTAACTTTGTGGGGGGACTGGGGATGATTTAAGATTGACGAAAGTGAAATAAAGGATAAAAAATAACATAAATAAAAAGAAAATAGGTGGAAAAAAAATCCTTCACTTGTTTGAACTTTTTATAATTATCTTCTTAGAATAAATTATACAAAAAAACATGGTATAATAACTAGGAAAAGTAAATTTAACTTGAAGTCTTGAAATTTATTATCATATTCTTTTTATCAATATAAAGCTATTTATTTCAATTTTTAAGTTATAAAATACTTTATTTCTAACACTTAAAACAAAAGGAAAATGCAACCTGTTTTGCTATATTGAGGAAAAAAATTTCCCTTTTAAAATATCATTCTTATCCCTTTATTTCCTATTTTATATATATATATATATATATATATATATATATATATATATATATATATATATATATATAATAGAAAGGGGATATTTCTCCCATGTATCATTTCTTTCCTTAATATAAACAAGTCAATTAAACAGGTAATATCTCTTCTTGACTTTATTTACAATCTTAGAATTAGTGAAACATGCAGTCATCCGATTTGCATCATCTTTTCTTTTCTTGGAAAAGATTCACCAAGAAAAAGAAAATCTTGGAAAGATGTCTACCTTGATTAAGTAGAATGCAAACAACTTGTCAAATGAGTTAAAGAGAAAAGGAGCAAATAAAACCAAATTGATGTCGAACTTTTTAAAAAATGTGGTGTATGTACTCAAAGTCATAGCTTCTCTTATGAAAGTACTTCTACTTGTTTATGGTAAGGGAAAGCTAGCAAGGGGCTATATCTATGAAGCAATATACAAGGCCAAGGAAACTGTTATGAAGTGTTTTAATACGACGTAGGCTATATCTTATGAATTGTTCGATGATGAAAGCAAAAGTTTAAATAATAATAAAAAAAACCCTTTGGTTGTAAAAACAAAGCTAAGTTCCCTTATGATGAAAGTTAGTAATAACAAATTATTTGCATGTAAGGAGATAGAAGAAAAGATTAAAAAAGGTTTTACTAAAAGAATATTGGAAATAAACATTGACAATAACTCTAGGGATAAAAAATTCTATCTTAAAAGCAAAGAGAATATTATTTTTAGTCCTAGGTAAACAAGGATAAATCATAATGTATCAAAAGGGACCAATTTTTTTTCACAATTATTTAAATATTTAATTTCTAATAAATACTCATTTAATAAATAATGAGTTTCACAAAAATATTTATTATTAGTTTTATGAAAAAAAACTATAAATAAGATGCACTACTAAAAAAATTAAGCAAACATCAAGTTAATACTCTTCATTTTTATTTTCTTATATAAATATATTAAGGGTCTTGAGAGAGGGGGAAAGATCCCTGCTTGCCCCCTTCCATTCGACCGCGTCCTTGGAGGGAGACTCTTGTTCCAATGAAAAAAGTTTTAATTTTAAGCGTTGGAACTCATTAAATATGATATTAAACGTTATTTCTATATCACCCAATAATGAAGCATGAAAGTGGGTTGCTTAGTGCTTTTAGCACTTTGACTATGCATTAGCTAGAAGTTTTCACTTATGTGATTTGATAAGATGATCTTCTCTTAACAATTGTCTCATTCGTTTCTACTTTTGTGTTAGGAGTGTTAATCGATAATTCCTTTTTCAATTAATAACAGTATTTATCACATCTCTTTATATTGAGTAATTAATTTCTCTAAAACTTCTGGGACATACTTCCTTATATTATTTAAAAATAAAGAAAAGTATTAACAACACATTTCTAATACATTTTTTTGAATAATTTTTATAATATTAATTAAAATTTATCAAAAATTACAAATTTTGATAGCTCTTATTTTTTATTTAATGAGTCTTTTTTATTTTGTAATTTTTAATAAATTTAAATTAATAGTGAAATATGTATTAGAAAGAATATATTAAAAAATATATTATTAGTATTCATCGATGAAGTAACTTAGACAAAGACACAATTAGAATATAAGAGAAGAAAATTCAATATGATTAGACATTATTGCCAATCTTTTCTATCTAGCTACTAAAAAGTTATCAGTACCATTTTTTTTAATAATTATTAGTACCATCTATTCCATCTTATATTTTTATGACTTTATTTATTACATTAAAATAAGATTGCATATTTTCTTATTTCAAGAATCCCATGGTATACACAAGGAAAGCAACTGCTCTATATTAAACTTTGTACGTTATTTTTACACTGCTTAATTGCGTTTTAATTATTAATAGTCAAAGAATATATATTTATTCAGAGACAGAGAATATATGATTGATAAACCGGTAGTACAGATCTCCTTAACTAAATTCATACATTCGTAAGCAACAAAGTTATTATCAACCAACATAAGAATATTACGATATTTCGTTGGGAAAATAAAATATGCCTGTACATCATCTTACGTCACTTATGGAAAAAAAAAGTTGAGTAATATTATTCTTACAAAGTTTTATTTCTAAAGAAACTAAATAAGAAAATGATTACTATCTAAGTTTTATTTTATCTGTTTAAATTAAAGTTAAATAAATATCTAAAGTTCATAAATTTCATGCACCACACTCAATCAAAAGTGATATCTAAAAAGATTATAAGAAGCATTTTTCAATATATACACTACTAAATAAATTTAGCTTTTCATTGTGGAACGAAGGTGAAACAAAGTAAAAAAAGAAGGAAGAAGTAGGAACAGAATATAACGTTTGATCCTAGTGATGAAAGAATTACAAAGTAAAAAATTGTTTACGAACAATTCGAAAAACAGAGAACTGGAAAACAGAGAGGCTGATTAAGAAGTCAAAGTCAAAAGCTGTTCTAGGTACTCAGCACCCAAATCCTCGAACACGAGCACATTTTGCGAAGTTCTGCTGAAGTCTAATTGTTCCCTCTGATCAACCTTGGTCTTCTTCTTAGAATTGGACTTTGTTCTCATAGTGTGTTTTCTCTTAAGAGCCAAAACAGGGGAGGAACCTTCTTCCCATGGCTTACTTGGCATGTCTTTAAGGGACTCCCTCACCACTTCCTCTGGGAAATTCAGCACCGCAAGAGACCCTCTTGTAGAAAACGCGGCTTGATCATAAGCCAAAGCCGCGGCTTCGGCCGTGTCAAAGGTTCCGATCCACACTCGAACGCCGTTTCGAGTGGAATCTCTTATCTCGGCCGCGAATTTCCCCCACGGCCTCTTCCTCACTCCTCTGTACATCCTGGGCTCCTTGGCAACTTGTTGTGAAGGTAGTGGTGGTGATGGTGGTGGTGGTCGTACTTTTTTCACTTCCTTGTAAGTGGTGTTAGATGAGACTTCTTGTAACTCAACGCTACCAATACAACTGGAAACATTGGACGCTGAGGATGTTTCCTTGGTTTGTGATTGTGACGAATTGTCGCTCAAGTTGTTGAAGATATCATCCAAAACAAAGTTGTAGTCCCAAGAAAAAGTGTCTCCAAAAATAGAGGAGTTTTCTGGGAAGAAACTAAGGTTTTGGTTTAGGAAAAAAGTGGAATCAAAATCTAAATCCATCTCTTGGAATGGAAGTGCACACAACAATTTTGATGTTTGAAGTTTTGTAGTGGTAGCTAGTTAAGTGTCACTAAATTGTGTGTGCGTTTTTTAAGTTTGAGTGAACATATATCTAAAGGGGTTGCACTTGCCTCCTTTATATACCCGTAGAAAAGGAGGAGGAAAGAAAAGGACTTGAAATTTGTGGATGGATAAATCATTTGAATTAAAATATTAATAAGTTAGTTATGGTGAAACAGTGAAGTTTATATTGTTGGGCAAAGAGGATGGATAGATGGATAGATGTCTTTGAATAATTATAATTATCATCATTTGCTTGCATTAAAGAAAAGAGGTAGTGCCTAAATTGGAGCCGTAAATCCTTTTCGGCACATAAAAAAGGATATGTATATAAATTAATTTAGGCACGTGAGTCAAACAAACAATCAAGTCACGTGGGCAACTCCTCCAATGGAAAACAAGGTGGGACTGAGTTGGCCAATGACCATTTGGAATGGGAGCGAATAGATTTGGGTCACATTATTATAGTACTTGTCTTTATAATTTTGTTTGAAAAAAAGTTATGGGAGTTGGCCTATTTCAAATATGAATTAATTTTTTTACACAACAAAAAATATTCATATTTGAAATAAATCTATGTTTAGTATAATCTAAAAATATCATCTATTCGAGATAATATTACTTATTGAGGGCATGATTAATTTTTTGCCTCTTAAAGTTTTTGCTAAAGCAAGTAAAATTATCATTTAGTCAAATATAATTCTATTTTCTTAAACTTAAAAGTATTTAATGGATTTCTTACATTTTATAAAACATTTGAAATGATGTTTATTTTTTTAAAAAAATATATGCTATACATACAAATCTTACATAAAGTTATACTTAATTTCAAATTAAAGTTAGAGAAACATATGCACACTAAAATATATGATTATTAACTTTTATAAAAGGTTACTTAGCAAATATTGTTACGGACTTTTTGTTGAGTATATAAGAGAGGTTGATTAAAAGTATCAAATATTTTTAATTACATCCAAAAACTTGCATTGTTAATATATAGTAAATATTTATGTTAGATTTCATCTTAAAATCAGTTGACATTAAGTGAAGTTGTCCAAAGTATTTATTGGACTTGATGTGTGAACAACCAGACTCAACAGATATATAAGCTGCATTTCAAGGTCTTAGAAGGTGAGTTTGAGCCTAACTCAACCCCAAAATCTAACTCAAGGGTGAGGGTTGCCCCTCACTTATAAAGTCTAATATGGTGTGGGACTTGAATTATTTCCAACACCCCCCCTCACGCCAAACACTTATTGAACTTGATGCGTGAACAACAAATGGTGGGTGTTTGTCATTACAAGCGAGGGCTATCATCTTAGAAGGCGAATTTGGATTTAACTCAACTCCAAAAGCTAGCTCAAGGGGTGAGGGTTGTCCCTCACTTATAAAGTCTAATATGGTTGTATTGTTAATCGAAATGGGACTTGAATTATTTCCAACATAAGGATTGAGGCCGTTGATGTGGGACTTGGGTATTTTCCAATAATTTTCTTTATATTTTATATTTTATTTGTCAACAATATTTTAAGAACACTTATATTTTTTGCTGATTTGCATTGCTGATTTAAGTGTTTTTTTTGTTAAGAACATTTGACAAATATATATATATATATATATATATATATATATATATATATATATATATATATATATATATATATATATATATATTAGAATACTTATACTATTACCAATAAGTTGTTGGTTTAAATGATGTTGATCTCAATTTTTTTAATAAAATTTTGAATTTAAGTTTTGTAGATGAAAAAAAAATAATTGAAAGAAAAAATTCCATTAAAAATAATTAATCAAATTTCTAACAAAATTTAATCATAAAAAATTAATAAATGCTCCTAACTAATATCATCCTATAAAAAAAAATACTGATAGTGTTACTAATGAATAATGAATATGTTCAATTGATGATTAATTATTTGTTCATACCAAACGCAATCCCATACGCACACGCATAACAGTTTAGCAAAGGAATTGTGTCAGCGTCAGCGTGTCGCGCTCCTAACATTTATCTGTCTTGCGTCGTCGTATACAACACCCAACATTTTCATTTCTCAGCTTTGCCTCCGTTTATGTTTAAATTGACTAAAAAATAATTTTGAATTATTAAATATAACTCAATTAATTTAAATTATTTTCTAGTGAAAATATACGAATATGCAAACAATTAATTCTTCGTGTAAAATAAAGAATCCTTAGCCGTAGTCATCCGCTACAACTGATAGATACGGTTCAGTGTTCGATGGACAGCAAAGTCTGATTCCTTGCTTTTTTTTTTTTTCATAATGAAAATTTGATAATGTCTTGTACTTATAGTTATACACTACAATTAATGTTTTTTTATCATTTTCTGAAAATCACTTTCAACTTTGTCGTTTTGTTTTTTTTTTTAGGGTAGATTCATTGTTGTCGTCGTTGCTATGCTGAACATAGATAGAGCAAGACAAACCCGGATATTAATAATTATATTATGAAAACCTCGATCATTTCAAACAGACAAAAGTTTAGGTCAGGCCAAGTAAACTTTATATGGATTTAGTTATATGACATGTTATGTATATAGCATCGGGTTTTTATTTAAATTTGACTTATCTTTTTTAAGAATTTTATATATATGATCTTCTAAAAACTTATTGATGCATTAAGGACTAATTAACCTTTTCAAATTAATCAAATTAGTTTATAATATAAGTTTTAAAATATTTTGTGTGTGTGTAATCAGATAATTTTTGTTTCAAATGCTTAAAATATGACTTATTTTATTAAATAGGTTTTTAAAAACATCTTTATATGCCTTTTTTTTCATTACATTCATCAGATCTTAAACATGTATAAACTTTCCATGAATTTTATAACTTATTATCACGCATAATTTCATTATCTGAATTAGTCGTATCATAATTAAAATGGCCCATATAGTTTTCTACGCATGCACATACACATACACTATTTCTACGTATATTTGAAAAGCTTACGATGATTACTTGTATACTCAAGGATAAAATTAAGTGGAGTATTTAAAATATTTTTTTGTTATACGTTTTTTAAAAAAAACGTGTGTATATATATTATTTAATTACTTTAATTAAATTTTAGAAAAAATTGCACACGGAAATATACATATATATAGGCATAATATATCTCATGTTGTATTTAATATGTTTGCTAATTTCTCAGAAAAGTTGGGAAATAAAAAAAAGATTATCGTAGGCCACCGGCCAGGAGTGAAAAAGAGGTTGAATACACTGTATTTTTCCATTCCAATAACCTATCTTTGTCCAACTTATAGACCCTAACCTTCTAAGGTTGTAGAATATGAACTAGTGTTACATCAGCCGCCAGCGTGTCTTCTCCTTTGCAAATAAATAATTCAAGACCATGTAACTTACACTGTATTCGATCTTGTTCTGTAAATCATTGTTGAATTTTGTTTGTTCTTCTTCTAGAAAAATAGCAAGTAGCAACGTATTTATCCGCGAAAATAAATCCAGTAACTATATATTGTACTTATCACTCAACAATTAATGAATATGCTCTCAGAGAAATCAGGCTTTTTTATTATGAGATTTTGAATTTAGTGTATTTGGCAAGTTATTTTAACTCAATTTTAGTTTATTTAATGAGTTTGTAAGTTATTTATTAAAATAAATGTGTTTAGTAAATGAAATTATATCCCTCACTTATAATACTTTTTAGACTTTTTTCAGAAAAACGTTATAACTTATAGCTTATTATTAATATGGTTAACTTATTGTTATCTTTAATATATATTTAATTTGTTTTTCATTTGTTGTCTCATTAAATTGTTTTTTATGGTTTAAAGTTTATAATTTATATAGTTCATATGTTTTGAACTATTATCACATAACTACCTTATTATTTGCTTTAAGTGAAAAGGCATTAATTATTCAGAAAAATGCATAAATGATTTAAAAATTATGAACATGAAATGTATAATTATCAAAATCTAAGAAAAAGAATCAAATTCTAACCATAAATAAAAGAGTTTAATGATCATATACTAATAATATAAAATATTTTTATATTATTATTTAATAAAAAATTATTATTAATATAACTTTTAAAATAATTGTTTAAAAGTCAATAAAGTAATCATAAACAAGTAGTTGATTAGATGACAATGTAGAGTTATTTTACACCGTTAATGTATATATATTTTTTTCAATAAAAAAACCAACACAACTATATTTTTTATTTTTAATATAAAATAAAGGACTAACTAAATTTTTAGCCCCTAAACTTTTTAAAAATTTAATTTTTAATTCCTAAACTTTTGTTTGATTAATCAAGGTTTCTCAACTTTTTTTATTAAAGTTTTTAGTCCTTAAACTTTTGATTGATTGATCAAGATTTCTAAACTTTTAAAATTATTAATTTTTAGTCTCTAAACAAAAATTTAAATTTATTATTTTTATTTATTTAATGAGATTCCACTAAAATTGAACTTTTTAAAAGTTTTGATACTAAAAATTTTAATGAAAAAAAAGTTAAAAAACATTGATTAGTCAAACAAAAATTTAGAGACAAAAAACATTAATAAAGAAATGAAAAAATCTTGACTAGTAAAACAAAAATTTAGGTACTAAAAATTAAATTTTAAAAAAATGGGAATTAAAAACCTAGTAGTTAACCCTAAAACAAATAAGTGACTTCCAAACTAGCATTTGAAATTTAATTAACATAAGTTTTGTAAATTCGAATATACGTTTTTATTAAAATATTAGTTTAAAGTAGATTACATAGGAAATAAATGATTTCATTGTATGTAGTTATAGGTTTAATTTGCAAGTTCATATTTTTTAAAAGAAGAAAGTATTAATAGATAAAAACAATCTTATATCATAATTTGAATCATGTTCATGGAAAATCCCAAAATATACAATACAAGAAAAAATGTTAACAGTAAAAATCATAAAAATATTAATTATCTTAACAAAACAATTTTTTTTTACAAAAATCATTTTATTTTAGTGTAATGTAATGTCGACTGACCGAGGCTAATTGCCTCAGTGTATTGTCAATTCTAAAGTGAAAAAATAGTATCGATCAGACCCACAGTAAATAAATCGACGCTACAAGTCTGCAACTGCAAGTAACCAAGATTCAATCCTAAAAATATATCTTCTTAGAATTAAAACTTCAAATATCTCTCTCTCATTTATGCGTGTACACACGCATATATCTGCTAACAGTTCGTAACGATGTATATAGTGACAAAATGTAAACAAGCAGTGAAGGTATTAAATCAATTTATTTTAAAAAGATCAAGACTATTCGAAAATTAAGTATTCAATTACTTAGAAGAAAAAATAGTCTATATACTAACAGCTTAAAATTTTATTGTATTATCCAATTAAAAATTATTATGTTAAATAAATTTTTAAAATAGTTATTTTAAAAACATATTTATTATAATTTCTATTTTATTAATAGTGTAATTTAAATTAAGTAAGAGAAAATATTATTTTAAAAAAAAATTAAATCTCATCTTCACACGTTAAAAAACAGTTTTTAGTAATTTACATTAAGGGATGATATATACTTACTTTCAAAAATAAAATGAAAAAGAAAAGAACATATTTTTTTATAATATAATATAATTTATTATTATTTAATAGCATATACTAAAAGTCTTTTATATAGTATCATAAGTTTTGTCTTGATAAATCGTTAAAAAGTCTTGTTATAATTATTAGTAGCATCTGATAAGTTCAATTTCATACATCGTTGGTGGGATACCGTTATGATGATTAAATATGATAAAGAGAATGAAGACAATAAAGCTTTGAAAGAAAGATTGAAACTTTTATGGGTGGGCATTAACTACTATCAACTTGTAATAAAGTTAGTACTACAAGCTAAGCTACTTAAATTAAATATATGCAATTATTTATAGGCTTAGGCCTGGACGCCTCGTGCTTTTTTACGACATAAGAAGATACATGTATCTCTGTTACCTGTCCCAAATAGAAACATATATTTGACACTTTCTTTTCATGATCAGCACTGATTTAACATCTTCGTTATTTGTATTTGGTTCAAGACAAAAATCAGTTGGTCTATCAGATCGCCTGGACTTCTTTTCAAAATTCAAAGTCAAGAGGAATAACCTAGAAGCCATTGTTGAATACCATATATACTTGGAGCTAGAATACATTAGAATATTGTGTTTGAATGACACAAATTAGGTTTCGTTTATTTTAATATTGGATAAACTACTAACGTGTGTGGATTAATATTTGGTACACATTGTTCTAAAGTAATTTCAATTTTGAGTATAGGTATGCAGGCATGAAGCTACAATAAATACTTTAAAGAGAGATCTTTGCATTCTATAATAGTGTTGCTCAAATAAAAATGCCTTGATAAAAGATACTTATGGTTGTATATAAAAAAAATAAGGAAAATTATATTGATCAAAAACCTTAAATAATTAAATATAATTAACATTTGTATTCAATTTATATTTAGTTATAAAATCTATGTTAAACTATGTATTGTAGCAAAAAAAAAATATGTATTTATTTTCAATTAACGTTTTCTGTATCCATCATTAATAAATTATTACAAAGACATTTAAAATATTTATCAAAATTAATTTTAAAAGCACATGACATATATTAAAAAGTTGTTGTTAATTTCTTAAAGTTTCAGTCATTTATAAATTATCAATGCAAAATTTTTAAAATCACTTAAGTGCGTATCAACTAAAGCAGACTTGTTTTAACTTAAATAGATGTTTTAATCATTTTGAATCTTGGATATATAATTATATTAAATACTTAAAGGGAGAGTTTTGTCACTCATAATAATTTTATCTGGTTCAAACAACATTGTCACTCTAGTATTAACATATTTATTAAAATCTATATATGTTAAAGAAATTTAAAATTAATTTAAAAAACATTTTTTTATAAAAGCAAAAATATATAAGTTATAAATAAACTAGACAAGACAATCTCATGTTTTATTTATTTTTTAACCAGCCAAACTCAAACTTTTAGTTAAGCTCATTCAAATGATTAAATGAGTCAAGTTTAAGCAATTCATTTATTTTACAAACCAAGTTTAAATTTTAAGTGTTTAGCTTAGCCCGACTTACTTACACCCAATGTTATCATATTCAAACAAATCATCAACTTGATTGGGGTACTAGGTCACGAATCGATCCAGTTAACCCGCATGATCCAATTTATATTAAAAAAAATTAATAACATGTAAGTTTGTAAACTTAAAATTTAAAGTTTAATAAAATTCAATATATTTAGAAGCATAATTATGAACATGTTTAAAATTTTGAGCATATAACATATTTTTTTAGAATTCAGTATACATAAACAACCTTAAGTTAGAATTTAAAATATATATTATTGTTGTACAATGACAAACATAACCGAATACACACATAAATTAGTCAAGAAAAACTTAAAAATGGTAACAACTTTATCATTTCAAATTTAAAGATGTGGTTATATTTCGTAAAAAATATAAACAAGTCTATAAATGACCCAAGTGTAAGATATAAATCTATTTTTCTAATATGAATGATGTTGCTCAACCGTAAAAAAAAATGCATGACCCGCTAAGTCAAATGGATCATTGAGTCATCGATTTGAAATCAGGTTACATTGAATTAGATTAGTTTACACCAGATCATATACGGAATCAATCAAATAGGTGTCTTGGACTGATTTGATGCTCAACTTATAGATTAACAGGTCAATCCAACCGGTCTGATATGAATTTAATAATTATGTTTACATCCCAAATAAAGCCGAAATAACAACCAACAAGCATATATTTGGATAGACATAAAAAAATATGTTTAAATATATATTGTTTTTATTTTCAATTGATCTCAAGTCAAATTTAAATTTATAAAATCAAATTAATCTGAAATTAAATTTAGAAATACTCAACTAAACAGGCTCTTAGTTTTAATAAAACTAACAGAATTCACCTTATTCAAATTAGAACTGAACAACATCGGCAAAATTTATATTTGGTCCATTTTTTAAAAAAAAGTCCAAGGCTTTGAAACATCGCTAATACTAACATTGAAATTAACTAATTTAACTCATTAGAGTTTACCTAATAGTGAGAAATAGATAGATACTTTAAGATTTAGATTTTTAATCTTCGTTGTTGCCATTATAAAAAACTAAAAACAAATGAAATAATTGTTCGTTTGATTTTTTATTGTGAAAATTAATAAATAAACAATTTATTTGCTGCTTCCTTTATTTACGAAGAGGGTTAGCATCATATTTTCTAACACATAATACTTCATTATTATTGATTAATATTTATTAAAAATAATAAAATAAGAAAAAGAGTAATCAAATAAGAAGTGAGACGTGCTCACGATAATTTGTAATTTTTAATAAAATTGAAACAATAATATTTTTTAACAAATAATAAAGAGTATGTTAAAAGTGTTTCTCTCATTTTAGTTTTAACAACTTATTTTCATAATTCGATATCCAGCTAACAAAGATAAGGTTAAAGTAATTTGAGTTTCTAAAATTATTCTAATAAATCTATCTGTTTTAAAACAGGATTAGTTCATTAATTACTTCATAAACATTTATTGTAATAAATACATCCAAATAAACCCATCAAACACTTACATGGAGTTTGATCAAAGAAAAGGGTAAATATGTCCTCTTGAAAATGCTGAATTGTTGATGGGCTGATGGCGCATGTGAATCCCTCAGTTTTGGAAGCTTCTGCATGAGAAAGTGTCTTTGTCAGGAAATGCGAATCCTCTGCAATTCCTGTTTGGAAATTGGAGCAGCTGGAATTCAAATGCTCAAAAATTAGGCATTAGTGAAAAACACATGAATAATTTTTAATCCCTGAATGGAAAATTGCATTTGGAGCACTTTTATTTTTCCAAATGAATTTTCTATAATTTTGACAAAACAAAAATTTTGAGAATTTAAATTAATGTTATTGAATAGTAAGAATCAAGAAAATATAAAATATATTTTAAAAAGTGACTTAGCCGTGCTATTTATATTTACAAAAGATTGTTTTAAATTAAATTATATATTATTTATAATTTGGAATATTTTTCTTTTAGCATGTGTCTAGTAATTTTTTTTAGTTTTAGAGATTAAAAAAAAAAAAATACTCATAGATGAATAGTGATCAAGTTTGTAAGCATGAATGAGGAAGCAAATTAATTACTAGGTTTGAATGGCGTTGTGTGTTTTTTGTTACCATGAATGGCATTGTGTATTTGTGTTGTTAGCTGAAGATTATTTCCTAAATGATGTAATTAAGTGGCGGCCATGATAATGGCAAGTGGGTTAAGCCGAAAGCTGAGCGTGACTGACGATCATTGATGATGCACTGATGAGCCGACAGGTGTAGTTAATGTACCCTCAAATTTGGAAAACTTGTATGACGTACATAGTATATAAGACATAGGGGATTTTTTTTTATATGTTTGCAAATGTGACCAATTTTACTTATAATTCTAATATTATTTTTAATTTTTTTTGTTCTTATTAATTTTAAAAATTTTAAATAAAATATTTTACTAACATGACACGCATCAAAATATATAATATTACATGCTATTTTAGAGTAGATATTAACCTAAGAATAGATAATTTTTTTTTAAAATAAAAATCATTTTTTATGAAAAAATAAAACTTATTATTTTAACAGAAACTAAATATATATTTGTAAATAATTATTTGTCAAACATATTATTAGTTTCATTTAATATATAAATGTTTGTTTTTTCTATCATATTCATCTTTTCATTTTTCTTTCTTTTCTTTTATCTATTTAATTATGGTAACAAAATTGTAATATTATTGTATAAAATAATTTGTCTATTACAAAAATAGAATAGAACCTGGGATAAAATTGAAAAGGTGAGACATTTTCGTTTCATTATAAGTATGTATAATCTAACTTATTTTCAAAAATAATTACATAGTATCAGAGTTTTTAGCGAAATTTTTTGAAAAAGTAAGTGATGAACTGATTATTCATTTTAAAACATGCTTTCATTGAAGGAGTGAAAAAAAAAAAGAAAAACAAAATAAAGGACACATTAGTTTAGAATATATAAATTAGCATTTTGATATTTTGAAGATCATAATTTGGTCATTTCTTCTGTCAAAAAAATCTGGTCATTTCAGTCTTTTTGAAAGAAAAGAAATTAAACTACGTTCGAGTTCCTTGAATTTTTAATCAGTCAATTATTTTAGTTCCAACCTCATACCTACAGTTCAATCTTGTCTGTAACAATTCTAGTTTCCTTCTTATGTATAAAGGTTAAAGGTGTGATGTCTCACCACTATTCGTTGTGAGGGGGGGGGTGGGGGGGGGTGCACTTATGCATGTTATGGGAGTACTGCTAGACTATATATATACATTCGGGTTTGGATGGGTCAATATATAGGTAGGTCGTTGGATATGTGTATGAAGAGTTGAATTGGGCCGTGGGCCCAAAACCCTGTATTGGGCCTGAATTTCAGCCATGATCCAATCACATCATCATGACGTGAGGTGGCATAACAGGACAATGAAGTTCGAGGGCCTCGCGTACGTGCATCGCGCATTCGTCATGCATGAATCTATCTATCTTATTTGTTTACAGGTGACATGATTAGTGAAAGGCAATCACAACTCAACCACATACAAAATTTTAATAATAACTTAATGTTGCATTATTTGTTTTGACTACAACACATTCTATTCTTTTTTTTTTTTTTACTAAACTTAAAATAGTTTTTAAAAATTAGTATGATAGAATATTTTTGAGATGAAATCTCACATCACAAAAAATAAAATAAAAAATTATAAATTTAAACTTAAAAATTTTAAATTAAAATATGATATGGAATTCATTTGTGTGATTTATTAGATGATTCATTGGTGTAGAACTTTTATTATTTATCCGATTACTTGCATCGGATGTACAATACTTAGTTACAAATATTATTTTATAATATATATATATCCTTTAGTGTTTTTTTAAGGCATATATTCGCCTATTGTGTCAAACATTACTTAATATATAATTAATTACAGAATTTAAAAGAGGTGGGAATTCAAACCGTCTCTTGCGACCACATGCATGGTCAAGCTTTACCACGGACTCGATCATGCATATAAATACTCCTTATCCCTTAAGCCTAAACCAGTTACCACTTTGCAATCTCAATTAAGCTACCTTCAGTGCAAGAAGCAAAACAGGTTTGAACTAATTGAGTTTGTTTTTGTTTCTAACTCTAACAAATGGAGGGAGGGAGAGGAGTTGTGAATGGAAACCCTTCAAACGCAGATGTTCGGTACAGAGGAATTCGTAGGAGGCCATGGGGCAAGTTTGCAGCAGAGATTCGTGACCCCACGAGAAAAGGGGCTCGCATATGGCTTGGAACCTTTGACACTGCTGAACAAGCTGCACGTGCTTATGATGCTGCTGCTTTTCATTTTAGGGGTCACAAGGCCATACTCAACTTCCCAAATGAGTATGGTAATGTCACTCCTAATCCAAATAACAATTATTCTTCAACTTCTTTGCCTCTTCCTTTGTTGTCGTCTTCCTCTTCTTCTTCTTCTTCTTTCCCTTCCTACTATGGCGAGGGTTCGTCGCAACAACAACAAGGAAATGATGATGACACTTTTGAATTGGAATGCTTGGACAATAAGTTGTTGGAAGAACTCCTTCAGCAGGCGCCTGATCGTTCAGGCAACTGATCGATCAAATTAACAACTAGTTATAGCTGCTGGAGATTGGTCCTGCTTTAATTATGTGCATTATATTGGCATGCAACAAATTAAAGCCATCTGTGTGGTTTCTATCTTTTGTTTTTGTTAATGTTTCTCAAAGTTAAAGCTATTTCAAACCTTCGGATTGGTTATTATCATAATTGTAGAATTTAGGTCACACAAATAAAGAGTATATTTAATGTTTTGCGGTGAGTAGTGGCCTATCCTATTAGTATGATACACACGTTACTGATTTCTGATGAACACTACACCTATACTGATCAGAGGGTATGTATGAAAAACTCTGATCAGCCTCTTTTTTCTTTTTTCAATAGAATGAAGGCTAATTAACGGGAATTTGGTCCAAAATTAATTCCATTAATCTTGAGCAATGGATTATTCTTAGCATTATAATCCGGCCAAACTTGGGATTATTTGCTAGTGTGTTTATGGCATATATAGAATATATCTTATCTTGGAATGGTGTTATCTTTTAATTAATAGTTTATTTAAATTATCGTTACATATATATGCTTTGGGCTACTGAAGCAATCCAACATTGTAGCCCCTTAATTAATTAGGGTTCCTGGCTATGACTCTAGCTTGCTCGACGATGCTAAAGTGGTGGTCACTGGTCAGAATTCAGCAACGATAATTGTTTTCTGGCTTTGAGTTTGTGGCCTATAGGCCAAATTAATTACTAAGGTGTATTCAAAGCCATTTGTCTTTCCAGGATTTCACCCACCTAATTAGATCCTACCCCTAGATAGTATGTTCCAACTACTAATTAAAGGTACGTTAAATTCAAATTATGTTATTGTAGCATATGGACCGATGCGCGGATAAACAATCGAGATTATCACATATGTATTTTTTTTCCATCTTATTTCAATTCCATTTTTCTTCACATCATTTATATGTCGATCATATCTATAATTTTTTTCTTTCTTGTTCTTTTTGTTTCTTTCTTCCTTCCACTAATTATACATGCAAAAAATGAGATGCACATTTAGCATTTTCTTAATTAATAGACTGATCGAAGGGAGCTATAGATGGATTTGAGATGGTTGTGAAGCTAGACAAAAAGCAATGTGCAAGATAGATAAGCTGGAAATTGATTTCTTTCTGTAGGGGTATATGGAGGCATGAATTTTCCGGGAAAATATATGATTAGAACCCATACTTAAGGCTGTTTCCTTGGTTAGTTAATTTATTCCTGTTGTCAGGGAATATTTTTTTGTTAAATTTCAGGCAGAGGAAAAAAAATCAGAAAATAACAGTGACCCATTTTCACTTCATCTTGTGCTTTGAAGGTTTTTATTTAGTTTATATTGTTTTTTTTCTTAAACAGACTCCAATCCATCTCTTATTAAGTTGATCACACAGTCCCAGCTCATTTTTTTTGAAAAATGTACAATGCGATTCCTAAAACCGAAGCCTTTTTAAAGTATGTGTTTTAGTCTATATAACCGTTTGTCAAATATTATTGGAAGGAATATACTATCTGGTATGAACGGTTTTTCATATTTTAGAACTCATGCGTTGTACATCCTAATCAATTTATATATTTATTTGATATTTCATTAATATGTATCTGAAAAAAGATCATTGCTCCTATTTGAAATTCGTGTGTTTTGTGCTATCAGTTTTCGCACTAAATAGCATTGCTCTTACTCAATAAAACAAAACAAAAGAATCCTTATACTCTCCAATCATGTGTGAAATGTTGGTAGAGATAGGTGGTTTTAACTTTTTTTTTGTTAATAAGAAAAAAAAATATTGATAAAGACAAAACCATATAACACTAATTAAGCTGTCTTAAGGTTTAACCAGCACAAAAAGGCGAAGAGAAAAGTAAACTGTCTTAACCAATAAATACAGTAAGAGATACGAAACAGTAGCAACAAGGTACTAATAATATGTCTCTGGTAAAGACCACGAAGCTGTCCATGAAGATTCCACGTACCCCTGTATAATCAAGCCTTAATTTTCAAAATCACAAGCATGTTCCAGGAAAGTCTATGCTGCATGCAAATTACAATCGTCAGTGCAACTTCCACAATTTAATTACCATGAAAATTCTACCACTTGTTATGAACTAATTAATGGACCGAATCCTCGTGCTTCCAGAGGTAATTAATGAATGAATGGATATATCGAGAACCAATTGGACCGAGAACAAAGTCATGAAAATGATAGTTGTTACAACTCACAAATCACAATAAAGGAAGATGTAAAATTATTTGAGTGGCTAAAAAAATTACAGATTTAATTTTTATAATTTTCAAAAATTAATAATTAATATTTATCCATAAAAAAACTTAAAATAAAAGGTAAAGTGTTAGTATAATATTATAGTGCTATATTTGTTATTGGGTGGGGGTGAAATTTTAGTGTTATTGCATTCTTTAGTCTATACGTCACTTGAAGTGATGGAAATTAATAGTGAGTGCGTGCAAGGTAGTTTAGTCATGGAGGTGGAAATGGAGATTTTACAACTAAGGGTTGGAATTTTGAAGAACATTAAATGACAGAATTACGAGCAAAACATAAAGTAAGGTCATGATTATGATGTTTTTTTTTGGAGAATGATTATGATTATTGATAACAATTAAATATGACCTATTTTTTATAATAAAAATATATTAAAATATCTTTAAAAATATTTATTTAACAATTATTTTTTACTTAAATGATAGAAATTGATATTTTTATTATTTATGGCTTACAAATATAAAAATAATAGATTAAAAGAGAAAAAGATTGAGAAAATATCAAAAAGAAAGATTTTTCGCATTAGTATCAAGTCCACTACAACAACTATAAATTAAGAGTCAAGTCAAGCATAAAAGACAACCATGACACCAACCCCGGAGACTCAAAGTTCTCTAATGAATACATCCTAAGTCTAAGTATTTCTAGTAACTAGGGGAAATCATTTTCTCCCTTTCTTTTACCCCTTTTTTTCCATCATTTCTTATACCCCATTCAGTGTAAAACCCGCAATGGTCATAAGAGGCTAAACCCTTAGTTAGAGCCTGACAGACTTAAAAAATCAAAAGATGTACTGTATACTTCATATCTATCCATGCAAACAAGTGTTTTCTTTCCTATTATCCTTTTTTATTTTAATTTTATGTATCATTCATCCTTGCATCATTTTTAGGGGTTAGGTAGTAATCCTTAATAGAAAAATAAGGAAGGTTTTAAATGCATCAGTTTTAGGAATTAGTCGCTTGACAAAGGGTAATTTCTAATAGAACTAGAAGGAAGGAATATTTTAATAAAATCATTGTTAGACATAGAGTGATTGTATTATGTCCATGTATCAAAGCAAACGTCTAGAATGAGAACTTCATGTATTTTATCTATTGAGTCTTTGCAAAGGCATTTGAAAAATAGATAGGTAAAATAGGTTTGTCATCGTGAGACATTTGGGTAAATATTCTAACAGTTGTGGGTAGGAAAAAATTCACTAAATTGATAGCAGGATCGTGTACAGACATTTTTGGAGCCTAAGGCAAAAATGTTAAAAGGGTCTTTTTTTACAAGAATTTTAAAGAGACTTAGTATATTATATAAAATATCAATTTTTATATTAATCTTCTAGCTTTTTTAGCTGCAAAATCATTTATCAGAGTTTTATAATCAAGCAATTATAACACTTCACTTTCAATAGATAAAATAGCTAACACATTCAATCTATCTTGTAACATTGTTAATTTTAGATATGATTTAAGCAATTTTAATTTTGAAAAACTTCTTTCAGAAGAAGTAGCAACTGTTACAGGGATTGCCAATAAAATTCTATATAGTTTTAATATAATTCAATACTTCTATTGGTGTGTTAGTTTCTTCTCTTAACACTTCTCTTAACATTTGAAAATAATTTGCTTAATTTTTTTAAATAAATAAGAAAAATATACTTAAATTATTTATACTAATACTTACATCTATATTTAATATTTGTGGTCTTATTAATAAAAATAATACCAAATAATATATCATACTATAACTTAATTTATCATTTAATAATTAAAATTAATGGCAAATATTTCTTTGAAAAATACATAAAAATATTGAGGTCCTAAAAAATTGGAGGCCTAAGACCGTTGTCTCAGTGGCCTAGTGGCTTACACGACCTTGATTGATAGAGAAACATATAAAATAATACATCTTAGGCAAATCAGGCATACTAGGTCCCAACATTATCACACTCTGATTTTATTTTTCTATCTTTTATTTTTCTTATCTTATCTATCTTTTTATTTTTATCTTAATCTTTTATTTTTTTATCTTTTAATTTTCTTATCTTATCTTCTTTTTTTTTGTTTTTAATCTTTATCATATTTTAATTTAAATCTTTTATCTTTTATTATCTTTTTTTATCTTTTATTTTAAATTCATTATCTCTTGCTTATAAATTGGATTCTAAGTACAAAAAAATTTCTTTGAATTCGACACTCAAAATTTCGAATACTTTACTACACTATTTGAGACAAATTTGATATACTTACTAATGAGTTAACAATTATGATTTATGAAGTAGTATATTAAGATGATAAGATAGAATCAATAAAACCAAACCTTTTTAATAGTAATTCTTAATATATAAAATTATAAATTAGTAATCACCATTAAAGGACTTCCATGTACTTTTAATAGTAGTTGTGCAATGAACTACCGTTAAATGGTACGTCATACTTCTCACAAAAAAAAAATGGCCATACTTTAGTAACACTTTCTTTTATAGCTGTTTTTCTAGGCCCTTTCTTTTTTATAGCTGTTATTTACTTTATTTTATTTTATTTGCCTCCACACCTTTTTTATATCGGTAGGGTACTAAAAAATCATTATTATTAAGGTATTATTAGAATCATTTTTTTAATAGCGATGCATTTAATTCTATTTTAAGGTATATTTTCCAATTATAACTTCAACATTTAAAATATTCTGTAAAAAAAATCTTTAACTTTTAAAATATAAAAACCAAGCCAAATTGATGACACAACTAGCTAGTATTTGATTTTAAAAATTGGTTTTTTGTTTTCGACTAATGTATGTTTTTTATCCTTGTATAATATAGCAGTCATTTTTAAGATTTTATCCTTATAACTTTTTTTTTTTGAAAATGGTCTTTGTTTTTTTTTTTGGATGAAAAGATAAATTTTATTAACACGGTACCAAGGTTACCATTTCAGTTACAGGACATAGAGATTACAATAAATGAATTCAGCTAGTTCTTCCCAATATGAAAATGGTCTTTGTTATATGATATTTTTTTCCTTTTGTTCCTGATGTTAATTTGCATTAGTTAAATATTGATGTGGCTCATGGAATGCCCCCTCAACACGGTACCAGGGGTATCATTTCAGTTACAGGACATAGAGCATATATACATGGAATCACTATTTGTTATTGGTTACCGTTCCCCTTTTCTGATTACTATTTTCGTTGTTGTTGCTTAAAAATTTATGGTTGAAGACAAGACAAGTGGAACCTGCTGGTGCATTGCATCGTGCAGTCTTTCATGGACTAATGGCGGCTTTAATTTTTAACGACATTTTTACAATTATATTGTAATACTATCAATTCAATGTAATTTTATATTTCGTACTATAAATGATGTAACCTACAGTAGTAATATGAACCATAATGACGACTTTGTAATAATTTTATTTATTTATTGACATTTTTCATTAAAATTCTATATTTTTATTTAAATGTAAGTAGCAGTACTCCCTAAAATTGTACATTTATGAACCATAAGGAGTATTAATTTTACTAGTAAGTCGTTTTGTTAAATGGGTTGAGATAAATTTATTGTATATTATTTTATACTCTACAATGACTTGCCATAATTAAAGTCGTGATTATGGTCATGACTTTCCTTTCTCAACGTTCAACATCGCAAATAGTTCTGGAATGAATGCAGTGTATTTACATAATTGCCCAATTACAAAAATTTGTAAGGAGCAATAAATAAAATACTGAATATTTTTAAAATTAGCAAGAAATGTTAAAATTTTAATAGAAAAATATTTATGCATAGTAGATTTTTACACAGACAATCAATAATAATACTTTATCACATCATTTTTATTAATTGTTTTAATACTTTAGAAATTTAAGACAACAAGAGATTTCTATAATAGCTATTATATTTATCATATTTAACCAATTAAACTAGATGCATTGATTAAGACTTACAATTTGAGAGCTAGTGTTTAGATAAAATAACTCATGCTATACATAAGCCACAAATTGCTAGTCTGACCGTTGAAATTAAAGACCTGCTGTTAATTTTCAGCTTGGTTCAGCAGAGAAATTTCTGGCCACAAATTTTGGGTGATTTACCCAGTGTGCAACTGACTTGACTTTCCCTCCCTCTATCTCTATTTTACTTTTTTAAAGTTTTGTTGACTTCAATTCTTTCTTAAGAATGGGTTCTCTTCCAACCGTTTTAATTTAACCTTTGATCACTTTCACTTAACACATGAGATACATAAAATTAACAGTTACATATTTTAACCTATTTTCACGTGGGAAGAAAACAAAGTACGATACCAACCCAACAATGCGGTGGGAATTTAAGTTGTGAGAATCGTTGATTGAGGCAGAGACACGGCTTGTCGTGTTGGGTCCACGCTTTTGATAATTTGCTTCCTCTTGTTCGATGTTGGTGTGGGTGATCTCTGCCATAACATACTATCATCTTTGAATTTATTTGTAACAATAACTCCTGAATACTGTTCAAGGAAGTGAACTGCATATCAATTTTGTTTTGTTCGATCTCATGAAATGACACGACAAGGAAAATTAAAATAAAAAACCTGAAATGGTTGCCGTATTGAGCTACAAGCTCGAAGACTTACGTTAGGATATATAAGTCGCGGGGAACCACTTTATGGTATTTGGTCGTCTTACTGGTCTATATTCATGATATCACCGAAAGTAATATCAAAGGAATAAATCTAAAATTTAATTGAAATACAATAATAGTAAAGAAAGTTAATAAAGTGTTATTATTATAAATGCTCGTCTATATTATTATATTATTTTATAATTTTAAAATTTTATTTAATATTAATGACTTTCATAAAAAAGAAAGAATTTTCGTTGAACTGTATATAAATAATGAATGCACCAAATAAAATATAATTATTTTAATGTTATTAAATTAACATTTAATGATATTACAAAAGTACTAATACATCAATGACATTTGTTTACATTAATGATAAAATTATAGTTTCAAATGAATTACTTTAATTTTGCAACAAGTAATCATATGAAATACCTCATTTGATAACGCGATCAATGATTAATTATTTGAAAACTTTTAGTAATAAGTTTAAACACATTTTTTTTAGTCTAAAACTTATGATGCTATGGATGTTTTACCCAATAGATAGTGTAACTTTTCACTCAAATATATTCTCTTTGTTCTTATATATATAAAAAATATATACATAATTCATGAAGACCAATAAATATATTTAAATTAATTTATTTTAAATAATATTATCATAAATTTAAATTTTATTCTAAAACTACTCGTAGAATTATTTGGTTTAAGTGGTGATTAGGAATAATGCATAGCACCATAAAAAAAAATTCCTTCTTCAAAAAACAGCATCATATAAAAATACTCATAGATATAATAAATGAGTTTATATTAATAATAATTTAATAAATGCATCTAATTTTTTTAAAAAGGAGTAATTTATTTAAAAATTATTATGTATGTTTTTTATAATTAAAAATAAAAAATACTTCCATTTGTTTCAAAAATAGAGATAGTATAATTTTAAACGATGATAATTAATAAACATAAAAATAATAATAATAATAAGAGTTAAAAGAAAAATTATCTATGCTAGCATAAAAATATATATTAAACATCATCAATGAATAAAAATAATATAAAATGATATTAAAATGAAATGATAAAGTAAAATTATAGAGACTTTTCATATTTCTAATACTCACACAAAACATTAAATTTTTTATTACTATAAATTTTATTTCTTAATTTAGTTATTAAAAATACCTTTTTATGAAAAAAGTAATTAAAATTAATTATTTTATAAATGCATAGTTAAGTAAATTTTTATGTAGGTACATACATCTATTTTTAGTTTTGTAATTAGGTTACTTTAAAATGTATTTTATGTAAAATAATAATTAAAAATTTAATATTCATAAAAAATTATATATATATATATATATATATATATATATATGTATATAACTTTATCAATTTTAATCAACTTAAAAAATCTTTATTTTATTTACACATTAAAAATAATAATTACAAAAGCGAGGCGTGTCGGGTCCATGCTTTTGACGAGTTGCTTCCTTTTGATGTTGGACACGGTGATCTCTACCATCACTTACAAATTTTGTCTTTGTGTTTGATCAAATAAAATGAATGAAAATTTTGCCGTTTAATTTGAGCCACAAGCTCGAAGACTTTGGCTAGTATAAGGAGAGGAGAACAATTTTATATTGAATGAATCTGTATAAACTTTTTTAAAAAATAATTTAAAATGAACATTTTTTATATATACTTTTTTTTAAAAATAAATAAGATTTATTTCTTAAAATAAATATATAAGATTTTTTTTTAAAAATAAATATATTTTTTAAGCATAAACTAACAAATACATAAAAAAATAAAAAATTACTTATTTTTATTAAAATAAATACTTATTTCAATATATAACTTTAAATAAACTGATCCAATATTTGATCATTTATATTGATGATTTTCCTATAGCTGTTACCTTAAATGTTCATAAGTAAAATTTTATTGTATACATCTTATTTGATTCAATAAAATTATTTTAAATATAAAACACATCTGGTCTAAAAAAGAATAAATTTAAAATTTAATTAGAATATAATATGAGCGAGAAGATTATTTAAGTCTATATATTATAAACTATGAATATAATAAATATAATTACCTGTTATAAGCATGCTATGAAACTTTCATTGAATTTTAACAAGTTTAATTAAAAATAAACTTCATAATAAAAAAAGACTACGATAAGTCAGTAGGTTAGGCCATAATTAGAGCTATTTCCACTATACTAAATGCTAGTAACTTCTCAATAATAATTATTTTTAGGTTAAATTATTCAAATTGCTCAAATAACATAATACTATTTTTGATCTTTTTTTTTTAATAAAAAATAAGTTTTAGTGTAAAATGTACTAAAATTTGTTTCTTATAAATATGACTGAAAAAAGTAGTAAATAAAATATCACTTCCATATAGATTAATTGTGTGATAAATAGATAACTAATAGTATGATTTATAGACTATGACTATTGAGAGAATTAAAGTAACAAAAATTAAAGATAAGTACAATAAAATAAAAAGAGTAAAGTAAGAAATTTGGGTTTTAGAATAAACACAAAAAATGGTTAAAATCATATGAATGAGATGATTAGGGTTTAACTTTATTATTAGACATTTCTAACATGCAAACATTACTTATTTCTATTCAATTAAGTATGTTATTATTTTTTTTTGGAAGACAATTAAATATTTGTTATTATCAACTTACAAAGTTATTCAAATTAACCTTAATTTCTTATGCAGAAGAACCTAAGTCTCTTAATTATACTATTAATCCCTTTGAACATAAATTGATAAAGGGTTTGACAATGACTAATTAAAGAGTCATATAAATATTTGGTTAGGCTAAAACAAGCATTGAACATGGAAGCAAAGCAATAACATAACTTTATTAAATAGAAACTTGTATCAGTTACATGAAAGTAGATCTAATTACATTAAACCCAAGAAAAACTGAATTAACTACTCATGGCCTTGGGAAAACAAAGATTGATGAAGAATTGATCCTAGGAGAAGCCTTGAGCATGAAAGTCGTCACAATCAAAGCCCTCACCTCTATGCCTTTAAAACAGAAAAATCAAAACCTTCTTCGTGTGTTAGAGGTCCCCTTTTATAGTAGTTGAATATTTTAGATGTGAGTTTCTTTATAAAGCTCGTTTAAGCGGCCACAAATTGGACTCACTTAAGGAGCACATTGGTAGCCAAGCCTCACTCCCAAAGACTCGCTTAAGCGGTCCCAAAATGGTGCAACTTAAGTGAGGTCAACAAGCTCGTGTCTCACTCCCAAAATGGTGCAGCTTAAGCAATGTCAAGGTCAATGAATCTAAAGATCATCTCCTAGTTGCTCGGTTAGACAGTCCCAAAAAGGCTACCACTTAAGTGAGGTTAATCAACTCATGAGACTTCATCTTTTTCCTATCTATTGTTGGTGGCGGTAATGCTCCAAACTTCTCTCCAAATGGATCTTTAAACAAATTTCTTCAACACTAACAAAACAAACACAAATGAAGTGTAAAAAAGTAATAAAAATAAAATTCTAATTAAAAAAATTATTCAAATTTAAATAAATTGAGCATAACATAGCCCAAAAACAAAAGAGATGTAAAATAATTATACCAAAGATACTGCCAATTAAATGCAAATATATGTGGCAATTATTAAAGTTTTTGAACTATTTAATCAATGTTAACCAAAGATACATAGCCCTACTTTTAAGGATTGATGATTAACTATTTAAACCAAATTAAATTGTAGAACAACATTTTCAGAAATATAAGGGATAAAATTGGGAAAAATTATATAACTAATTATTCAATGATTTTGATACCTTTGATTTTTAATTATTTCATAATTGAGATTTGAGAAATTGAGTTCCTCTTGAATTTTCCGTACTATAGCTATGAGTAGGGAATCATTAAAAATAATCTTCAATAAAGAAGCCTATTTATTGATTCTTTTAACTAGTAGTAACTTGGAGCAGTGATTAGGAGGACCCTTATTATATTCTATCCTTCTTCCTCATTTTTGGGTTTGTAGTTATTTCCTATTATCACAGACATGGTTAACATTGAATAACATTATACCGATTCTTCCGATCGGACACGAACTCGCATCTCTCTCTTATTGCCCCTTTGTGTCTTTAACCATATCTTCTGCACATAGAAAACCCCCTCCTATGTCTTTTTCCCTTTACTTGACAATGCCGTACTAATTTTTGTGCGCTTTATACAGTTCCGAAGTTACTAGATTGCAGTTTTTAGCTGTTTTTCAGCAGAAGGAAGATTTTCAGGAAAGATGGTGCACAAAGGATACAGTGTACACACATATATATACTGGAGTAGATAGGTATGTATACATATGTGTATTTAATTATTTGTCTCAATTACAAAATTAATTATTAGGCATTGATGTTGCATTATTATTATTTTTTTTTTCTTGCTAATAAAGTAAATGGATTGCAATACTGATTCAAATGAGAAGCTCTATAAGCTGGTGGGTAGGTCTATATACCTACATTTATTGGGTTTATGTGTCTGAAGTTAAATTTCTTTTTGGCCACAGGAAATAACAGTCTACGTGTATTAAATTTTTTTGGTTTAATTAAGTTTTTATTTCTGAAATTTGAATTCACAATATGCCACTGATTAATTGACCAGCTATGGTGGTAAGTGCTTCTGAATATAGTTTATATTATTTAATTTAGAGAGGATTATGAAATGTGATTATCGTAGATTGGGTTCCACGCCATCACATCGTTCTTAATAAGAGAATGATATATATATATATATATATATATATATATATATATATATATATATATATATATATATATATATATATATATATATATATATATAGTTTTGATATATTTGACATAGTGTTGCCAGCAAATTTATTATCAAAAGGATATTTTTGGAGAAGGGGTTGGGTCAGGGTTTTTTTTTTTTTTTTGGGGGGGGGGGGGGTGGGGGTGGGAAATCATTGATGCCTTTGCCATATACATAGATGTGTAATTGATAAACTTAACTTTAATTATGGATTTCAATTTCTCTAATTGTTTTAGTTTAACAAAAAGCTAATGTTGCATAGCTAGTTTTGGACATTTGGCATGTACTTATTTGTAGTTTGGGCTTTTGCTTTATTTATATATTTTTCTTATGGTTTTTATATTCAGGTAATTGCACAATGTAAGTTTTTGTCACACATTTAATTTATAGCAGCAGTTGGAAACTTTCCTATTTATTAAGCTTGGTGTGATCTCAATGAGGTTAAGGATACATCTTTGATCGATACACCTACGTTTCTTATGTTCTTGCTCATTAAATTAAGATATTTTATTTGCTTTGCCGGATCACAATGCAAATAGAATGTAAAGAAAGTGGGGGAGCAAAGCGAGATAGTAAATTCAAACAAGGTACCAAATTGTGATGTTATCTTATTTCTTAATTTGAGGCAGCAGGTTTAGAAGAGAAATGCTAGTAAATTAATCTTCATTTGCCGTATAATTATGACATTAAAGTTTTGTAGAAAAACGTTGGCTTCAAATTATTTCATCAATAACCATTTTATGTTAATCTTTAAAAAAAATTATTGCTAAAAATTTGTTTCGTCAAAAAAAATTTATTTGTCATCTAATCTTTCAACTATTCTTTTAGGTCATCACTTTATTTTTTTTCATAAGGATATGAATATAATGGTATTTTTAATTTTTTATGGACTAATTTAATAAAATTAAAACTGGTTTGGCACTCGGAAGATTAACTATGATACTTTAATTACCAATTGTTTTTGAAAAATAATATGATCGCAAGTGTAGAGAATCAGCTTAAAGGAATTTCTCAAAGCATCGGCTTGAAATTATATACATATAGCAGTTTGTTATGCCAAAAAAATTGTAAAGCTCTTTTCATTTTACTGCAAAAATTAGGTTAATTTACCACTAATTTTAAGATTTCATGGGCGGCCATATAACAAGCATTTATCTGAAGTTCCCACCCTTTATTTTGTATTCAGGCAGACACAATTGTTTCTGGCATATATATACTATAAAATCACATTTTTGGTATAGGACTTGCTCATATTATTGATTGTGTCCTGACTGTAAATATTTGATTTGCAAAAGTTTTCAACTTCACCTCTAAATTAAAACCCAATTCATGCATTCCCAAAACAAGCACGTACACTATTTCAAATATTTTGTGAGAAGTAGGAGAATTGAAAAGGCGACTTTGAGGAGCAGTATAAATTTTCAATGTTAAAACGTTCTTTAATTTATTTAGTTTGCTTTCATATGCGATGTGTCTTTTCCTATATAGGATCAAAGGGAATTAGAGGTAAACAACACATTTATTTGGTATTACTATGCATTATCATTTACGATATGTATTATCAT
Organism: Glycine soja; assembly: GCF_004193775.1. NCBI lineage: Eukaryota > Viridiplantae > Streptophyta > Magnoliopsida > Fabales > Fabaceae > Glycine > Glycine soja. Next base: position 39,579,868 of record NC_041004.1, on the reverse strand, counting down.
ATTGTTTAGATTGGGAATTGTTTAAAAAATTCTATACTCGAATTATTCGTCAAATTAAAATTTCTTTCTGTTGGAAAAAAAAATGTATGCAAATAAGGCAGCATATACGAGTAGGGAAATCTGCACACACATTTGTTAGTCTTCATGTCTTTGTTTAGTCAAATCGTTCTTTGATGGATCTGCTACTTTTATATGGTGCTTAAATAGTAAATACTCATGTTCTTATTATTTCATTAATTATTTTATGATTAGAGAGAGTATGATGATTTTGATTCAAAATACATTGTTTTTGCTAGAGAAATGGAGGAGCTGCTACAAAGATAATGAACTAATTGCACTTTTGCATAGCGCATAGCTGTTCTTTTGTTTAAGGTTCGTCTTTGATATTGTTGCCATTAATTAGCTTCTTTTTTCTTCTTTTTTCCGTTAATTAGTTACATGCCAGCTAGCTAGTTTTATGCTTCCTCAGGCTGCAAAAGTGCATGAAGTATAAAATAAGGACAATTAAATTCCTGAGACTCAGTTAATAGAAGTAGATGTATGCAATTTTTTTATTAATTACATAGATGTATGTAACTTTATCTCTGTAAATAACGAGACTATTTATATGATTTGAACCTACAATTTTCTCTCTTCTCTTTGTTTTATATATGGGTCTCCAAATATACCGAGCCTATGAGTGTAGATGATACACCGAAAAAGTCTTGTGCTTCATTTTCTCTATATTTTGTTCTTTCTTTCCTCTTTGTTTTAGGGAAAAAGTTTATTGGACTCCATTTCTCTAGGCCTTGAGTGCATGAGTTTAAGAGATTAATTAACTCCACAGTATATAAACGATAAATTTTGTTGAAAGCCCCATTTCTGCCTTGGGTTTTCCCTTTTAAGGTATTGCATATTAAATGAACTTTAAAGGGATCAAAGGCCATGAAATGGTGTTGTAAAGAAAAGAAGAATAGGAAGCACAAGAGAAGATTCAACATAAGAAGAGTAAATTAATCTCATAATTAAGAACGAATTTATTTAAGAGAGTTGCTCAATGATATTAGGAATCATTTTCTGCAACACTATTATGTTATGCTGTGATAGGGAAAACAGCAAAAAATGCTTAGTGGTTTGCAGCACTGATTTCTATATGGAAGGATAAAAACAAGGTTATTTTCAATGGTGAGGAGGCAAATCAAATACCATATATGTATACCATGGAATTTGTAAAATTTAGATCTTGGTCACGACAATGCGCCAAGGTCAAGGGTCTTTACTTTTTGTTTTTAGAAATGGTCCATCATGAATCCTTTCTTTTGCATTAAAGCCCTGTAATCTTGTTTTATATATATGGGTTGAGGTATCTTGTAACCTTTTATAATATATGTTTACTTTGTTGATAAAAAAGAAAAAGTTGCTATGACATTAAGAGAAATCTAAAGGTTTTATTACAGTTATATGTTTTTTAGGCATAAGTAAATAAATTTGTAAATTCTTGAAAAAAAAGACTAAGCATAAAAAAAATTTAGTTCAGTTAGTTAAACATAATATATGAGTTAGTTAAACATAATATATGAATTGTTGTAAAAAAAATTTATAGTTATTATCAATTCTTTACATATAAAAAAAAGTTACATAAGAAAAAACAGAGTTTCCAAATAACATAACACTATTTGAGAATATGTTGATATTAATTTTATCACTTTATTATTTTAATTTTTATCATTTTCATACCTCTAGTATTAAATATGTAGTAAGTCAATAACACAAAAATATATCTTGACATAATCCCAAATAGATAGAAAAAAAGGAAAATTGTCATCACTTGTTATTCCTTGAATCAATTAGGTCTTATAATTTTTTTTAAAATAATTCAACATGATTTTTTACTTTTAAATGGTTCAATTAGATTTTTATTTTATAAAATGAATTCAATTTAGTTTTATTATTCTTTCATTTGCTCCAAAAATTTTAATAATTAGAACCTAAATTTATTTTAAATAATATCAAATTAAACCCATTTTAAAAAATAAAGTACCCAATTGAATATTTTAAAAGTAAAATACCCAATTGAATTATTTTTTTTTTAAAAATGATCTAATTGAACATGAAAATAATAAGAGTATTAAATTAAACTATTAAAATAAGTTGGAGGAAAAAAAATTAAATCATTTTATTATAGACTATTTTTTTATTCCCATTAAATAAAATTTCTCGATCCGTCGTTGTTGGTACAGAGAAGTTAAAAAAAAGTAAGTGTAAAAACTAAGGATGTAAAAATGTCAACCTTGCTATTCTTATTATTTGTTCAAAATTTATAGAACTTGAAGAATAAACACTAGCAGTGAATGAGTTTAAATCAATAAATGCTTTGTTGTTTCAAACTTTTCCTGGAGACGGTCCCCAATTTCAGCACCAAGAACCAGGGCAAGTGAAGCTCAAAAGTTGGTCTAGGTATTCAGGACCCAAATCCTCCAACACCAACAAATTTTGAGTACTAGTGTCCCATTTCCCGTTGCTGCCGCAAGCCCTTTTAACCTTTTTGTTTCCACTCCTACTAGCCCTAGATTTTGTTCTCGTCACGTGCATCCTCTTGAGTGCCAACACGGGTGAGAGATCATTTTTCAATGCCTTGAAACCCATGTCTTGAAGGGACTCCATCACCACTTGCACTGAAAAGTTAAGGGTAGCCAGAACACCCCTTGTCAAGAAAGCTGCTTGGTCATAAGCCAAAGCAGCTTCTTCAGCAGAGACAAATGTTCCAATCCATACTCGAACCCCATTTCTTGTGGGGTCTCTTATTTCTGCTGCGAATTTTCCCCATGGCCTGCTTCTTACTCCTCTATAGGTCCTCTTCTCTCGCTTAGAACCATCTAGTAGTGATGGTGGTGGTGAATATTTTTCTTCAACGTGGCCGTCACATGTAATATTGGAGGTGATTTCTTGTGACTCCATTATTCCTTCATTGGAGGATGAAGATTTGGAGTCCAAGGACGATTCATTTGTTGCATTCAAGGGAAGGTTGTTGAACGAAAACAGCTCTTCCCATGAATTGAGATGGGATTCTAGACTTTGGCATGAAAATAGAGAAGAATTAAAATCCATTCAAAGATGAAAAATATGTATGTAATGTAATAACTTCTTTGTGTGTATATATGTTTATTTTCGCCTTCTGCGTAGAAAGTTTGAGTGCCTAGCTTGAACTTTATATATCCGATGAAAAGAGAAGGGAAAGCGTATGGGATTTGTGAGGACATGAATTAACAAAATATATGGTCTTTTAAAATAACGGTGTTCAAAATGAGAGTGAATTAATTAAAGAAGTGTTTGGTTAAGGAGGATGTCTTTGGATTTTTAATTATAACAAGATGGTCTAATTGAAATAAATAAATGATTGGACCTGGTCCTCATTAAATGTTCGTAGGTTTATGGGTAGTACGTACTATATACATTGCGCACGTGAGTCAAATAACGCAATTTCAAAGAGTTGAAGTAATCGATTCAATGTTAGACCCAAGAAGGACGAATGGGTGAACTGCGCCGCCCTCTTCACGTAGAATTGTCTGTCCGGTATGAATGATTTGCAATTAGAAATTGTTGCACCCATAATATGGGTCTTTGTTCAAGCACCTCAAGTGTCCTCAACCCTTCTTACTGTTAAGAATAAAATTTAAAATGAATCCAGTTAAGTGAATTAAACCCTACTTTCAACTCGATCAAAATTATCTTGGTTTGAAGGCCAACTCAAATTTGATGTAAATCCTTTTTTTAGTTTGAACTCAACTTAATTCAAGCTCATAAAACGAATCTGTTCAACTTGTTGGTTCAATTTGATTAAAATAATAATTATGATTAAATTGTAATTTGGGTTCTCATAATTTTTAAATTTATAATTTTGATATCTTGATTTTTAATTGTAATATTTGATTTCATTAATTTTATAAATTGACGATTTTGATTTCTGCTAGATTATTAACTAACAATTATGATTAACAGAGTTATTAAATTAATTATAAATTATAAAAATTATTAACCATTAAATTTTTTAATAAAATATTATTAATCCTAATCGCTAATTTATAATTAATGATTTTTAATCAGTTTATAATAATTAATTTATAGCTAATTTTTTAATAAAAAATTATAATTAATTTAACAACTCTATTAATCAGAATTATTTATTAATAATCTATCGGGGACCAAAATCGCTAATTTATAAAATTAAGAGGATGAAATGTTATAATTTAAAATCAAGGAAACCAAAATCAGATTTGGAGAATTAGAGGTACCAAAATTATAATTTAACCTTAATTTATTTATTTATTTCATACAAAAAATAAAAATAATATGAAATTAATTAAAAAAGTGAATCATTTGCATATGTATATAAAGACATTAATATAAATATTGAGCTTGTTCATAATGAACCAATCAGATCAAACTATACATAATTCAAATTCAACTTATTTATTTATCAAATTTGGTTTTTAACTTAATTAAGTTCAATTTATTTTATTCATCAACTAAGTTCAACAAATCTATTATTGAATCCATTGTCAAACTACATTCAAGTTGGTGTCTCAAACTATATTTAAGTTGATTTGATTCATTGAATTCTCAACCCCTAATGGAGAACTCCACATTTTCTAGCATAAAAGTTGAAAAGGGAAACAAATAGTAAAAAAAAATTCTAAACTAATTTTAATTGGTTTGATTTAAATTGTGGAGTTTATCAAGTTGATCCAAACCACCAAGGGTCCATTAATTTTAAAAACCCAACTCATCACATAATTGCTTAGAATAGGTCGTACCAATCAAAATCTGATAATAAAAAAATACGGTATTTAAAAAAAACATTGTTTTAATTTGATCTAAAATAATTTTTTAAGATGAATTAAACATTTATTTAAATATTAAAAATACATATAAATTATTTTAATAATTATTATTCAATTTGGTCCCTTTATTTTTAAATTTTTCAATTTAATTATCTAATTTTAATATATATATATATATATTTCCACCCAATTTAATGTCAATTTTGACTCTTACGTAGAATTATTTTATGGATCTTGGGGGGAAATGAAAGATTTTCATATGTTTTTAAAATTTTTGTTTTTGTTCCAAAATACTAGTCCTTTTATTTTTTTAAGTTGCTTTTTTCAATAATATCTCTAGATATAATTAAGAGGATAAATTAATACATGCATTGAAAAAATACGTCAACCATAAACACAAGTTAGCAAATAGTAGAATCTATTTGTTTATTAATAGATAGTAGAATAATTTATCTCAAGAGTAATTAAAAAACTCACAATGTTTTATCTAAATTTGTATCAATTAAATGTTTCTTAATTATAGTACCATAACCTTGAAAAACTATTTGTATCTTGGAACATAATGAGTATCTAAAAATCATTATTCTTTCAAAATGGGTGGATGAGGTTAATAGCAGTATCTACAGTAAAATACTCTTCATTTATTGTAATTTCCGGTATGAGAGATATAAACACAATGGGCTTCAACCGATTCGAATCATGTGGTGAATTGGTTATGCATGTGATCCGGTCCCACCTGGTCTTGAACCGATACTTAATGACCCGGTTAGCTCGGCGGGTCATATATTTTTTAGTTTTTTTTTTTTCAATTGAACGATATCATTCATATAAAAAAATTTAATTTATATCTTACACTTATTATGTTTATAGATTTAATTATATTTGTTTATCAACCGTATCTTGAAAATTGAGATGATAAAATTATTATCATTTTTAATTTTTCATTGACTAATTTGTGTGTGTATTAGATTATGGTTGTGATTGTACAACAATAATATATATTTTAAATTTTAACTTAAGGTTGTTTATATATACTGAATTTAGAGAAAATATATTACATGCTCAAAATTTTAAATAAGTTTATAATTATGCTTGTAAATATGTTAACTTTTATAAAACATTAAATCTTAAGTATACAAATTTATATGTTATGAAATTATTTAAATTTTTTAATATAGATGGGATGATCAACTGATGACTCATTAGGTTGATCTGTTACAAGTAATTCAGAGTCTAATAATATTAGTCTATATCTCTCCAAGGAGAATATTGGAGTAACAGGAGAGAATCCCAACCCGTATTTACATTTGGTCACTGGTGTTACAAGGTGATGCGAGTTATTTTTATGTTGTTTTAGAATAAAGAGTCACTTTGTTGCCTAGCTAGTTGGGCTACTAAGGTAATGACTGATTGGGCTAGGACTAGGAGTATATCTTGTTTTGTTATGCAAATGGAATAAGATCAGTTCAAGGCCTACTCGTGTTGTGCAGTCAATAACCCCACCTTACCTTGTAGCTATGCTCAGGTATCTAGGATACATACAGTTACAACTTACAAGTTCCATCTTGCTTTCAACATAACTAAACTCTGTTTTTTCCACTTCACAATAGCGCGAGGTAAATTACTCAAATTTCACAGTCCCAATAAATACATGTAATTCATGAAGAAAAATTGTAGTATAACCACTTAGCAACTTTACTGTATTTAATTTTACACAAGCACTACACACCAATTGAGCATTAAAAAAGTCGAACCATATCTTCCTACATATCCAAGTTTTCATTGATGGTTTTCCCCATCACAGTCAAGGATTTCCTCTAACAATTTGTCATCCAAACACTGAAATACCACAACTTGTTTACCAAGCTCAGTGTTAGATGATGAGGACTTCTTGCTAAGAGAAGCCACATTGCAAGGTTGGTGTTCATTTGGGAAATTGAGAATGGCCATAGTACCTCTCATCTCAAAGGCAGCACGATCATAAGCTCTTGCAGCCTCCTCAGCTGTGTTAAAGGTTCCAAGCCACACACGAGCACCATGGCCTCCTACGTACTCCTCTATACTTAATTTGCTTTGGTTCCCCTTCATTGACCTTTTCCTTTAAATCCTCCATTTGTGTCACACTTGTGCATGAATCTTTAACTTGTCTTGGCCTTTTATATTGAGAAAACAATGTGTGTAGTCTTGGCCATGTGTTAAAATTTACGATAGGTTGATTACATTCAATGGATTAGAAAAATTACCAACCTTTAAGATACCCCATGATGGAGATTGGTTTTAGAGTTCAGCGTATGTGGATCACATAGTGATCACTCACCACTAAAGGCCTCTCACCTATGCAAATTTTTGTTTGGATTTTTATGCATAAAGAATGTCACCCTTTTTATGTCCTAGTTCTAATAGGACAGTGGTGAGGTCAGAAGGACCATGGGTATCAAATTTGTGCTAATGCTAATCGAATCATTATTAGCAATTACAAAATAGAAATTTGGATATAGAAAAATAACCATCTGTACAACCCTAGCCACTTGTTTAATTTCCATAAACTAATGACCCATCTGGTCCCAAGATCAATTTTGTAGTGGAAGTTCTCGTTAGAAGAATATGGTATTAATTTAAGGGTGGGATTGAGACGTGAAAACATTAGATTAATTTCATCACGTGGTTCATAGAATTCTAATTAAGGTGAAACACTGAACTTCAATAGAATTTCCAATAGCCATCATCTTACATCATGGTTTTAGGTTGAAACAACCTACTGGCCTTATAGATCTGCATTAGTTTAATTTCCGTGGATGTCAACTCAAACCTTTTTCTAAGGTTATCATATAGTAATAACTCAAGTCAAACTAAAAAAAAAATATGTATGAAAACGTAGCAGCGTGACGATCTGCATCTTCATTTCTCCCTTGTCCCTTGTGGTGAATACTCTGTACTATTATCAGTGACGTCTTTTTGCAGAAAAAGCCATATAAAACCAATCTAAGTATTTTGCTTAATCATTGGTGTCAATATTGTGGCTATTGTTAATTACTTGCAGATTTTGCAATTGCGATGGAAATTTCATGCCTGCATAGTTATGCAACTGAGTTCATATCTTAGTACTATATCACACATATCATTGGTTCATATGTTGGGACACAAATGATTACATAAGTTGGGAATCAAATGAATTCAGTAGATTTGGTTTTAAAATATAACTATGTTTATTGGAATCAGATGACTTGACTAAGAGGATTATATAGATAGCAAAAATCTACCTGCAACTCATGACCAATGTTACCCACAAATGCATTAGGAAGAGACTTAAATCAGTCCACACTGCATCCTTGAAGACATGTAGCCTGTATATCTCAACCTTAAAGTAAAACGGTTATTAGCTTTGGATGAATCAAACTTGGTTCAGGCTGGCAGATAGTGATTAGTACTTGGTTCGTTGTCATAATCATAAGTCATGGTCAAAGTATTGATATAGTTATTAAATATAAAATCCATCCGTGAGCCTTTACTTAAGCATATGTTAGTTAAGGTCGTGCTTAGATAAATTTTTCTGTTGGTATTTATAAAATATATTGAATTTCTTCTCAATTTAAAATCAACTTGTATACCTTAATATTTGAAGAAGTTCAATGAAAAGAGCTTCTATAAACTTATGTATGTACGTTGATTTTAGTTTATGCAGGAAGCTTAATTCATTCTTTACTTCTCTAAGTATTTATAGAAAAAAGTATTCAGACAAGACTTAGTGATTAACTCACAAGCCCTTCGATATTATCCCCTCAAAATCCTTGATTCAAACAGCTTCATCTTAACTGCTCCAACCGAATCTTAACCCTTGATGCTAACATCTTAGTAATTACTGCAACAGAAAATGCCAAACATACACTCAGAACAAAGATCAATTAGAATTAGATCACAATTGCACCTGTAAGGATTTATGTTGGCACAAGAAGTTGCATCATTTATTTATTTCTTTCCTATTTCTTTTATATTCTCTTTAAATCAAACATATTTACTTCCACTCTATTTTTCACTTCACATTCTTTATTTTCATCTACCTTATTTTTTTAACTAATTTTCCCCTAAGGATGATGTCATATGTATCTCCAACTGTCACACCATAAATGAACTTTTTCAATAGCATAATTTGTACTGCTAGTAATTAAAAGGCACGCATTTTACTTCTCCTTATACTCGATCCCTACTTAGCTGGCAGTTGAAAAAATTCTGTTAAAAATTCAAGTAATTAATTATTTGTCACTAACCACTTTATTGAACTTTGCAGATATCATTGTTTGACTTTGACCAAAATAAAAGAGAGACAAATTGGTGTTAACATGAAAGAATCCAAACCCCTGAACAGCCTTTAGAATTTTCTTAACTGTAAGAGTTGAATCACATTCATGTGCATCACTGAGATCAATCACAGGGAAGCTGTTGCTGTAAGTAATTTTGAGTTTTCAGGTCTTTTTTCTGAATCTGATAGGAAGGACACTTTTTGGATGAAATTGGACACAGATAATCTACTTGGGTTGTTGCAATCAACAATGTTGGAAATCAAAAGTAAAGAGAAACAAAAGCTAAGATTGACAAAAGAAAAAAAGGAAAAAAGACAAGCATAAGGGTACCAACACCAATTCAAGTACCTTAACCATGTAAACAACTTCCCAAACATGATATTATTGTATTATCAGATTAAAATTTAACACGTTTAAAGTGAGAAAACGGGCAACATGCAAAAAATAAAGATGCATTCCCTTTTAATTTGAATTAGGTGTACAAAAGTACTGTACATTTCAAGAGAATTCAAGAATGTGATACAATGAAGGCAGCCACACAAGGACGTTACAAACTTATGTATGGTGGCTGGTCGAAAAAGCAAAGTCTAAAGTGACAACTAAATGAAGTGGATAAATTTAGAATTATCAAGAGTTATCTTGTATAAAAATTACACCAAAAAAGAAAAAATAAGATTAATTGTAAGCGTGAAGAGTACCTTTTTTTGCAATCTACTAAACCTTGAACTTGTGATAAAACTTACACTGACTTGAACTTCATAATATTTGCATACAATTATCGTAGTGTCAATGCCTCTATCCACTATAATTTACCTCATCTTCATAACTTGTAACCATCCAACCTTCAAATTGTATTGATATATACAATTCAAGAAAACAATGTTTTTTTAATAGCAAATGGTTAAATTTAACAATGACAACTATAAGTTAAATTGCTTACATATATGGCAAAAATTAAGTCATTGGTGTGAAATAGATAGATCTTATTTCTTTATTATGTATGAAAAATAAACACAATTTTGATATCACTTAATAATCTTCGGTGAGATTACATCCCTAGAGAAACCGAAAAGCTTTTTTATTTATAGAAAGAAGAAAAAAACACTCCCCCTCATTATATCAGTCAAACCTGACCCCTCGTGCTCCTCTTGGTGGTGTTCCTTTTCCTTGTGACCAACACATGTGCCTGTTCCTAGAACTTAGAAATAATCCAAAAGCATTAATTTTATGGGCATTTCACTTTCATCACGGCTTCTCCAAATTAAATATTTTACATATACATGACACCTTTCTATCCAAAACAAGATCGTTACATTACTAAGAAAAGTATTAGGAACAATCAAACTCTTCACATATCTCCCGTTCAGAGTTTTCAAAATGGCACTGAACTACAACCCCTCTTACAATCTTGTGCATCAAGCTCCACATGCTAACACAATAATCTATCACACAACACAACCTGCTTCAGATTTGCCGATACTTGCCATCATTGTGCCCAGCATCTTTGTCACTGCTTTCATACTCATCACCTACTTAACCCTTGTGACAAAATGCTGCTCAAACTGGCACCAACTTAACCCTTTGAGATGGATTTCAACACTACAAGCCTCACAGCATGAACATCAAGACCATCAAGACCCCTTCATAGCACTCTCTCTTTCTCCCATGATGTGGAACCATGGACTTGATGAATCTGCCATCAAAGAAATCCCAACACTTGAATGCACAAAAGCAGAAGCTGAGAAGAATATTCAAAGTGTATGTGGCTGTGTGGTATGTTTGACTGAGTTTCAAGAACATGATATGCTAAAAGTTTTGCCAAACTGTAGCCATGCCTTTCACTTGCATTGCATTGATATTTGGCTTCAAACCAATGCTAATTGCCCTCTTTGCAGATCAAGCATTACTTCAGGCAAAAAACACTGTTCATTGGATGATGTCATAGCTCCAAGTTCTTCCCCTCAGGATTCTCAATTGCTATCTTACATGGGAAGTGACGAAGATTTTGTGGTCATTGAACTTGGGGGACAACATGTGGCAACACTGCCTCAGATGATGCAACGAGAAAGAAGTGACACAAGGGAAAGAAATCAAAGAATAGTAGGGTATAGTAGAAGTCACTCTACAAGGAAGTGTCACCATGTTTCTATCATGGGAGATGAGTGCATTGATGTTAGGAAGAAAGATGAGCAGTTTTCTATTCAGCCGATTCGAAGATCTTTCTCGATGGATTCAGCTAATGATAAGCAACTTTACTTGGATTTTCAAACCATGATACAACAGAATAATAGGCATCAAAATCTGGCTAGTGCCAGTGAAGATTGTAATAGCAGAAGTCGAAGATCATTCTTTCCATTTCGATATGCTCGGGGATCGAAAACTCTGGTCGTTCCTCTAGAGAACAAAGTTTAATGTAATTAAGATAAGTTAATTTTCTTCTTTTTCATCTTCTTCAAATTATTTCTTTCCCTTGTTCTCTCTTGGTTATGTTGATGAGATCTTTGAATTTGAGTTGTCTCGGTGAAGAGTGACACATTAAACAATAGAGGAGAATGTGTGGTCAATTTTGCAATTATAGAGTGAGTTGACACTCTTGACACTTGGAATATTGTTAATAAAAATAGAGGCATGTCATTGATTAAATCACAAATGAAAGAAAATGAATAAGCTTGCACGCAGCTTTTTCTTCATGTTTATGATCTCTTGTTCCATTCAATTGGGAAAAGCTATGAATTCAATTGAAGGCAGTGCAATGAGGGACCTACACAATGAAAAGGTAAAAGTACCAGCATGAGAAACGCAGATCACATAGGAAAGTGCAAACCAAAACACAGCAATAAGTATGGTTTGCTTTATTTTTGGACACACTTGTATTATGATATATGAAAATATCTCAGAGACAGAAAGGATATTACAGATAAAAAAAAAACAACAAAAAGAAAGGATAGCGAAAATAGTTGCATGCTAGTTGATATACATATAAAGATTTTTTTTTATAAAAAATTGATTTAAATATATTTTTGGTCCTTATAATATATACTTTTTTTATCCTTATAAAATAATTTTTTAAAAAAATTATCCAGAAAAAAAATCATTATTTTAATTTTAATTCTTATTATTTAGTCTTGTAATATGTCTATTTTTCATTTTAGTACTTATAATATTTTGTTGATTTTAAATTAATCCCTTTAAAAAGTATTTGATAGAAAATAAAAGCAAATTATTACAAGGACCAAAACAAAACAAAAATATTACAGGCGCCAAAACTAATTGTTTTATAAGAATCATTTTAAAGAAAATAATAATAATTTTATAAGGAGCAAAAGCAAAAAAGTAATTTATTACGGGAATCCCAAACATATTAAACCTAAAAAAAATCATAGCCTTTACATTTTCACCACAGCAACACAACTATCATTCATTCACAATTTTCGTGGCTCTCTAAGCCTTTACATTTTGCTCCAATTGCTTTTTAAAGTGTTTACATGTTTTTCCAACTCCAGCGTTTTTATACGAAATGGCAGTGCCTTGAACCAAATGTGAAACTAATAATATCTAAAGAGTATAATTCAGTTTTATCCGGTTTGGCATAATAGTAAAAACTTAAAAGGCAAAAAATTATATCTTCTCTCTCTAGAAGGCAGAAATTTACTTCTAACAATAACTAACACATCCTTGCTAAACAGTGTAGGAACCTAATCTAGCGTTCAAAGATCAATGACCAATTAGGAATCAACTTGAGGAAGGAAGAGAATATTAAAGGAGAAGGAGACGAAAAATATCACCTTGTTTAGTTTAGAAGAAGAGGAAAAGGAAGAAGAAACAAACAAATTTCCCATTATATACTTAAAAAGCTTAAATGTATCCCTATAATTTAATATTTTTTCATTTTTATCCCTAAAAAAATCATTTTAATTTTTATAAAATTTGTTTGTTTTATTTTTCTTTAAAGTATTTTAAATAACATTTTGATAAAAAAAATGTTTAAGCATTGAAAAAAATATTATCTAAAATATTTTAAGAACGAAAAATAAAACAAATATTTTACAATAACTAAAACTAAAAATTATTAAACTACAAGAACTAAAAATGTATTTAAGCCTACTTAAAATGATCACAAACCTATTAAATTAAGTATAATCAAAACCAATTAATTAAGGAGAAACTTTAGTCTACTTCCCTCTAAAATTTTGAATTTAGCAATGAAAGTTAAGAAAATTTCCTTCCCCCTCTCCATGTCCATTTAACCAAACAATAAGCAAAGGAAAACCAAAGTATTATGGAAATCAAGAAATTGGGACAAAGAATTATTATGGCATTGGACAGAATTAATGATTTTTTGTTTTTTGATTTCTACACCTAGAAAGGAAGGCATCCCAGACCCCTTTTAGGTAACCTCGAGACCTTCCAAAACATCAACTGAGGATCATTTAACAGTCTAACCTCATTCCAATGAATCTATATACAGCAAAGAATAGACTTAGAAATTCATGCATTCCATGCTCTTGACAACCTAAACAAATAATGAGGAACAGAGCTATCACTCAAAAGCTTGCAGGGGGAGTTTCTGGAGGTCTGCTGTAAATATCATCAAAATGAAGATTAAATTCCCCTGCCCCTAAGTCATCTGTGTATGTTCTAGATAATCTGTGATCATCTCTAGAGTACATGCGTTGTTCTTGATCTTGATCTTCTGACCCTCTATCAGAAAACTTATCATGATAATCATATGTTTGGAGGTTGAAAGCTGGAGGCTCAAAAAAGCTTGTCTGAGTCTGTCCACCCCGTGGATCACTTCTAGCCCACCAATGACTCCTGCTAGTATGGGACAGTTCATTACAACTTTGATCATGAATCATGCTTTCCCTGAAGATGGGAACTGAAATGGAAGTTCCAAGATGTGATGCAGCCCGACCATCCTGAAACTCGTTTGAGTATTCCTCATACCCACTTTCATTCTGTGTCAAGTTGGAGAGCATCAAATACTCTCTAGAACGATGCTCTATTGCTCCAAATGGTTCTAAATGAACATCTCCCAGGTTCACATCATGAGATCCAAATGGTTCTTCTAAAGGAACATCTCCCAGATTTGTGTCATGTGATCGGGATGTATAGTACCAATCAAGAAGATAAGGATGATTGTTTTGGTTGGCTTCAATCAACCACAAAGAACCCAAGTGATTGTCACAAGTACTATATGGCATTTCCCTGGATATAAACCTGTTTCTGTCTCCACTATTGCTTCCCATATTGGGACTACCCCTCCACATTCTAGGATGGGAAGGTGTATGTATGTTTCCATGTACAGATAACTTTTCCTCTCTGAATCTTCTAAGATTTAGCAAAAAGCGCTTCCCCTGTGCACTTGGTTCCCATGATGGGTAACTACTCTGAAAGCTGTGATGACAACAGAAGTTAAACACAAGAAAAAATCATATTGGCACAGTTCACATCAGTGTTCCAAAACAACAAAATAGTCTGCCCTAAGGTAAAATATTTTGTAGTAAAGGATTTCTGAGATAAGTTGCCTAAGGAGCATTATTCGTATAGACTAAAATCAAACCAGAAACTTCAATTTATTTCTGTTCCAAATGAGCACAAATTTTCCTTCTTTTTTCTGCTTAAAATTATCATCTTCATCCTTTCATTTCTTTTGTGATTTCACACAAGAGAGCCCCTTGGCAACATAAGCAAGTGAAATACAACATGGAGAATTGGAGATTAAAAGTAATGGAGCTATTAATTTCAAGCTTATGAAGATAGAAAATTGAGATTGGAACACTGAGGAAGGTGTTATCAAATTGTTGGCTGGTTGGACAATCTCAGATTTTCACAGCAGGATGAGAGACTCTGTATATCAGTTTTTATGGGAATCATCAGAAAAAACAATGGAAATATTTTAAATGGCAAATTTAGATATATGGATAACTCATGGAACTTTTGCCTTCCTCTTTTTTTTTGGTGACGAACTTTTGCCTTCCTGTAGCTAAGGAACTTAAATAACTATCTGTTTTCCAAAAAATTCATTTCTTTTACTCCACCCCTGTCCCCCACCAAGAAAAAAACAGCAACATTTACCTCATTGCAACTGCTATCAAAGCTTGAAGGCAGGATAAAGGACAACGATTAAAAGAGAAGTGGTAGAACCTTAGAGATTCTTTGAAACGACTTCAATAAATATAAAAAATAATGACTCTATTAGACCAGTCCTGTGATTATGACAAGCTCGGCCAAGACCATACCTCAGCAATGATTTCTCCATCTTCCCTTGGGAACTCCTCTGGCTACGAGGTGCATTGCATGGGGAACCATAACGACTGTTTCCATGCTCTTGAAAATCGAAGGCACTAAAACTGTTAAAACATCAAGGACATAACACTAATTAATATGTTCTGCCAGTAAGACATGAAAACTGCAAACTCAAAAATAAATAAATAAAACCATAGAAGCCCCAGAGAAAGCCATTCTAACCTGCAAACATGGCCAACACCTTCAATATTTACAGTGAAATCAGCAATGAACTGCAAGATATCATCAACCCGCTGCAAAATGAAAACACCAAATAGTTAATTCATTATACTAGATGGCATATAAAGAAAGTTATCTCCAAGCACAGAAATAACCTTTGGGACAATACACAAAAGTAAGTATGGAGTGAGGAAAATTGAGGCCATCTCCTCAAGTAACATCATTCCAGTATACTGCACCATAAAAAAATAGCATGAAAAGTTATATTCAAACCTATGTTATCAAGTAAAGAATGAACAGATAAGGGTAGATTTATCATAATGTGAATGCTTTACGCCAACCTCAGGTAGAATACCTGGAATAAGGTTTCAAACTCAACACGAACCATTTCAGTACTTTCTTTGCCACGCCATCTCTTTGGCATATAATGTGTATGTTGGACCACCATAGACATTGCTCCATCAGCGTCTAAGACCAGAACCTCACTGGTAATGGCAGCCCGGCTAATGGCAGTTATAGTTCCAAAAACAGCAGCATACCAAAACAAGTTCCGACCAAATATCTGCAATATTTTTCATTTAAAAAAAAAAACCCTTAATGACTGTCATGACACTATGCATACCTTATGCAAAATTAACAGATATTCATTACATGGCCCTCTAGTAGAGACTCCTCGAGAAAAGCAATGATGATCAGAATTGCAGCAAAGCCACCCGATACAAAAGAGATGAATTTTGCAATGATAGATATGATAGGTGAAGGAAACTGCTTGAGATAATCAGAAGCATGCAATACACTGCTATTAATCCGGTGCTTGAAAAGATGGTCCACCTACAACACATGTTTATTAATAAGCTCTAGCATAAAAGTAAAAGGATACAAGTGATTATGTTAAAAATGATAACTAGGTAGCATCACTTTCAAACTATTAATAGATAATAGTGAATAATAAATACTACATTGAGCAATTAATGCCTTTATGGCAAAGAATAAGAAAACACATACAACATCAAATTCAATCTCTAGTAACTTTCACAACTTAGATTACTACTATATAATAATATATAGGTTTTCTTCAAACAACTTTTGTTAAACAAGCAATAAATTGAGTTAAAGAAACTAAGTTTCTTTTGCTCATCTACATTTAATACAGAATTAGAGACCTGAGAGAGACAAGCAAACTGATGAATATTGACTAGAATAATATCTATCATCCTTCCATGAAAGTTACAAAATGAAGTAGGAATAATAAACCATTAGTGTGGTTAATTAAGTCAATTAAGTGATCACTCATAAACCACTATCTGAACATCATTAACCAATTAAAGAATTGATTGCTCTCAAAGTACAAATATTCATCAAGAATTCCTTTCTTGTAATTTCCCCTTATCTTCCAATAAGGATTTTCATAAGTTAATTTTTTTTCTTCCATGATGAAATCTTTTCAGATACTAAAAGGAAATACATGCATTAGATATACAACCTTTCAAGGGCTTCCATGAAACAGTACAAGTGTTTAGGAGAATTGTTATTTCAAATGGCATGGCATTAAAGTGTATGTGGTCCTTTGTAAGACCATGAAAGCAGCAAAAGAGCAGAAAATGAAAGGAAGATCAAGAATAACAATACCTCATTGAATTCCCTAAAGATCCACCTTGACAAATTTGACCATCTTCGAGATGATGCCGTGCTAGGATGATTATAAAATTGCTCAGCATGCCTCAGAAAGAGATATACCAGCATAAATATGACAAGAAATGGAGAGAGTAAAAGCATTGCAAGCCCAACTACCATAAGCCTTTTTCGTAATGTCTTTGGATTTGACACAAAATCCCTTCTGACACAAAAGTTTCTACAGCAAATTTGAGGTCAAAGGAAAATATAAATATTGGAAAGAGTATAATATAATCACATTGTCAAATGAACTGCTGAACTGATTTACCACATAAGTCAATCTAAATGCAATAATGTGAAATACAAACACAAAATATAAAAAAGATAAAAACAATCAAATGTTATCCCATTATGAAACTACAAGAACAATGCCCAGAATATCACAAAAATAAATGTCCCTTAAGAATCACCAAATATCTAAATATCAATTGTAACCTTCTACAAGGCACCATCCTACATCTAAATGGTCATTGCATCGATCCAACCAACAAATCATTTCCTGAAAATAGTCTAAACAGAAAATTTGTTGATTAAAGCATAGAAGATAAAAACTCATACACATTATGAACAGATTACAAGATCAAGTGACAGAACTCTATAATTGTAAAACTAAAGGTATTTGCATAATAATTAACATACCGATCAAACATGCTCTGCAGGATGCACCAATTCAAAGTCCACTCAAGGGTCTTGGTTAGTATTACACGATTCTGTGTTCCATTAGAACTAGATTTCCCTGTAGGACCAGCACCTGGAAACCACTGTGAAATAGGGAAAGCTAGCACACCCTTGTTGAGCATTCCGATTAAGTAGTTCTCCTTCCGCATCAACCGCATGATAATGTCATGGGCAGAAAGATCTTTTACCACACAAAGTTGTCGAGACCCTTGTACCAGAACAACTTTTTCAAGAATTGTAGTCCAGGGCATGGTTTGGATTTCATTGTCGGTAACATTGAGACTGCAAGACAATCATGGTAAGATATGGCAAAACATTTAACCATTTGCTTCAATGCATTTCAACTGTTTATCATTCATACTCACCTGTTGTAGTAAAAATGCCGGATTTCCAGAGTATCCTTTAGTTGAGCAAAGAATCTCAAGAAGCAAAAAATCCAATAGATGGAAAATATTCCCAAGTATCCAACAATAATAGCTTTGGTAAGTGTTAGTGGGGTTAAAGGGTGTTGATGAAGAGCTTCTTTAGCAAGATCACAGGGCTTAATTCCAGATTCAACCGCATCCATCCCACACTTAGCATTACGGAGCCCATTCCAATCAACATATAGTAAAAAAAACCCTGAAAAACATATGGTGAACCCTAGACTTAGAAGTTCAACAATCCACTTTATAATGATGCACCATAGCCCTTTCTCGCAATAGTAGCTGTAAAGCCTTTCAAAGAAGAGATCCAAATCGGCAATTGGTTCTACATTTAGGCTTTCACCATTAAGAAGCCCTGAAGGGCTCTCACTGCCTGGACTGGGGATCTTTCCATAATAAGACAATTCAATCTCCGGCGGATCTTCCTGAAGTAAACCTGCTGTCAGAGATGACGCACCTGGATGTTTCCATTTGAATATACTAAAAGCACTGGCACCCCTTTGCCTGCTAAACATTGTTCACAGACACTAACAGTGGGCATAAGCAACCAGTCCATGCCCAAAAGACCAAAATGGTTATGACAAGGTCCTACAAACATGATGGAATCAATATTAGAATCTTCCAAAGAATAAGCTATGCAGTTGTGTCATCCTATATGCCAACCCACCTCAACAACAGAAAAATAAAAGGGAAGGAAAAATACAAAACACCAGCCAAATGTGTTTGGGGTCAGCAATACAAAAATTCATTTCCCATCTCATGGAAAACCTTTTTCACTCCGCTTAGCCCTACCTCCCCCTAGTAGGGGTATTTTAGTGATAGGTTCTATAGTAACCGGACGATCATATTCAGTCAAATACCTACCCGTGTTTCAGAATACGGTTAACCAACATGTTAACTAATCGATTACGATAAATTGGAACTGATTTTGCGTTTTTTGCTTCTGCAGTACCTCACCATGACATGAGCGTGAAAGGAGGAATCTGTTTTTTTTAATACTGTCAATGGTAATTAGACCAAGATTGCTACCAATGAATGAACATCATACCTGATCATGATCAATCTCAGCATCAACACTGACATTCCAAAAAGATTTGAAGGGGGAGAAGTACCTAAATAGTCATCCTAGTAAATCAGCATCACGACATTTTCCAAAAGCATATAAAAAAAAGTTCATAAAATAAAGCCACAGGTTGTCCTCAGTGTTCAAAAGAATCAAAATCAGTTGCACAAATGTCTGATGTCAGTTTTGAACAATCCAATTGGCCAATAATCATAACTTTGATAAGATCAATAAGAGTCAGTTCAATGGCACGACATACTTTCAACAATCGTTTTCCTCTAAACATTTTTCTTTCTTAGATATTTAATGTCAACTTCAACTACTACAATGAGACTGATATATTTATCCACCTCAAAGCACCAGCCAAACTTGCAAATGACTTTCTGCCCATTTGCTAAACAATGCAAACAGCATTTACTTGCAGTAAGAAATATTTCCTTTCACTAAAAGTACATCTGGCTGTATGAGAATTCTTAATTGCAGTGAATAACCTGTTATACGAACAGGTTGTCATTGACATCAACCATTTGCAAACAATTTTCACTTTGTATCCTAACTGCAACAAATTTTATTATAGCCTACCCCCACAAAAAAGTTTAGTCTTACCTCCCTTTTTTCCTACAACACATTCAAACATATGCATAACTCCAATTCTAGTGTCACAGGATAAGCAAGCACCACACAACTTCCTCATTACCTAGCAAATTGTACAAACAATCAACACATCAAGCCAAACTTCATATATGGCAGCACTCACTTGACCAAGCCCATGCCAAACCACGCCAGAGAGACCATGACCAACAAGTTCTATATCCATATAGCATTCAAGAAAAGGGAAAAACTTTTCCTTTTGTTTTCATTCGGAAAACAGGTAAAAAAAAAAAAAGCAATGAGCTTTTTTTCTGTTTGCACATAAAGCAAAAATAAAAAACGGGAAGAAACATACAATACAAAACTTTAACTGACCAATTCGCATTAAAATTCAACAACTGCATTACGAACAAAACCGATCACCACAGCATGATTGCTTAATCGACACATGTAACCAAACAAGCCAAAAACTAACCTTTGCAAGAAAAATCAATTCAAAGAAACGTAAATTATATAAATAAATACAAATTGGAGCCACAGAAACTCGTTGTTCCTTATAAACACCGAAATCATACACAGCAATTAAAGGATAAAACATGGGACTATTGAGCAAAGCGAAAAAAAAAACAGATAAAGTACGTACCTTGAACTGAGCAGAGAAGGTGGAAGCAATTAGATAATGAAGCGGTAACAGAGGAATCGAGTGAAGTAATGGAATTTGGGGAAAAAAATAAAGTGATGGATGAAGAATTTGAAGAAGGAAACACAAGTCGGGAGAAGAACGCAACGAGAAAAAGAGAAAAGGGTTTTTCCTTTGTTTTCGTTGTAGTTGCGTGGAAGAAGATGAAATTACAGTGATAATAATAATTATACTATTAATTGATAATTTAAAAGTTTATAAAGTTTGCGTTTTGGAGGAGTTAGGATTTTTTTAGTTTTAGAGTGATCGTGTAATAGGAAAATTGTCTAATAGGAAACGCCGTGTTTGGCTCTCACCTAAATCGCTCTTCTTTTCCTTTCTAAGTTATATTCAATTCAATAAATGCTCAGGGTTGCTGGAATTTGAAAATACTAGTGTCCTATTTTATTCCATTGTAATCAATGCAAGTAAAATTAAGAGTAATAACATACAAAATATCTTATTATTTTAAACACATTATTAACCCATCTCATTTTTTTTCTGTTTCTTTTTTATTATATTATATTATTAAACCTATACTTTCTCTCATTTTTCTTTGTCTTACTAGGTGTACAGTAGCATATTGAGTGTTTATATACTATTTTTCTAAAATTAATTTTTATTCTTTAATAATTGATTATTTATTTAAGTAAATATATTTTTCTATAGTTATTACTTTAAGTAATTTAGGTAATGAGGTTACAAAAAATATTCATAGGTGAAAATTTATTTTCGCTTATATCAATTTTTTATTTATTTCGTATAACTACTTTTTTAAAAGCAATTTGATTTGAGACACATGAACATTAACTCATTTATATGAGTAATTTTAAATGATAGGCAAAGATACATACTAGCTAGTTATACTAATTTCCTATAACTACTTAAAAATTGCCCAATTTCAATATTAAAAAAAAAAACTAAAAAGTTGCCCCTCTGCCTTGGGTAATCTCTATATTGAGAGATGGAATTGCAAGCATTATTATTGACCTGGCAGAATACAGTTCATACACTCGTACATATTGTATAATAAAAATACATTTAAGAGTTATGAATTATGCATTTAATAACTTTGACATTCTTATCAAATCATACATTATCATGCAATTAAGAATATAACTCTGATATAACTCAAATTTTGAATGAAGAGCTTAACCATAATTGAAGATGGTATAAACTTTATATCATCACTTTTGAATAGCATGGCTTAATAAATAAATTTATTGTTTTCCAACTATTTTGGATTAGATGGCCACATAATGCCGCGAAGGTGCACGACGTTAGTTGCATCATTCGATTTTTGTTTTCTGTATATATTTTAATTTAATGGGGTTGTGTCACCTGTTGAACAAGTTTGCTTTGCTTGTTAACGGGGTAAGTGGTTATCAAAATAGTAAAAATGGCAACAGATCTGAAGGCCCACAACGTTGGGCTGTGTCACTTTGAAGGTCATTGTTTTTGGAACCTCCTTTATTATTAAATGCAATCCCATGCTTTAAAAATAAGTGAATTACCTTTTACCCTTATGTCCTTATCCGCACAACCCCAACCATTCAGCTCACTCCCCATTTCACTCTTTCTCTACACTCTTCTTTATTTCTCTCTTTCTGTCGCAGAAGTTTAAGGATTTAATTAAAAAACAAGAAATTAATTTTTTTTAAAAATGTCACTTAATTTAAAAGGACAAATAGCTCCCGTATTCCTTGAATTTTACTCATATTATACATAACACTACTCTTTTTTCTATTCTTACACTAATCTCCCATTAAATTTGAAAACATTACACTAACACTCTTTATATATGAAAACATTATATTAGCACCGCTTATATGTTACACTAACACACACTACAAGGAAGATGATTGTAATACTTAAAAGAGCACCGAATGTTAGTATAATTACATGAAATCTCATAGTGATTAGTGTAATTTATTCAATTAAAAATGATCAAATAATTCACGAGCATATAGATTAATTTAACTTTTATTTTATCTTCTTATTTTTTTTCAACAAATATAAAAAAATTATCCAAACGAGTTTAATCTCTTGTTTAAAAAAAATTAGTGTAATCTCATATAATTTACCATATTCCCATAATATGAAGCCAACTACACGTAGAGATAACCGAGGCGAAAAAAACTACACGTGGAGATAAAATCAAGGGTGTGAGTGTGTTAAAAAGACTTTTTTTTTTTTAACTAGTTGAGCCCATAATGCAAATTTTTAATTTTATAATGTGGTATGAAATTAGTTGTCATTGTACAGTGACTGCTGCAAAATAAGAGCGGGCTCAAGCTGCTCTGTTTTGTTCCGATTAGCAAACATGCATGGAAGTAACACTATATATATGGTTTTTTCTATAATTTTGTCAGCATCGTACAGAAGCAAACAATTCAAATATTTATTTCTGAACTTTTGGCTCAGATGTTTCTTTCTTACAAGAATAATTTCTCTTCGTCCACTAAAAAACGCATGTTGGCCAGAGAAAATTATGATGAAAATAGATTCCTTCTTTAATACATCATTGTCATCTGCACAATATTTTTACATTGTGTTGTTTTTTCCAAAACGGCCAGAATTGAACCTGAAATTTTGTTCAGCAATTTCTTTCTCCTTTGCTTTCTGTTTATACTCGTATGCTTCATCCTTCTTTTTTATTTTCAATAGATTCGCCAGAATAAATTCCCTCCCTCTTTTCTTCTTCATTTTCCTCCCTTTTTTTTTAATATTATTAGAATTTTTTATTCTAATAATTAATATGGACTAATATTATAAGACAATTATATTAGTGATTTTTTATTAGTGAATTTTATTTTATGCGATCAAATTAAGTGAATCCATTAGACAACTAAATTAGGTGGTATCCAAAAACTTATTGATGGATTGACAAGTGCATCAATTTATTTCAAGTGATAAAGTTAAAACAGAAGTTCAAGTGTTACATTCATAGAGACTTTGTTTATACTTAGATAGATGAATAATTGATTAAGAAAAATATTTGGAAAGATTATAGAAAAAAATAATTTAAATTGGCAAAAAATTAAATAAGAATTTAAATTAATTATTAAACACAGAAAAATTTCAAGAGAATACAATTTCTCACGAAAGACAAATGCTAGAAGAAGTAGAAACAGCAGATGTCACAGATGGTCCATTAGGGAATAATGAGAACCCTATTAGGTTAATACGTTATAAAAAGGTTATGATCCCCAATATACCAAGCCGTCACACATAGGTTTTCTTCTCTCCATATGAAGAGTTACGAATGTTCTATTGAGAAATAAAGAGGTTCCAGTTGAGGAAGAACCATGAAGCCATCGATTACGCTGTTAGTCGGTTATTCGCTGTTTTTATAACATTCCGTAACAGATCCTAAGAAGAGTGCGTAGATCAGAAATCACCTACGAATTCAAATTTCGTTGCGTTTGTTTGATCAATCATTATGGACCCAAGTATTCTTAAAACTCTTATTAATAATCTAGCATAATGTGTTTCTGGTGATTATTAATATTTTATAAGAATCCCCTAAAATTTTAACAAATATTCTCTTCTCAATTGGTGACAAGTCACAACTATTTTAGGATGTCAGGGTGAATTAACATAATAGATGAAACTTCTAATACTTTTAGCCTTTCTGCATGAATAATATGATAAGTAATCATTTTTAATGGATTTAAGACAAATTTTAATATTATCTTAGAATGTGATTTTAGTCTAATTCGACCTAAAAAATTGATTTATAGAATGAGATTATTTTTCACTTTTATTTTGATATTATTTCTAGTTGACTTTGATTTTTTCAAATAAAATATTTCCAATCAGAAATAAAACGAAATGAAACAAATTAAGAACTCTTTGACTCAGAAAAACTTCATACGGGATAATATTAACTAAAAGCACTAATAGGATCAATTTGTAGATAAACAAGGGCCAAACACAAGGCAAGAATTTTGTTTGTTTTAACAAAGTTTGAATGTAATCTCATTTCTTCACCTAATACAAATAGACGTTAACATCGTCCAATTGTTGAATAATCATATTCTTATCGGAGTTTACAAGTTTGAGAAGAATCCAAGGTATATATCCTAGAAATTTTCAGCACATGTATAAATAATAACTTATAATTAAGAAGATACCATAGGGTCCAATACAAAATGCTCATCAAGGTTTCAATGGTGCTAGAAAAAGAAACATGAGGCAGAGAGACGTAGAAGTGTTGGAATTTAGAACCCCACAACACCCATCTTTGGGAACAAATAATTGGGGTGGTTCATCTCCTTTGCTAGCAAGGAACGTACCCAAGGAATCACTTGAACAAAAGTATTCAAGACTCAACTCAGTTCGGACCAAAGATGAGATCTTTCCAGCTGATTATGAGTACTATGTTGTGAACCCTTGGAATGAGACCGGTGCAAGTGCAAGTAGTGCCAAGAGATGGAACAAAGTTAGAGGAGTTCTGTTGAAGCTAATATTTGTGAGGAAAGAGAACAAAACAACAGTTACATTAGGTTCACGTTTAAGGAAGAGAAGATGGATACCGAGAATGGATCCTACAACTAGGTGGCCACAAGGTTGGTGTTGATGCCTCATTGTTCCATGCATTCCATGGACGTTGTTAATTGTTATGTTGACGTCACTTGCTGCTATAGTTTGTGATTTGAAAAGTGCAGTGTTTTTTTTTTTCTTTCTTTCTTTTCTGAATGTATCATCACAAGATTCTAACATGTCTTATTATGTATCGAAGGATGTATGATAACATTCTTAATTTTTATAATAACGAACTTAAAAGTTATGTTAAAAATTATTTTCGATTGATTAATTATGTAAAAAAAATATACTAACAATTTTTATATTTAAAAAATTATATGCTTCTTTCTTGAGAAGCAAACTGTGTTGTAACTTTAATATAAACAAATCTTTTAAACGATTGTAAGCAAATCAACTAGTTATTCAAATATACTTTTTTCTCTCAACAACTTCTATTGTGATTAATAACTAATTTTGATTTTTTATATTTTAGAAGATGAAATAATATTTTAAATACATGTATTGTCAACTTTAGAATTTCGCTTAAAATCATTATTTCATCTTAAGAAGTTCCAAAAAAAATTGATAATCAACATTCAAAACTAACTTACTAATGGTGATGCTAAGAGTAGTTGAAATTAAAGAGAAAAAATGACAATAAGAATTCATGAACTATGCAATACATATTAAGTCCTCCCAAAACATATTAATTCATGAACTATGTCTTCTTCAAGATATAATAGGGTTTTTTCTCGGTCAATTCGGCTTATAATATTGTGGCTTTTGATCCAAATTCTGTTGAAAATTTTTTCTATAAACATCTTTGGAAGCTTTTTATTCCAAAAAATGTCTTGGTTTTCATATGGAGAAAGTCGTTGGATAGACTTCAAACAGTGGATAATCTAAACAAGCGTGGTATAACAATTTAAGGGGAAGTAGCTCTGTTCGTTTTGTAAAATAGAAAATGAGACGTTGGAACATTCCCTTTACGTGTAAATTTGTTGTAGATGTGTGGAATGCATGCTATAGATGGTTTTACATGAACAATATTTGGACCTTGATTTTGTTGTTGAATTAATTAAATTCAAATCTTGGCTTTGGCTGGAATCTTTTGTGAAAGAGTTTCACTTCTCTTTCTTCGAATGGTATTCTAACCTGTTGATATGTTTGCAATGTCTGGGATGACTGTTTACCTTAGCTGGCCAGCTAATAAACTGCGGGTATTAACAGAAGGGATGAGAAATGATATGGTCTGTAGAAGGAAGGGGTTTGTCACGAATTCAACTATGATTTAACGTTAATGATGGTTGGACATAGCAGAAGAAGAATGCAGGTTATGTTATTTTGTAACTTAAAAGTGCATAGTGAGAGTAATGAGAAGGGACACGGTCATCTGAGACCAGTGTAGGGTGTAATATCCTGATAACATTGTTACCTTCATAAATAAATATCTATGAATAAATATCTATGTTTGTTGATAAAAAAAATATAAAAAAAGTCCTCCGAAAACGTTAGCATATTTTTTGTTTTGAAATAACAAATACAATATCATTTATTAACCTATCTATTCTAATGGAAGTTAATTTTACCCTTTATTTTATATGTCTACATGGTTGTAGCAATTTGATGAAACATTCTAAAAATTATTGCATCGTCCAGGCTAAAGGGACTTTTCTTCTATCATGAGAATATGACAATCACGCATGCTAGCTTTAAGTGTCAAAATATATATACATTTGACAAGTGTCCCACCAGTTCGACACACACAAACTAATGTCTTATTAGAAGAAAGAAATAACAATACTAATTTCCTTAGTTTGAGGAATATGTCTCAGCCTCTCAGGTTGTCAAAGAGCTAGAAGGCTCCGGGAGTGAGCATAAGAGTGCACAAGATAACTTTTTATTATTATTATTATTATTATTATCAAAATATCGACTATTTTTGGCAAAACAATATTCATAATAACATCACATATTCAAAACCATATCAATTAGACGAAATTGAACATACAAAGGTCTCCATTATTTAAAACTACTTAGACAAATCATTTCCTTGGAAGAAAGTGATTTGATGTAAAGTTCCATGTCTTTTTTATTGGTCTAGGAAAAGTTTCATTTCATTTTTCGGTCTGCCAGAAAAGTTCTATGTTAAATGGCTTTTAGAGAGAAAAATAATTAATGTGATAATTGATGTAATGAAGAATGAAGAAAGAAACAGAGAGAAATGAAGTGGAAATGGAATGAAAAAGAAATTTAATGCATATTAGGTAGTATATTCCTAAGTTTCATGAGCCGTAGTCAACAAGTTTTCTTGCTTATTTTCAGTAGTTATCTGGCTACAGAATTTTCTGTCAAGTTACATATATTGAAGTATTACTACTGGCACCTCTCACATTGCTATTGACCCTCCCACTTTATTAGAAAATTGTTTTTTTTTTACTAAAGCACCCTTGACATTTGACACCTCCCACAATATAATGGAAAAAAGTTTACAAACAAGCAAAAACAGGTGGCGCTGAAAATGTTAGGCCGGTTCAATCAAATCATCTTAGTTCAATGCATCCTGACATTGCAATTGCATGAGGAAGGACAAGTAGATGGGACAATTTAGGTTTATGGATGAAGATGATGGTTCAATTGTCAGACACGTCCTCCAACTACTTTATAGAACCTGATTTCTCTGGTAAAACTGGTACAGTTGTACATTTTATCTTATAGATCAATATTGACCCACATATATCCTACTAAAACTTGTGCATTGGTTTTTAAATTCTTCAGCTCAGTCAGTGCCTTTCGATATGATGGCTTTCTGAGATAAGAAAAATCAAAGGAAATGATAACATAAGATTTTATTGTCATATACACTGTTTTTGAGCATTAATATGTTTTACTGGAACGATAACATGCATATAATGTGTATTAAAAAAATTAAAAAATAAATAGAATGATGTGCTAATGCATTTAACTATGTTGGCACTCCATAGCGGTACCAATCAATTGTAAAAAAAATATATATATATTTATAGAATAAATTCTTATATTATTATAATATAATATGTAAACAATATAATTTTTTATATACTCGATATAACATATTTATTATGATCTTTAAGAAAAAAAAATAGAATGTAAAATACTGAAGGAATAATTCTCAATTGTAGTATAGCGAATAAACTTTTAAATCATCTTTAACTTCACTTATTTAATAAATAATTTGAGCTGATCGACATGGAATGTAAATCACTAACAATGGACTAAACTATTTCCACAATTCTAATCTTAATTATATCAGTGTTTACAAACAAGAGGCTTGAATGGGCATCACTCACAAGCTTCATACATTCCAGCAGTTGGTAGTTAGATTTCAATCTTCAGCATAATCTCTTGTTCAACCAAACAAAATCCAACACCCTAGCTGTTTATCATCTCGGCTAATTTACGTATATGTAATTCATAATTACTTTTTTTAATTTATAAGAAAAAGTTAATGACTCTTAATTAAGTAATAATCTGAATCTTTACGTAAAAAAAAAAGAGTAATGATCTGAATCCATGTAATAATTTCTCTCCTCACTCAAGCTTTTAAATTTAGAGACTCACATGATATAATTAAGATAAGAAGCTGCTACTTTGAAAGATGAAAAATTAATTTATTAAATTAGAAATATTAAGTAAAATTAGTTGTTGGAATAATTAAAAAGTGTAAAATAATAAAAAAATTGTTTTATTTTAAAAAGATAATAAAAAAATGAATAAATATGTATAAAAAATCGATAAAAGTAAAAGAAAATATAAAAAATTAAAAGTTAACATTTTAAAAAATAATACTTTAAATAATATTTAAAAAACACTAAAAGTAATTGAAAAGTTATTAAAAAAAACTTGTTTATCAAATAATCAAATGAATTTTTTAGTCAATAAAAAGAATAGAATCTAATTTGAATATTTTACCAAGCATAGATATATATGTTCACAGCATATGCTCATACTAATATTATTTATTATTTAGCTATGATATATTACTCTATTATAATATTATATATAATTTAATTTTTATGTATAATAGTAATATATTATTAATATAAAATTTATTTAGAATACTTTGACGAGTGTAAATTAAGGTTTTATACCATCTCATTTAATCACGTACTATCATACATAATAAATATATTGATTTTTATAATAATTATTTTTAAAATTATATATATATATATATATATAATAATTTCTCATTAATTAATTAGGAGTGTAAAAAAAATCACACTCTCAGTACATAAAAATTAATTAAACTCTATAAATAGAATAAAAAACTAGAATGTACTAAAAAAAACTCTGCGTGCACACCAAAGAAAGTATATATTACCTCTGGTTTGATAGATACAATTTAAGAGTGCTATTATTTTTTGCATAGAAAGTATTTATCCAGACATCTCACATGATCATCATAATCACCTCTCATTTTCCCCTCTTATTTTTGCTCTGCCACTTTTATGGAAAATATAATAATGGACCACAATGTCTTGTTAGGTCTGTAAGAGTGTACACTTTCACCTATTCTTGAACTTCTGGTCGATCATTTACATGCATAAAGGCGATTGATTCATTTGGGTTTCTTTTCTCTTCTCAAAAGAGAGGTAGAGAACAACACTAACGTTGTTCTTCATGCAAGCTCAAGTGCATGCGTTATTCTTGCTTCAAACGGTTGTCTTATAAATCCCAATAGTAAAGTGAAACATATATGGAGATCATTAATTTAACCAATTTCAAGAAACCATGCATTTTAGTAATAATATCGTGATTGTAATATTATATTGCTAATGATCCACGTGGAAAATTTTATTATGGATATAATGATAATTAGACATCATATATATATATATATATATATATATATATATATATATATTGTTAACACTTATAATTTTCTCTTTATATTTTTCTTTGTATTTCATATTTATATTTTTCTCCTCCGATAGGTATCAAATAAATTTCATGGCTGTCCAATATTTTTTTTATTATTATGAAAGGTTCACAGTAAAATGGTCAGCATATCTAAATATTTAAGATGACTAAATGTAACTTCTCCGAAGCTAGTCAATATGCAACTTTTTAAAACTAAATTTTTACTCAACTAACTATTCTATACCAGGCCTACATGACTTCAATTTTTTCCCCCTCCTGTGATGTTTAGATTGTGATCTAAGTTAAAGAGTAGATATTATAAAGTAATCAGTTCTAGAGGACAGACACTAGACAACTCATTATTTGCATTCACCCCCTCCAATATTTTTCTCTTTGGGTTGTTAAGGCCAAATCAATTTCAATTTTACCATCATTAATTTGTTAAATAATAATAATAATAATAATCAATGGTGAATCTCCATATCCTAGCTTGGCAGCTAGTGCTTGGCAGCTGTATTGCCCTGAACATTTTCCCATTTACATGATTGCATACGCAAAAAATGTTGAATAGTTCGAGGACAGAACAATACCTGAATCCTCACTATGAGCAGTTCAGATCCACTGAAAGAATTTTAAGCTGATAAATATGTTTTTGAGTTTGGTCCTACGCAAGGATGATGAATCCAGCACCACCCAAATAAGGGAAGAAAAATGCTACCAAGCTATATATAACACCAATGACTTTAATTTCAAGGTCTAGTTGTTTTGTCAAAATCAAAATTGTGTCCGACTTCCAATCACATTCTCACACACAAGAGGGTAAAAATGTAAAGAGCACTTGTCCCTGAAATCTTTAGTGCTTTACTCCCTTGGCTTTAATTAGTTTGGTACAAAAAAGTATCTGCTATGCTTTGAAGGAAATCTAATTGTGAAGTGTCCATTCTGGACATATTTAAACTTTTCACTTCAATAGCGTAAATAATGGTTATATACTTGCTGAATGTAGAGTGTGTTTGGTTAATGAAAGGCCAAAATAAAATGATGAAAATTGGTAATTTATCATTGCAAGAAAGTGCCAGTAATATATTTTTAACACATTATGTATTATTAGTCAGATTTTATTAGAAAGTATAAAATTATGAATAAAGTTCATCAAATAAGAAGTGAAATTCTATATTAAAAAAAGTGAAACTAACTAAATTTAACCAATAATAAACCATTAGTATTTTTCTGCTTTATAATATGCATTGCATTTAGCCTTTTAGATATGTATTTTGTCAGTTTATTTTTCTCTCTACTAAGACTCAAAGAGATGGCAACACTCACTATCTTATCTTGACTGAAATATGCCTCCTCGTGAAGACAAATCTCATCCTGTTTTTCCTTGTTTCGTTCAACAATAAATAGTGCTCTATTTGTATAAATCAAAGCCTTTCTTTTTTTAGCATGTGTTGAACCTTGCAGAACCTCCCATAAATAATCACAATCTTTTAATGGCTACAGCCTAGAGATACCCTTTAAATTCACGTAGTGGTTTGAATGATAGATTGTATTCAATCAAAATCGTTCAAGGTGGCCAAAGTTATCATTTTATCTTGTGGAAAATTTTACAACCTGATCACTCCCTCACATTACACTTTTATGAGAAGATCTTCATTTCAATAGTCACTGGCATTAAATATTCAATTTCAGTGGAGATAAATGAGAAGGATGGATACATGTGAGAAAACAAAGAACAAGAGACGCCATTGCATACAATATTCGTGAGAGCTCTCATCTCTATTAAATACAAATCCCACTAATCCAATCTTATCTTGGAATAGCACATATTGGATTAAGCACTTTTATCATGGTAAACTTACTTGTGGTTAGAAAAGCATTTGTACCTTTCATGGTGGTAGGAATGACTTTCTTTAGCACAAAGTTTATCAATTTTAAAACACATAATGCTTGACTTTACTTGCAATAGTACCATTTAAAGATTACAAAGCACAACGTCTACTTTGTGCAGATCCCAAGAGAAATCAATAGTAATTCCATTTCCCCACCCGAAGGGTCGAATGAGAGCCTTTACAGAAAGTGACAACATGGACTTGGACCATATTAACCGTTGTAGTTATCATATAACATTATTAGTGATTGAAGATTGGACAACATTTTTGCAAAAATAATTATGATATTCCCTAACAAAGTAAGAAATTTAATATTCTATATACTACCCATTATTCACAAGATGACAAGAATTTCTTTTTCTTTTTTTACACTCAAGGACTGAAACATTATTGCTTCGGTAAAATAAAATTATACAGGAACAAATTAAGGGCTAAAAAAGAAGAGTTTCGAGCTAGTGATTATCATTGGATTCCTTATGCCTGTTTTAACACTGGCTTGGGGTATGACTTAATGATCATTCAGGAAATGGAAACCAAATCTCTAACCAAATAAATTAATCCCACTTGAGATATGTATCTTG